>NC_068945.1:11023181-11328863 GCF_026419915.1 Harpia harpyja | reverse complement strand
GCTAAAATAATGCATCAGTGCTCCAGTAAGTTGGGAGGATCGTTTACTTTCATTTCAGGACCAGCTTTGGGCTGTATCTCTGCATGTGGTGGGCTGAAGTATTCTGATTAAAATACGATTTATCACAATGACAGTTTCCTTATAAAAAGGTGGGCTTTGTGCAAATGTGACTGACTTCATAAATATCTTAAGATGAGTTTAGGTTGTGGAAAATTTGAAAACCTCAAAGGCCTCTTGTTTCTGTGCAAAGGAGAACATTAAAATGAAAGTATTGACCAAGTTCACCTATTTTGTTTTGCTACACATTATTTAGTCTGGAATTAAAGGGAGAGTTTGGCAGCCAGTCGGTGGGAGAGGTTGAAATTACTAGCTCTGGAGGCTCCTTCAAATATTCCAGACTTGATCTCTAAGGGTGCGTATATGCTGGAAGAAATTTAAAGTTGTCTTTCTTCACATCTTAACGGTGATTTTTCGCTATCAGTGCAACCCGTTGAATAGAAATTGGACGTGCCTCTTAATTTCTAGTGCCATTTGAAAGAGTCAGGTAGGCTAGATGCGCTTTGAGAAAGGTTTTATGATACAGTACTCAGAATGGACTCTCACCCATGCTAGCATGAGTGGAGCTGAATCTAGTGTAGCTGCTAGCCTAGAAGGATTGTGCCTTCCAAACTCTGTTCAAATACAGTTTAGCTCAGTGATGACTGTTTCTTCAGTCAGGAAGAAACATTCGTGATGTTTGTCATGAAGAACTGGTCCAAACCCACCTTTAAATGGCATGAGTGAATGTGCAGCCATTACAGTCTCTTTCAAGGAGGAACTCTTCTTATTTGAGACATTCCCCTACATTACATGTAACCATAGTGTTCCCTGCAAACCCTCTGTCATCTGGTCATCAGACAGTAGAAGGTCAGAAAAGTACAATGTTCCTTCTTTTCTTCTTTTTCTATCCTCCCTATCACTCATCTTTCAGGCTTTGTATACTAAAAGCAGTAGTTTTCAGGGGAGATCAAAGAACCTGACACAATGCTCAGTTTGTTGCTCCCAGCAGAATTTGGTACACAGTGTTATCTTGGTGAAGACAAAGCCAAGGAATTTTTCTTGTTTGTTTGTATAGCGATAAACATTTCTTTGTTATTTCATTAGAGAATTTGAAGTCAGGCATGGCTTTAGTAGTGTACTGTGAGATCAACAGGAAGTACTTTTTTATCCCTGGTTGTCAAAATTGAATTTTCATTTTGTAAATGAAGTGCACGCTGTATTTATTACAGCTAACACCTGATTGTTTTCCTGTGGCAAAGATACTCTTCATCAGTGAAAATGTAATCTCTCGTTTTGAAATGCCCTGTTGATTCCCACTGACGGGTTCGTAATCTGAAGCCCTCCGTTGCTCTCCCTGCCTTTGAGTCCCCACTGGGGTATACAGATTCTGTCATCCGATATCTGCCACAATTAGCCATACGTGATTGCCTTTATTTCCAGTATCCACAGAGAGACTAATGACTCAATAAGAATGGAAACTAAAACTCACATTGTTAGATGTTGCAAAAGGAGTAGATGGATGGGGCCATGTTGGAGAATCTGGAATTAACACCATGCATGCTTGAACCTGTCCTCTGATAAAGAGCTGTCTATCAGCCCTGCATATTCACTCATACCCACATTTAATGACATAAATGCCATTTAAAAAAAAAGTTTTTAGCTCTCCTTTGTTAATGGGAAGATTCAGTCCCAAACATTGTGTGAAGTGTCATTTTAAAATACACCCTCATTGCAGTAAAGTGCCTCTTGGTTAGCACATGAGTTTCTTATGTTGGTTTTTCCCCCTATAAATTTCATATGGTCTTGTTCTTCAAGAGTGATGCAGCATAGTGATCCTGTTTCAGAGGAATGAGAACAAAACTGAACTTAGCCTTGCCACTGTGTTTTACTGAATAAGGCTAATGAATCGAAAGTACTGCTGTACGCGTTATATGGACATGATGTTTTCCTATATGGTTCAGCCCATGAGGGGTTTAAATTCCTCCATCTTGAAGATCAGCATTCAAAGCTGTAAGCATAGATATCGTGTCACAAGTTTTACACAAAGTAAACTGAAGTGATTATTCTAATAGTGGTCATCTTGAGCATACCTAGTATGAAATAGATGTTTCTGAGCAAATTCAGTATAAAATTACATCTGGTGGTTTCTTTTCTGAGGAAAAAATAACTCCTGAGTGCTTTCTGAGCAGTAGGAAACAAAGGACCTGATCACCCAATCTGAAAATTGAGAGGAATCTGCACCATTGGGAGTGCGAATGGTTCATATTTCCGAGATTGTTTGTTTGATAACCAAATAGTGACAACGACTGATTAATTGGCAGTAATACAAATGCTGTGTATACCCATAACTATACTGAAAGATAATGCTGGATGTATAGTGACAGCTGACCGTGTAGTGTTACTCTATGCACATTTTGTGTCCTGTCAAAACAGTATAGTAGACTGATGTAATACAGACTTCCTGCAAACATCTGCTCTTGGAAAAACACCCCAGAAAGTTTTGAGTGCCCACATTCAAACTTTCTTCCCTCTTCATCTTAGCATGAAACTGGATGTCATGATTATTGGTGGTTGTGTTCAACATTATGACCAAACCTGTCACTATACAGATCAAGAGAACCTCATGTCAGCATATGAGTGCGAAAGCATTTCGGCTGGGTCTCAGTTCTGGAGACCAGCCATTTGAAGAATCCTGTTTGATTCTCTTTGGCTATTTGTGTAAAAACAATGAGCAGATTTAGACCTCAAAAATATCTGGAAAAATAATTTGACCAAGTTTTTTAGTCTGCACTTTCTTTGTTAAGTACTTGGGTCAATTTTTTTTTCTTGCTACAAACCTATTCTTTTCAGTGGTGTGGGAAGATGCGTAACAAGGATTGATTTTCAGTGGAATTTAGCATACACAGTCTGGACCACATTTTCAGAAGAATTTGGGCCACGTGCAGGCACTGACATAAGTGGCTAGATTTTGAGAAAAGTTAAACCCATTTGGAGTTTAAGTGCTTCTCAAAGTTGTTCATCTTGCTGTTATTTAGGTGTCTGACTCATTAGAAATTTTCCTTTGGAAAACCTTGCTTCTAGATACCTTAAGGGTCACATAATCATCTGTGGTCTCCATGTTTGTTTTACTTGAAGGAAACGGAAAGCATAGAGCTATTTAACAAGTATATAGTGACTGATCAGAAGATAGACTGTTCCAGTGGTCATATGAGTATTACATAAAATATCTGTTGCCTGTGAAACAAAAAGCATGAGGACTGCCTGCTCGGTCAGATACCATTTTTTTTCTTGCATACTAGCTTCCTTTTGGCTTCTGCACCATTGCAGGGATGAGCTACATCTCTCCACTTGCCAGTTCAGGTTATTTCACTGAAGTATCTCCTTAAGTTTCATTTGAAGTGTTGCTGATGATAGAACTTCACCTCTCTTAAAGAGATGGCACTGCATTTTCATGCATTAATTATCAAGCACTTTTCTTTTTTTTTTTTTTTTGGCATATCTCTTTCTGATTTCTTACTATAATCTGTAGACATAACCAGTTTTGACCAGATTAAGCAGTTGGCCTTCCAGTGTTATAATGCCTCAAATCTGTGAAAGAAGACCCTGCAAAAACTGTATGAACACTGTAGTGGTACATCTGAATACTGAAAGCTTTATTCTTTCCTTGTATTGGGGAGCCAACTTGCCAGAGCTGCAAAGGCATATGAATTATTTCTGATTGAGAAGAAAAGTCTGATGCCCCATTATTGTCTCTACAGAATGTAGCCAAGAGATGGCAATACTTTATCCATTATTCATTTACTCTGCAATTTACATTCATGACCTCTTTGGGATATTACTATAACCAGTTCTTTGCTTACAAGAAGGTGAACCATTTCTTAGCAGTGCAAGGTTATTCCTTCTATTTGCTGGGCAGTGTCTACCTTTAAATACCATCTAAGCTGGCTTTTCAACAGCGAGAGTCAGTATCCTTTCACTGTTTGCTTTTCTACTTTACCTGTTCTCATTAATAGGACTCTGACTTAATTTGTAGGGAATGAATCATTAATGCACAGTTTAATTACAATATTATAATACTCATACAATCCACTTAAGCATAAAAAAAGTAGAATTAGTTTTTCACTGTGAGCACACACATCTGGGGAGAAAAACAGCAAAGTACATGAAAAGCGACATTTCTCATTAGCATAACCAAAAGATGGCAGTTGTCCATCTGCCATTAGCTCAGTGTATTCCTATGCTGTTTCTGATGGCCATCACAAATAATGATAATAATAGGAGTAATAAAACAACATAATAAGTATACATTTTTTGTTGGCTGCCCTTTTAAATAGTTTTAAAAATTGCTACATTCATGCAGTTTCTATATTCCCTACTTCTGTCCACTGCTTGTTTCTGGCTTTGTAAGTGAATGTGTTGGCCACTAGATATTCACCACCTGTTCTGCGAATGAGTGGCCAAGATGGCCATTTTTATAAGAGATCACTGAAGACCAAGGTCCAGTTCTTCAACTAGAAAAATGGGGTATAGTACTCTTCACGGAAGTGAAGCTACAGCCATCTAAACAGGGTGAAGATCTCTCTGCGGGTGTGGGGTACATTGTCTTCAAAAATTTGAACTTCCCAAGATTTCTAATTTATTATGAAGTCTTAGTGATGTTTTTAAAATATTCATTCAGCTGTCTAAGTAAGGTGTTGAGTGAGGGCCTGTTGAGTGCCAGGAGCATTTTTGAGCAATCCCTGTTTTTAAATGGAAAAGGTTCCTCCCAATTAACTCAAAAGCAAGCCTCACAACACCAGGGTGCAACTAGTCCTCACTTTCTGGATGCCTGCTGAGAGCTAGAGATTGTGATAGATTGTGTAAAAGCATGAACCACCGAACGTATCAGCTCAAATAAATCTTGTTCATGGTGGGTAAATGTGCTTTGTAGTTGGTGTCTAAATAGCCCATACTTGCCTTTGATATAATCTTATACAATGTTATGGGTAAACTCAATATATTGTATCAAAATAGATTTGAATGAAAAGCTTGATTGCATCATTTTATTGGAGTCCAATCAATTTACGAAAGACAATCATTATGACAGACTATATATAAACGCTTTGTATTTTATTGAGCACTGTGAGTGTCTGAACATACAGTGGACATTTACAGGCAGTAAATACACATGGTAAAACAATATCATGGCTACTCTGTGGGTTGTCAGATTATAACTCCCTCCCCAGCCCTCCAGGGGAAAGAATTAGCAGTGGTAGCATATTCATTTTATCTAGATTAACAGTCCTTTCTGCATAACTTTCAGATTCCATCCATATCTATGAAAAATGAAAAAGACTGAAAAATGACCAGCCTATCTTCCTTCCAGTTGTAACTCAGGCCTGCTGTTTGCTAGCAGACCTCTGTCTGCATGAGTGAGTTTTCTTGTAGGTTAAAGAGACTGAATTCCCTCTTCCCCCTCCCTCCGACCCTGAGCCTGCAGGGCAGACAGACAGAAGCACACATATGATTAATACAGCACAGCTGCAGTAGTGACTCATTTGCATATGTATTAATAGAGGCAAAAACAACAATTCAATTACATACAGAGACATTCTGCATACTAAAGAACATATGCAAATAGCCTGGAAAAAGTGCAGCCAGCGTTTTCTCTGACTTTCCTGAGCCCATATGGGCTAGCATCAGAGCCTAGCAGTTTTCAAGAAATCCCCTTTAGGAAGAACCTGTTACAAGATGCTTATACAGCTATTACTCCTCCTCCCCCCACCCCCCCGGGTTCCCAGAAGGCGTTTGACATTTGGACAATGGAAATAGCACAAGCAATGTCTTTTCCATGTTACTTCCTATTTGCCTGCCTTCAGCTTCATATTGTTGTCTCTTTACATATAAGCCCCAGCGTTAAGAAACCCAGTCCTTTGCCTTGTCTTCCATATGCGTGCATTTATTCTATTTTTCTTTCGCCTCATCTGTTGTGTTGTTTCCATTTTCCTTTGTCTTTCTCTGTCTCAAGCTTTCTCTTACCTTCTTGACTTCTGTGAAATAGCAAAAGATGACCATTTCTGTGCCTTTTTCTTGTAGTGACCTTAAATATCTCATAATAGTATAACTCAGTGATTTTCTGCTAGGGGGCCATTAATACTTTTAATGGGTCTGAAAGGTGTCTCAGAAAAGTTAACCTGTTGTAGATAGGCTTTTATATCATGATACATTAGTCTTTGTCTCTACTAAGAAGGTTGTGGAGTTCTCAAAGCAAAAAGGTTGAAAATCACAGGTATTAAATAGTTCATACTACAGGTGATGCAGATCTTCATAACTGGTACAGAATCTGATTCTAGTAGTAGAAACAGATGTTCTCTAAATCTCATGGGAATTTTATAGGCAATAGTTCTGAGCATCTTTCAAAAGCAGGTTGAAAGTATTCCAGCCCTGGAACTTAGGCTATGGGAAGGCTTACTTAAGCTATAAATAATTTCTTTAGCTATAAGTTATTCCTTATGTTAGTATGTGTTGTAACTAAACCACCGAGTATACTAGGTGTATGTACTTGGTATACTTCTTCACACAAGCCATTCACACACTGTGATACGCAACAAAATATTAGGCTATGATCCATACCCGGTACACCAATTTCTGGAAAAGTTTGACATTTGACATTATCCTTTACGGACTAGACAAATAGAGCTCTATTTCAACTTGAAAAGAGATAACAAGTCACTAAAAACTTTTGGAAACCTGACAAAGCCATTAAGATGCCCAACTGTCTTGTTTGGGTGGCAACCCTCTGTGTTTCAAGCAGTCTGAATTACTGGCCATTTGTTTGAAACATCTCTGCGGTGTGAGCAGGGAGAAATAGGTCATGCAAGAAAGAGTGTGTAACTGTCTGGCAAGCATACTTGCGAGGTCAGGTCATCCTTAATTTCTTTTCTCTCGCAAAAATGTTACACTTCTTTCTTTTTGGGGTTAGCCTGACAGACGGAAGCAGATTACTCCTTGATTATTTATAAGGCATTAATTTTAGATGAATATTGCTGAAGTAACTGACATCATAAGTAGTTTTAGCAGCCAGCAGAAGAGCCTGTTTGCAGATTGGAATATGACAGTCTTCACTTACACAGCGTCCTGTCTAGGAGAAAGTCTGAAGCGTATGAAAGAAGAGCAAACTCGAGGAGTGGAGGCATATATGTCAGCTAACACTTTGTTTATTCTTCCGTGCGATATAACTGGGACTTGATGGTTAGAATGGTGGTGTCAATGTTACGAGTTCAGCCAGCTGCAGGACAAAACCCGTGTCAAAATAGCAGCAGTGGCAACACCTGTCTGCCAGAGTCTTAAACCGGGGTGGGGGGGCCAAACATCTGAGAATTGTCTTATACTTCCCTGAAGTAGCTTCTGTTCAGAAAGAAGTAAATAGCCGCCTTCGTATGTACACCTTGAGGTAACCAAAACGATGCCTCCCTCCCTCCATTGGCAACACAGCAAACCTGTGAAGTGTTTGTGTTTCACAGAATGCGGTGTTTCATGGCTTGCATTCGTTTGGAATTAATTCTCCCTGGAAAGGTCTGGATGAAAAATCTGGTAACAAAACCAAAAAACCATTTTTTTATTTTATTTTTTTTTCCTACTTTTTGCTCTTTGTGCATTCCAGACACTGGGTTTTGAAATAGTTGGCTTATGCTACTGGTTTTCCTATTATGTTGTTTGCTCTTTTCAGAGGGATGTTGCTGAAAAGAAGATTATATAATCATGCAAATAAGATTGTATAATCCTGAGCAAACGGTCCATGGGGGGGGGAACGGGAAACCACACTGAGTGGGGCTTGGCTGGCTGCGGGGGGACTCACGGACACCATGAACTGAGGGCTATGGGCCTCCTGTAAAACACAAAGCTGCAGTCAGACTAGTGAATTTTTCTGGATATTTTTGGAATTCATTGTCTTCGTGCTGAGCTCTGCCAATAGTGTATATTTACAGTGCCTCAGCAGAACATCGTGACAGACAAACACACAGGAAAACTGCAAATCACTAACATGCACACTCTTCAGAGCTTGCAGAACAATGCTACAAACAACAACAGTGAGAAAAGCTGACTTGCACAAAACTATTTACTGACGCTCACTCACTCCTTTAGGTCCACAAATCAAATTACTACATTTCATGCATCCCAAAAGTTAACACAAGAAAATCTCCCTTGAAATCTTGCTAGCTTTGATTGTACCTAGGTCATATGACATGGTTTGTTGTTAGATGCAGATCGGTATAATATATGAATGTGTAAGAATTTCAGTTTATGTCTTATTTCTCACTACAGTCTTGTTTATGACCGTTGTTTTTTCTCCAAAGTTTTAGGTCATTGCCAATTGACGAGGCAGAATGGGATAGAAATAAACAAACAGCATACTAAATGTGTACATGGGGAGAGTATCACTGGCCAGTGATATAAATTGCATACGGCAAGAGCAGCGCAAGCCATTAAAAGTCCTTGTGCTCTTATTCTCATCCTGTCTTTCTTATGTCTGATTCCTTGCCACGGTTATCTGTTACCAGCCAGGATATTTGAGCACCCTTTATGAATGGAGGCTAATATTAGGCACAGTTTGAAACTGTGAAATACCTAGTTACTGTAGTTGTAAGTATTAGATGACAAACTGCTGAGGTCAGGGTGCTTGTTCTGTTTGTTGTCTTTCCAAAGTCATCAACTGAACTTAGCTCTATCGAAGATACCGTAGTATCTGGGGATGTAACTTTCAGAGTGTCAAACTTAATTATTCTGTTGTGTGTAGATAGCATCATCCTGTTCCTGAGGTTAAGTCAGAGTGCAATTATTTCCCCAATACCTAGGCTCAGTTTCCTCAAATTCCTTTTCTCCTTTCAGAAGTTCTTACTGTTTTCCACTCCAGTGGATTTCGTAAGGTCAATCTGAACAAGAAAATTTGGAGGCAGCAGTACCTGTAGCTCCTAGTGGTCCTCAAGACTAACTTTTAAGTTTGTAACCCACATGAGCTCTGCTGGTCTCTTGAGTTTGAGTCTAATTCCTAGACTAGCTTCTAAGTATCCCTTTCGCTCTGCATAACTACCTTATTTGTTTGCCGTTTTTACCAATGGTCTGCTTCTGTTCCTGTCCATTCATTAAATAGCTAAGGAGAGAAGTATTGCAGACTGCTGGCTTTACATGCCTTAACTCCTTAGCCATAGAGACTGGTCACATCACAGATAACTTACCCAACCAGAAATATACTGCAAATTTGTTAAGTCATCTATCTCAGAGACTGACAAACAGTAGAATTACAGAGAGCAGGGCTGTCAGCAAGCTACTATGTGAATTGTCTTTCCCTAATGGACAAACATACAAATCAAACTAAAAAGCAAAATAAAAAGCACATATACAAGAAAGAAAAATGTACTTGAAAGTCAGTGTGTGTTTTTAAGCTGGAAGAAGCTTTGAAATCAGTATCCTATGATTATCAATACAACATGAAAGCAGTAAGAAAGTTTCAAATGCTCTCATGGTGGTAGAAACTGAGATTTTTAAAAGCATTTTCCAGCTATATCTGCACCTCTGCGTCTTGCTGTTTAGAGTGATTGCTCTCCCTACTTAAAATCTGCACTACAGCAGAATCTTCTAGCTGTGTTGCGAGCCATACTTGGGTTTAGTAACCACAGCTGTGCCACATACTGCACCAGCAGCAGCTGACAGGGGCAATCTGTTTGTGGCACATTGAGGGAGTCGAATTGTCTTGGGGGACTGCTGCAGAGTGGCTTTTTTCAGCTCCTTCCCATAGGTAAGGTATCTGTTTCTCCCAAAGGGGCCTGGGACTGGCAGTTTGTGTGCAAGGGAACAGGGTTGATCCCTCAGAGACGTGGGGTGCTACGAGGGCTGGTACCCGGCCCCCCCCCGCCTGATGCGCTCAGGGGCCCGAGAAGCAGCATCCCTGTGTGCCCCCCCATGGGTGCTGTGCTGGGGAAGGCCGGCTGTCCCCCAGCACACCTGGGCAGCAAGGCCAGCAGCTCTCTGCCCTTCTGAAGGTGAAGTGTCCACTCTGCAGGTTACGCTTTGCTCCACGCTGGAGTGTGAAAATAGCATCTGGCAACAAAGCCTTTCCATTTTCTTTTCCTAATTTTTCTTTTCCCTTTCATGGCTCAAAACACTCTTTACAAATTACAACAGTGTATTCACCGTTAATGCACCAAAACATTACAGCTTGTGATAGTGTTATTAAAGTGTTTGGGGCCATTTACCATAGAATACAGCAGCGTACTTACTTCATTAAGGGAACCAAATGGATCTAGCTGACTTTGGCAAAAGAACATGACTGAAGTCCTATTTTATCGCCAATGTTGATTTTTACCATCAAACTCTGGACTTCTGAAAATTAGAACATTCACAATAGAAACGCTAATAGGTGTGCTACATTTCGTAGTAGGTTAAACTGTCCTTAAATATCTCTGACTTTCTCCACAGTAGTTCTGCACTGGTATTTGTTCAATATTCCCATGTTTACTTTACAAACTAAGGGCTTATTGACGTTTAGCATAAGCAGTATGTCACATATGTATAGCTTACATTTAAATCGCTGTCCCGCTGTGTCACCAATAACTGCCTCAGAATATAGTTCGGTTTAGGCCAATCAATCCTACTCATCCCATTCCCATTATCATGGCAGCCTTGCTTCTCGCTATATGCTGGTCTGATATACTGGTGGCGAAAGTAATTCGGATGGTATGTATCAATGTATGTTTGGATAAGATTTTTAAAGAGGCCTGAAGGGATTTGGGAGCCCAGCAATAATTAATTTCTTACGGTGGCTTTGAAAATAGGATATACAACATTCACACTTAATCCTTCCTCCTTTCCACAGCTGTTTTATTTTTCCTGTGATTAGTTTTGTGGAAAGGAAATGGTCATCAAAATTGTATCAGAATGTTTGATGGTGAGGTGGCGTTCATTCGGTAACTCAGTTTTCATTGGATACGGTGAAAGATGTGAGTGCTCAGCATTTCCTACCTCTAGTCCAAGCTGGCCATGCTCACATTTGTGTGGTAGCTTGTGTTTCAGTGTGTGGTGCTTGCTTTCCCTTTAAGTGGGAAAAAGAGAGAATGAGCATAATTTCCCAGCATTTCGTGTTGTGTACTAGGATGTCATAGCCCATATACTCGTGCATTAGAATTTAATTATTGCACAGGTGTGGGACTAAGCAAATTGAATGCTGCCCCAAAAGCAGTGTTGGGTACCCTGATTTTTATTATTCTGTGTGGGCATGGGTAGATGAAGTTGTATACATGACCTGAGCTCAGACAGAAGAAATTAGAGAAGAAGAGATTCTAAAATGAGCCATGGCCTACCCAGTTAAAACTCAAAGTGTTATACTTAAATTTAAGCAATTTCTTAAGTCTGACTGATTTTTTTTTTTTCTTTTTGCATTGGTTTATTCAGATAACTTCATTTCACTTCACATTAATTGCTGCTCTGAATCAGGTCCTTAATGGATGTAAGATAGGCAGATGCTTGAATGTCAAATGTTTCTTTCGTATCAGACTGGGTGGCATTACAGGTTTGATTTCACTAAAAGGTATTGTTCACGATCAAGTGTAGAAAGGAATGAATACTAAAAAAAACTGAGGAAATGTTAGATTAAAAAAAAGCTGATTTGTCACTTTGCTCATTGACTATGAACTGAATAGACTTCTAACCCTTAAAATACTTTCTCCCCCCTTTTCCTTTTTATTGCCTGGAATCTTAAGAGCTTTATCATTTGCAGTCATAAAATGAAAATATACACCAAACCCTCAAAGGGCAAGTATGAAATTAAATTATATTTGGGCAGCTGTAACCTTTTAAAACGATCAGATTCCAGTTAATGTATTTCTTCCTGTTCCGAGTGCTGCCATGGTGTTTGATGGTGGGAAGCAGTCCAAAGGGCATTGGGAGATAATAAATTCACTGGAAATTTCACCCTGAGGCGAGCCTCGATACACCAAGGCTTCCATTTAGCGGGACTGACCTAAAAATCTTGTCACATCCAAAGGTCACTTAGGTTGGGGTTGGTGTGTCCCATCTATCTTTCCCTGGCGCAAAGAATGACAGCTGAGCTCATAAACAGCCATCGGAATATGGAAGACAAGCAGGGGGGAGAGGGAGGAAGGATAATACTGCTGACAACTTCTTAGATTTCCTCTAGGCCAATGAGAATAGATATCATCTTTGGGGTTGCTTGTTTCTGCTACTGCAGAAATGGCAATTCAATTTAAAGAGGTTACAGTTAACTGTGGAAGTCTAAAACAAGTCATTCCCCCACGTCTGCAAATGCCATTCGGTCCTGCTAGTACACATTATACTGTCCCTGAATACGTCATATTTGTTACCAGTCTTGTTAGTCAAAGCAATTTACAGTTTATACAATGCTTTACTTTCAAGGAGGGTCAAAAGTCTAAAAAGCTGTTAGTGATGACACTGATAGGTGTCATCTATAAGAACAGTGATTCTAAGGGAAACAATTTGGACAATGACACTAATTATAAACAATACTGGAAGGTAAGATATTTTCAGTCTTATGAGAAAATTTGTGATGTGTGTCCTCTAGGACGTTACTTATCCTAAGCTCATTAAAATCAGTATAATCCTCCTGCACAGCAAATTGAAGCAAAAGGCCTTTCAGGATGACTGTTGTCTTCCAGTCATAGTTCTTACTTCTGCAACGGCAAGCTCCAGTGGATCCTTCCTATGCTTGCAGTATATTAAATACTGGGGACGGGGCTGAGAGTGGCATAATAGAAGTATATTTGAAGGACAAAGATCTAACTTACCATAATTGGTCTTACTTAATTGGGGATGAGCTGTGCAACATATGTCCGTTGTATCCTAATGGCGTGAATCTCCTCAAAATTCCCTACGAGGAGGATGAGAGGGGCTGTCTGCCAGTCACTGCTGGGATGCAGGTGGCAAAGATTCCCTGTTCTACATCCTATCTTGGTTGGAAAAAGAAATGGTAGTTGGTGGTCAGTGTCCTTCTGAAATGTGGTAACAACCCACTGTTGGAAGAAAAATACCATGTATGGTATAAGCATTGGTCTGATTCTTTTTGGAACGTTAAATTGAAGATAAAATTTAAGAAGAAATTATTATATAAAATCAGCGTAACCTTGGACATATGCAAAAAACAATCTGAATGAAATAGCCATGTTCCAAAATTTACAAGATATTGAATAAGTTAGTTATCTAACTCCTCCTGGGAATTTGCTGATGTTTCTCCATGAATTTTAGTAAATCAGATTTTTCTGAAGGGATCTGTAAATTGTATGTTCCTTTGCTTGTTAAAACTAAATGGAGTATAACTGTTTTTTCAGAAGTACTTCACACATTCTTGCAAACATACTATATTTGAGGCAAACACAGTAAAGAAGGGCAAGATTGGCCAGCTGTCAGTGTTTGTCTTCATTTTCCTTGGGTTCACACTCTACTTTATGTTAACATGTATGTTCTCTACACAAATCCAAAGTAATTTGCAGGCAACTTTGGGGGGATTTATATGCCCTTTCCCACATGTTCTGTGCTGAAGTTGTAGCTGTATGCCTTACCAGTTGTACAGCTTTGAGGAAGACAAAGTCACTTTCCATCTTACTTGTGCAGCAAGATAAAAGGAAATGTGTATTTTTCATGAACTTCAGAGAGGACAGATATATTTCACTTTAAAAAATTAAGCTGCGAACACAAAATTTAAAAAATGACATAGACACGCTGAGCACAGACTAGCTAGTTTTTTCCGGGTTTGTACTCAGGACAGTGGGATGAGAGTCATCTTTAGCCATGGACGCCTAACATGTATAATTCATCTGGCCTAAAGTTGCAGGTTTCATTCTAGTTTTTATAAAGGGAGCTGAGGGTGATTAGCTCAGACCTAGTCAGGCGGATTCCTCACTTAACCTCACTTTGTCTCGTGTTTCTACTGTGGTTCAGTTATCTTTTTCATTTGCCCAGCCAATTCCAGTTAATAAGCAAGTAACAGTGGACAATAAAGTCAAAGTATTTCTGTGATTGCTGGTGGGACATGGAGCAGCAAGGCCAACTTTGTATTTCTGTAGTGGTTGGAATTTGTGAAAGACACTGAGTTGGAGTCAGTGCAGACAACTTTTTAACCACCAAATATGTGTAGTTTCCCTGTGTCAGCTGAGTTTTCCATCCTTGGGAAGAGGTGGTGCCCGTTGTGCTGGTCAGTGCATTGCTTCCCTACGTTTTTATAGCCATGTTCATTCCATTTCATGCCAGATGACTTCAGACAATTGACAGTGATCCTGAAGTATGTCAATGTTGTTAAATACGTGATGGAAAGATAGATGGTGAGAATAAGGATAGTATTTAATGCCTGGGATATTGTGAAGTGCTTTTATGTTACCTTAGATGCTCCTTTTATTGTAGTGAATACGATCACTTTGACCAAAAGCCTGTATTATGCCATGATATTAACTGGAGAAGTTGAGAGATATTTTACAGTTGCTGACTTTGGCAAAAACAAGATGTGTCCCTGCGTAATGGAGGACTGTACTGTTTCTTGCATTATTCATGCTTCCCACGCTGGAGTCACAAACATTGGGTAATGTTAATACTTGTCATGGAAAAATTTAATTGGCAGAAATGTTTAATATATTAGCGATAGATGGGAGGGCCCACAAGAGACCCTCCCTGTTCTGGACTGAAATGTGACATGTAATTAGCGATAAAGGAAGGCACTGTACGGAGTGGATTGTTGCTATATGGAGGGAAGTGGGGAGGATCCCTGCTTGATGTTCCCAGTCTTTTCCGAAATGGAGATATATTTACCAGTTGCTAACTGAAGAAGCAATGAGTACTGTTCACCCTGCCACTGTAATGAACAGCCAGTCTTGGAGCAGCATAAAAAGGGTCAATCAAATAGGTCGTACATCATATGAGGAGGCAGATGTTAGAACATATTGTAATGGATTGCTGTGCAGTATGTGAAGATGGCTTGTGGAGTACAGGGATGGGAGGAGAGAAGCTATCAGCGATGTTTTCTGTCATGGTCACTGTAAATATCCAGTTTTTGAGGAAGACTTCTGAATGCAGGAAATCAAAGCGTTAGCATTCCTGCTATGTTAGACTGGTGGGTAGAATGACGGAGGTAGAAAAGGAATAGAAGCATGAGTCCCTCTGTAATACTCTGTGTAATATGAATATGTCTAGGTATTATCTGTGCTCTGCCAAAGTCAGTGTTAGCCTTGGAACGTGTGAGTATTTTACCTGAAAAAAAATTACAGAGCTTCAGACTATATTAAACACAGAACTGTTAAAATAGCTTCTATTTTAGCAGTGCCCCTAATTCACACCCACTCAAACACCTCCTCGCTCGTTAACCCCATCATCAGACCCAAGTAACTCAAGTGAAATGAGATGGCATTAGGAATGAGGTAATGAACAAAGATTTCTGGATAATGTTATTACTTCATGATAGCAGCTCTTGTTAGTGTGACTACAGTTAAGAGCTTCTCGGTATTTCCATTGCAAACTCTTTGGTACTCCCACCCCTTCTGCTTTACAGACAACTACTCAGCCAGAAGCAATTTACAGTTTGATTTTACATCAATTTTGGCTGTTGTTTTGAATTGAAAAGAGTTTAGTGTTTTGGTACTGCTTTCTAAAACATAAAAATTGCTGGTTTTTTCCCTCCTAATCCAAATTTCCAGATGAGCAATTTAAAATACGGATTAGCTCTTTTTATAACCCAGCCACATTATTAACAATTGAAAAATGTCTCCTAAGCACGCACAGTAATTTCAGTATTTAATGTTTTTGGACAAGCAGATCCACCTTTATGTTATAAAAAATTCCATACTAAAAAATCAGTGTGAAGGCGACAATTTTTGAAAAGCACTGTTTTCACTCAGGAGTCTGCAGTTTTTATGTCTTTCTTTAAAAATTTACTCAGTGCCTCAAAAAAAATGTGGAAATCAACTTTAATAAATAGTTATGGGTGGATCAGATATACCAATGGATTATAGAGCTTGTTACTAGTTAAGTAGTGTTAATACAGTGCATGTCACTGGTTGTAGAATATGTGGCCATGTAGAATCCTTTAAGAGATGAGTTAGAGGTTACAGCCCTGTTGCCAATGAATGGCATCTGTTTTGCCTGAAAAACAGGAGTTCAGAGAGATGTATTTCTGCATTCACCCTATCTAGACTTAAGAGCAAAATGCTGTAGAGTTAAAGGAGAGAGAGGACACTTCCATAGGGTAACCCAGGTAAGCATGGGAGAGTCTGGGACTTAACAGCTTCCATCAGGATGGCAGTGGAGAAACAGGGAGAAGGTTGCATTTCCCTTTATCAGTTTGAACCTAAGAAGTAGAAAGCTCACACTTGATATGGGAATGTGAGGCTCCAGCAGCTCTTCGTTATCCATGTGGTTTGGTAAAACTAGAAGCAGCCATCATATTCCTCTTAGCTGAATGTAAAGTTCCACAGTTCATCATATAAGCTCTTCTTGTGCTTCGGTGATGCATAGCATGTGAGGAACATAAAAGTTAAAGATGTAATTCCCTTTGACCTTCAATCATGTTATTGTGCCTACAGCTTCTTAAACCTCCAGTACAGCATGTGCCAAAAGAGACATATTGGCGTGAGTTTCAGGCTAGATTTAAGGCTTTTCATGCGTGGGCTGAAGTCTGACCATGCAGTGTCATTGGACCTTAGTGTTTGCGGTTTCATTGTAGTGAGAGTCAGAAACTGAATCCTGAGGGATTTCAGATGTTTTCAGAGACCACTTTTGGGGGAACAAAGTCTCTAAGAATTAAGAATTAAACTTCTGTACGTGTCCTAATGGAATACGCAAAGTGTCACTCTTCCCATTACATCAGTGTAAGCATGGAAATAATGAGATGAACCAGAAAACAGCTTCTTATGTTATTTCCTGAGAAGTTTGCCAAAGCTTCACAGAGGTTTCAGGCTCTGGAGTTTTATGGGCTCCATTGGAGGGGGAGTTTTACAGACGACACCCATTTTATTGTAAAATCAAAGAATAAAAAGATTGAACAGCTATTGAGTTGTTTCTACTACATCATTTTGTTAAAGGGGGACTTTTATATGATGAAGGAAACTCCAAAATAATGAAATTGAGTGCTTTTCTACTCTCTCAGCTCTCCTCAGCAAGTTTGTTAACAAGTAATGGTGCTCTTCTCCACATACTCTAACATCTCCTCTTTGTAGCCTGTCATCTGCTAACCTTGAGCATCCCAGTTCAACAAACATGCATTTGGATTTTTAAGCACCTAAGTTACCCAACTTACAGGAATGAGGCTAGTTTCAAGTTAGGCACTTTTGTGAGTTTAAAGTGGGTAGGACTCACTGTTGAGAACATTAGGAGGAGTCTGACCAGAGCAAAACTCAGCTGGTTTCTGGTTTGGAACACAAATCAGATTTTCACTGATTCAGTATGGCTCAAAATGTTCTAGATGAAAGTTGCACCAATTTCTATGTCCTTGGTTGGAATTACAGTTTCCCTACAGGTCTAATAAGTTTGATCGACCTTTTCTGCAAGCTTTGTCTTTAGTAATACCTAGCACACAAACACTGTTTTAGAAGAAGAGGGAATTCCATGTGGGTTAAAGCCAAAGGAAAAGTACATGTGAGCTGGAGCCTTGCACAGTTCTGGTCGTGTATTCTCCTCTCATGGAAGGGGATCACAGTGTGCTGCTGGGAAGGAGAACTGGTGCCCTGTATTGATACCATGACTTCACAATGGGATCCCATAGGACAAGGTAGGAATTGTTAGCTTTCTGGGGGACCTGGGTAATGAGCATGTAAGGCAATGAACATGAACAAAAATTACATGAGAGGTAAATGGATTGCTGTTGAACTCTGATAGAACTTACTTGAAAGTTTTCTGCCATACAGATACCCTTAAACTGGAAAGCTAGCACTGCACGACTGACATTCTTCTTCCCCAGAATAATAACTCTGCTCTACTTTTCCTACCTCAAAAAATAAAATAAAATAAAATAAAATAAAATAAACTGCTGCAGCTGAATAAAGATGCCACGTCACATCCTATTAGTGCTCCCTGCTAAGGAAAAAGGAAAGGGTAACCAAACCTCTTCAGAACTATTCTAGGAATCAATTTGTTGTAGTTTAGCTCTTGGAATAAGTTTTCTTCTGCAGCTCGGATGGTCTATCCATCACTGGTCCCTCCCTTTCAGTATTCTTCTTCTACCCTTACTTCCTCCTTTATGTGTTCTATTCAGGGAGGCTTGGCACAAGGGAAGCAGCTCAAATGCAGTTCTTATTTCCCCTTTAAGGCACAAGCGTCACATTCTTTCCTCTCTACCCAAACTGGAAGAGAGTAGCTGTGGCTGTCTGAGCCTGTGAAAGTGAGCTCTGTTGAAAGTTGCTTACGATGGACTAAGAGTTTGTCACTCTGTCTCCTGCGCCTTTATCCAGACCCTTTGACCACATAATACAACTCAGTTCAAAGAGCAAATTAAGCTTTTGAATGAGCTGAGTAGATGTCACTGAGCTCCTGTACATGTCAGATAACTGAGGAACAATGTTAATTTATACTTCAAGGACAACAGATACAATTGCATGGTACTCCAGGTTCAGAAATATCCTTAATGAGGAATATGTTTCTTGTTTCACTGTTTGATATCATGAAGATATAACCATGGGGGAGCTTTAGGAAATATACTGGGAAAAATATCCAAGTGAAATTTTTTCAACTTATTTTGTTGTTTGATTTATTTCTTGTCCCCTCCCACACACTATAATTTGATAATATGACACTGTTGCTTCTGGTAGGTGATTATCATCCTTCTGCTACCTTTAAGGAGGAATTTCAGTATTTTAGGACTCTATTCTTATCACAGCTTGTCACAAAAGAGTTTCTAGAGCAGGCTGAGTGCTGTGGCCCGCATGTACTGCAAAATACCTATTTCACTACTTTATTGCTGAAGAAGAGGAGGGACAAGTCACCAAGAAATCTTGCAATCATCAAGATACAAGAAGCTGATACTATATCAGCATTCAAGTGAGCAAATCCATGTTCTCAAAATAAGAAATGCAGTTGACCTTAATCTTTCTGCTGTAAGCTCTTGCACTTAACTTAAGGAGAAACAGAGTATTCAGATTTGAAGTAATTAATTCAGTATCAGTCCTAAAGCAGGCACAAGAGTTTTCCTGACTTAATTCCCTGTTGAATACAACAACTTAAAATGCAAACAGAAAATCTATAAATAAAAAGTGGAGAAAGAGTCACTTAAGGAGATGTGTATAAAATAGTGAAATG
Source organism: Harpia harpyja (assembly GCF_026419915.1). NCBI lineage: Eukaryota > Metazoa > Chordata > Aves > Accipitriformes > Accipitridae > Harpia > Harpia harpyja. The sequence goes on along the minus strand of NC_068945.1, from coordinate 11,309,543 downwards.
CCTTAATTATAGCTCAGCAATCTGAAATATATAGAACCTTATTTACAGTAATTCTGCTGGCAGTGTTTGCTTATTAACTACTCTAGTCACTTTATGGATAACAATGAGTGATTATATACAGTACCAGTCAAGTAAAGCAATGTAATATGAAATAAGTATTTTGTCAAATGGCCACTCAGAGTATTTTGTTCTCTCAAATGGGAAATTACACTTACTGGAGTCAGGTGCTCTGAGCTAGTTGCCAAAAATCTGGATATATCAAAAAATAAGCTCTTGGGAAACATACTTGTGGTAAACAAATAGGCAGTAGTGAGATTTTTCCTACAAGAGTATAATGTCTGTGCCATTTTACTGACTTCAAGCTTCTAATTTGGAAAAGCTGTACTGGGACAGAAGTCTCCATGTGGAACCTTCATATAGACACTTCATCTTCATTACGGAATAGTCAGTGATAAAGGGAATGCAGTTTACAAAACAAATGCCCCTTCCTAAGTTACACATCCCTGTTGTTTGTTGGTCTTCCATCTGCCCATCTTACTGTATACTCCTTAAGGAGTATGCCATCAAAAGTATGTCCTTACTTTAAAGAAATTATTTTATCTTTTTTTCTAACAAAAGAAGTTCTGTTGGCGTAAAACTAAATAATAGTAGTGGCAGCAAGAATACGTTATATTCTGGTGCTGCAAAACAAACTATAGAAATAAATTGTTGCCAGTTGTTTTTTTTTTTAATATGTACAATATTAATTACTTTCCTCGAAGGGGACACTGTTCATCTGCAACATTTCATCCAGCAAGCTTTTTCCAGAAGACATTATCAAGTTTCCTCTCCAATATGCATTCCATATAGTCACTCTATTTCAATTACTGTCACATGGTGTGAACATGGTATGTATGAATATGTAGGCCACTTGGGCAGTTTTCCAGTTAAAAGCTCTTCATTTGTAAAGAGCAGGCAATCTTAAACACACAGTTTACAATGATATTTTATCACAGAAACTAACCGATCTTATTAGCCTCTGATAGGAAGTGTCTATTGATAAGTTCCTACAGTTACATCCTGTAGAAGGATTGTCTTCTTGTTAAGGCATGGGACAAAGGAGCCATGAGGTCTAGGCTCTAATCAGGAGTTTCCTACAGTCTTCCTGTGTCACCAGGAACAGTCAGTTGATGTCATGGGTTCTGATTCTCACCTTGCTAATATTTGAATAGCATTTATCCATTGACACCACTAAAGACAGCTTTTCCAGGAAAACTGAATTTCTTAACATTTGTGCAGTGTTATGGTTAGTGTCTTTCCCATAGAAGCCACTGTAAGTACAAATATAATTGTACTTTAGCTAAAATGATTGTCCTATACATCAAAATTACATTCGTTTCTGACAAAACTCAGAGCTACCATAAATTGTACCTACATTTTTTACTTTATCCACTGTTTTACAAGCAAAGCAAGCATTGTTTTGAATGTACTGCAGCAATGATAGAAGTCTTTATTACTTCAAATACAGACTTAAAGCTCATTCAGTTTTTCAGTGACCTGGACTCCAGCCTTGTTTCTGGATGCCAAGGATCCCCAGTTGGTCATAGCATGGAAGTTCCAAATGAGAAAAGAACTAGTGCATTCAGCCTGGCACGGGCAAAGCGGTCCTGTTGACTACAGTGGGATTATTCTCAGGAATAAGGGCTGCGGGCCTGGAACCCTAGAGATCAGCTACCAGAATCATATTTTGTGGAGACTTGTGGTGACTGATTCTAAAAGTGATGTTTTTCTAGTATGAGAGATGGTGGTTACAAGGCTGTGCTTGTAACTTGCATGCAAGAAGTGTATAAATGAAGCCTTGTTCTGTTTGTGAATGCTTTACAGTTTTTCTAATGAGAACTTGTTTTCCTTAATGTTTCTTTCTAAGTCTCAGGTTTTTTTAAGGCTAGAGAGACTGTTAGATTGTCTAGTCTGACAAAACAAGATGTAAAACATTATTGGGCATAATAAACTCTTTGTTTAAAGTTCATCTTCCAGAAACACATCTGATCTTGACTGAAACATCAAGAGTCAAAATCTACCATTTCTCTAGGCAGTTCCTCCAAGTGTTACCAATACTTTCTGATTAAAAGCAGCATATTACTTATCTATTAATTCGCCCAGTCTTAACTTTCAAATATTTATTATTGTTCCTTGATTGATGATTTACTTACCTGTCTTCCTCCCCGAGGCTAAATACAGAGCAAAGCTAGGATGGGAGTTTTCAAAGGAAGTTAGCTGGTTTCTGTGGCCACAGGAAAGAACAGTGTAGCTTTTCAACATTTAGTGTATCTGCTCTAGTCTCTGTGTGGTCCACAATTTTGGGGTGAATTCATCCAGCTTGCTATTTTTTACTTGGTGAATAAAGGAAACACTAGTTCAGGCAAGGTCCTCTGCCAGAAGGAGTCTCTGTGGGACACACGCGTGCCTCAGCACTGGGAGCCAGGGCAGTTTCTTTTAGGAAATGGGTGTGATAAAGACATACGGTAGGTAGAACAGTAGTAATTATCCAACTGTGTTCAGAATTCTGAAGAACAAAATAAAAGAAAACCAAAATAAACCAAAATACTCCTGAGTGCATCTCAGGATCTCGAGCTGTATTGTTCTTATCTGAAATTAGCTCAACGTGAAAGCTAGCAAACTCAAGCACTGAAGCTGAGTAAAATTCACCTTGCAATGGGTTCTTTGGGCAAGGTTTTAAAGGAGCTTATTGAATTTGTGTTCACACATTATCTTTGTTTTCTGAAAATCGCCCAGTTGGTGCAAACAAATGGCACTTCAAAGCCTTTGCTGAAGTTTTGAATGGTCAAATTAGTGTGTCCCTTTGAATAGTTTGACTAAATCTTTGAAGGAAACTCAGACACAGAAAAGATGAAAATATGGCATTTGTACCTTTCAGATATGTAGTGAAGAGCTAAATGCAGAACTTTTTTTCATAGAAGATCTAGAAAGCATTGCTACCAATCACTAATGAGTGCAGCTTTAATTCTCATTTCTATAGTTAACTTTTTATCTATGTTGCCACTACCTTTAAAAACCTATCTTACAGCAGGATGTATGTCAAACATTTGTTTTAAGTGAATTCTTCTTTTTTTTGTAATTCCTTGTGTCCTTTTTTTAAAATAAAAAAACCACCTGAACAGATCCAAAATTAATTCTTTCTGCTGTAATCAAACACTTTGCATACCTTCTGTAAGTATAAAATTTGAGGTAAAGAAAATGAAATTAATGGATTCTGAATGAGAGAATCTCAATTTATACCATTTTTTCCCCCAGATTATGCAAAAATCAAAGAACAGGGCCATTCATGTGTATATTTTTAATGATGGGTCTCAGAATGACAAAGAAATTGAAGCGTTGGATCAGTCAACAGTTCAAACATTTAAGCACAGTGGTTTGTAAATTCATCACTGTGGTAATTCCACTGAAAAACTAGTTTATACAAGAAACAAATTTATTGCAATAACTGATTTGGTTTCCAGTACCACCTGTCTCTATCTCGCTGTGGTTTTTTTTAATAACAGCTCTTAATCTCTACTGTTCACTAATAAAAATATTTTAATAAGAGATAATACTGTAATCCAAATGCCTATAGGTGCTTGAATCAACTATCTCTGCCTATGTAATTGCTAACACTTTGTTCAACCCTTTTTAAAATTGCTATTAAATCTCATTCTCATTTTCTGTATTAATAGAACAAGAATTCATTTTTAGTGTACCCTCAAAGCAGTAATGAGCATTGTTAACATGTAACAACAATGCCCAAGGGGAAAGTTTTCAAAGCTGGTCTAACCTTAAGGCTTTGCTATTGATGTACTACAGAGTCATCAAGCCAAGAGCTGTTAGAGCTAGTCCATTTGGAGAGTTCAGCTGAGTATTTCTGCTTAATATATTGGAAGAATTATAAATGGTTTAGGTGGTGACCTAGGGAGAAGGGGGAATTTTTGTTTAATAGCTTAAGAACAGACAAGCAACAGTAAAAAAATAACTGTACCTCTTGCCCATTTTAAAGTGTATCACATTGTGCTTTTGTTCTGATGATTTTGCTTCCATACAGATTTTCATAAGAGGTTAATGAGAAAACATTAACAAGGCATGCAATATTGCACATGGGGAGGGGAGCTGAAACATAGTTAGTTATAAACAAACAATAGATGTTACTTTTTAATTGCTTTTTCAGAAGCCCAATTCTGCCTTCTTGAAGAACTATTATCTATCTTATTAAATTCAGAATATTATCCTTATTTTATTCATGATGTATAGCAAAAATAAACTTGTCTAAAGCAGTAGTGCTTCACTGTTTTCAACTGAATGCCTTGGTCACGATAAAACAGCCAAGACCCTATAGATTGAATGTCCTGTAGGAGTTGTACTGCAGCAAAATGACCTCCTTGAGTGCTAGAATTTGAGATTGAGCCTTTAGGTTAGTGGAAGGTAGTGGAAGTGGCTTCAGGAGTCTCTGTTTGGGGTACAAATTAAGAGGCTCAAGAACAGTATATTACAGCAGTGATACAGGATAACGTCATTTTCATTGCACGTTTGAGGTCTTGGTTTCATTACTGTGGAAAGTATAAGGGTGCATTTTAGATGATGGTTGAATGTCTCGACAGAGACCGATTCATACACTGTTCCAAATTCTGAAACTCTTATTGGGGAAGCAAGGGTAGAAATGTTCTTTTGTTGGAGTTCAGTTTCTCTATGAAATGAATGCATAAATTGTTGTCACTTAGCCATCTTGATTCACGGCACTTGGTCACACCATTGCCCTTTCCTTGGGTATAAGCTAAAGGTCATCATGTCCTAAAACAAGTAAATATGAACAGACAAGTTCAATAATGTCAAAGCTCAAAAATATTGACAGTCTAAGAAATGTGCTGCGTGTTGTATATTTCTGTCCATTTTTTGAAAGGGGGAGTGGAAATATGAGAGCAATCTTACTGCTTAAATAAGATTCAGACCCTTGCAATTTCATAAGCTACATGTTTTTCACTTTAAAGCTGGGGCTGATGTTGCTTTTCAGTAGAATAGTTGGTTTGTGTTGCAGGAAGGGACTTTTTAAGAGGGTACTCTAACAAGGGATCTCTTACAAGATTTTATTTAATGTTTGTTTGTAATTCTCAAAATTAATTACATAGAGGTGAGATGTTGAATCTGATAACAGGAGGACAGAAGTTTGTACAAAGCATGAATGAAGGCTTTATAGGTTTTCTTCCACCCCTCCTTCCAGATTACTCCACACTATACTCTTGAGGTATATCTGTCCCTGAACTGATAATAAGGCATACGTTTGAAATTTCATATATTCCATTTCTTACCTAAAAATGCGGGTTTCTGCTGGGCTGTTGCATAGGGAAATTCATTCTCCATGCTTACGTTGTCATCGTCTGCTTTGCATGCATTGTAAAATAGGTGGTTGATGACAGTGCTGTAAGGAGGAACCATGGCTTCCAACACATTTCTCAGTGACCACTGAACAGGTGTAAGATGGTACAGATTCTTGGACACAATGTTGTGCATGTATTTCACGTAGTTTAGTTCTTGTGATTCACTCTTTGGACCTCAGCAGAAGGTTGAGAGCTGTGTTTGAGGTAGAGATTTCCCTCTTTTTTTCAGGGTAAGGATTCTGTTTGAAAAGTCTTCCCCAGAGGCTCACAGAAATTTCCGGCCTGGAAATCAGCCGACCTGTCAGTGATCTCCAGTTGGTTCAGGACTGCTAAGAGTCCAAACTGACTATGTTATTTTTACCTTTGCTTGTGGACTAGACATATTCTCTGATATCTAACCTATAGATTAGCAGCAAGCTCAAACCTTTCCTGCTCAATGGCTGTTTGACTTTCTTTTTTTTTTTCCCATAGTTGCCTCAATTTGTTTTGTCATTTTTTTCAATAGGGAGCAAAAGAAAAGGAGAAGCTTTCCCTAGATCTGCTCTATCATCACCAGAGTCCAGTTATGTTTGAGCTGTTCCCTAGTCACGTATCCTATTTCTTAAACAACCGTTACCCTTCTGATACATTAATTGATACATAAAGCTGGCTTGGTTTTCCTTGAACTGCCTGCTACAGTTCTTCTCTAGTTCACACAGACCCTTGTTCCTTTCTCCCTGCTGGATTTAGTCTTCTTTTGAAAGAATGAATGGATATGAAGTTCAACTGATAAATACATGCATTTGAATCTGTGACTGATTTGTGGTTGGATTGTTTTTGATGACTTTTATCTGTAGTTGATTTGCATCTATTTGGCTCAGACTCGCTGGGGGTAACACATAGAATAAATGAATAAATAAATTTGAGGAAGAAGCAAGGACAGAATGGAGGAATGAATGGATGATTGGGAAAGAGAGGGAGACTAAACAGAAAGGGATGGGTAAATGGTGATTAAGAAGTACAGAAAAATAAGGAACAAGCAGTGATCAAAGTAGAGAAAAGAAATAAAAAGGATTCAAAACTGAAAAGAATAGAAAGTCTGAAAAGAATAGAAGGAGCGAAAAAGAAATAAGTAAGAACTTGGTGCCTGATTACACCTAAAGGAGCAGAAATGGATTACTTTTAATTATGTGAAAGGGCTAGGATTGTGCACCAGTGAAGGGAAGAGTTTGTACAGGGAACTACAGGACAATGTCCAGGGTTGTCTGAGACTCAGAGCAGTAAATCTTGCCCATTTGATCAAGTTAAGTGTTTGCTACAGGGCTTACGTACTCTGAACTCACATTAGCAGTGTCTGTCTACCTTTTGCACAGCTCCATGTGGAATACTCCTGCAATGAATCCTCATTTTCCTCTTTTCAAACTTGCTGGTTTGGGTTAGCATTTCTTTGTGCCCTCCAATCTGACCTTTGTTCTTTCATCAGCGTATACAATTAACTAAAAAACAACATCAAAACAACTAAGCACCACTAACAAGACTTCTTAGGCTAGCCATATTGAAGCCCCCTTGTTTTTTCACATCCACTTCCATGTTCCTGCATGTTTGCAACTCAGAAGCTCTGTTAACACCAGCAGGCAGAGAGCACCGTCGTTCAGTGTTACACATTACACATGTACTGCACAGCCAGATAATACTTTGAAACTGATATTGTGACGGAGGAGGGAATGCCTTTGTTACTACATTACCTGCTCTCTCAGGCATCTGACTTCTATTTGGCTTCACCTGAATTCTTCTCTATTCACAAAGCGGCCACAATTGCCACTTCTCCTGCCCACCATGTTTATTTTCTCCACTTTTTATTTGGAGGTCAGGGGAGCTTCCAAGTACTGCCAGTTGCCTGTTTTCTCTCTGCTTTTGACCTCTGTCCATTAAACTCTACTGTAGTGCTGAACTTTAAACAAATGACTGTGATTATAAGTATTTACATGCTAATAATCAAATATGTGTTTAAAGTGCCTTACTGGTTTAGTTCTGAAGAAAAAAACATTCCTACTGTGTATCTGCTTTGCATCTATCACAAAAAGTGTTCTTAGTCTTAACTGGAGCTTCTAGTTGCTAATGGACAGTACATTACCGTCGGTCTGTATATATTGACTGTAGTGGTTCCCCAGAACCCAACTGAGAGTGGACCGTCACAGTAAGTGCTAAACAAAATTTTGACATTCCCTGTCCCGAACACCTTACAGCCTGTGCAAACAAGGCAAACATAGCAAGTAAGATAAAGAAGTGAAAAATGGTAGCACAGAGACCATCATATCAAATGTGAACTTCACAGGGGTTGATTCATATTATCGGTGGAGATGCTGTTACACCTAAGTCATCTCAGGAAAGGAAAGATTGCCCAGTGGCTCCAGCAAACCATGAAGATTAGCTTTTGTTTCTTGTTCTGAATCCCTGGACACACAGGGAAGCTGGGACATTTCTCATGGTGACGTCTGTCATTCATCCCCTGAGGAATGAGTCATAAAAGTTGAGATGACAATTCTTATCTTGAAATACACCAGTGTGCTAAATAAAAAATACCCATCAGAAGAAAAATATATCATCTGCAGTAGCAGAAGTTTTGGGAAAATTACTTACTTATTGATGATGTCTCTTTCTCTCTCCCCCTCCCCCCTCCATTTTTTCTTTGTTTGTTTTTACAGCAGTTGTATGCTGCCCAGCTTGCTGCGATGCAAGTGTCTCCGGGAGGCAAGATACCTGGCATACCCCAGGGTAACCTTGGTGCTGCTGTATCCCCTACCAGCATCCACACAGACAAGAGCACAAACAGCCCTCCACCCAAAAGCAAGGTACTGTACCAGGCCCTGCAGCCTTGCGTTTCTGACAGTGTGGGTACTTGCGTGTGGGTTTTTTTCTGAAGGGTATCTGTGTGCCTCTCAGTTGCAGGCAGCTTTGTTCTCAGGATGGCTTCCTGAAATAGGAGGATATTCGTAGTGCCATTTTTCCAGTGGGAGGACCGCAGCACAATAATACCAAACAACCATTCGTACACGATGGCAGTAACAGACACCACCTCAGCTGAGATCCCGTGGGTTCCCTTGCAGTGTCGTAGGTGTCACGCTGCTGTTTCTTCCACCTGCAGTAACAGGTAGCAGGCTGAGGCGACCGGCTCCTATTCCAGCACGCAACTGTCATTTCCTTTCAGAATGCTAAAGCAGAGTCAGGTTAGCAGTGTGTCAATGAGAGATGGCAAGTGGTGGGGCACCTCATCGGTGGCCAGATCCTGTCAGGGGCTTCAGTGGGAGTTTGTGGAGGAACAAGTCTCCAAAGCAAGGTCTGTTGTGTCATAGAACAGGGCTGGAATCTGTCCATCAAGCAATGGTCTCTGATGAGTAGTAATCTTGGTCATAGCTGGGCAAGAGGTCAAGCTAGCAGCTTGTAGTGACATCTGTATAACACCACCAGTGTGACGAGTTTTACCTAGAAAAAAGACACAGAATATGTCTAGTGGAAGAAGATGAGCTCAGCGTATGCCAGAGCTGAGCAAAAGTAACAGGTCAAAATTGAGTGGCACATCTTAGGTGTTGCAAAACAACTAGGAAGAATTTAGCTAAGGAATTCAGGGAGAAAGCAGTCCCATTTAGGTGACAGCAAGAGCTTGCTAAAAATGTGTCCTTTCTTTTTGTTAGTGTCCTCTAGCATGCTGTCCATGTCCTTTATCATGTCAGAAGAGATTCCTTGAATTGACAGTAGTGTCTTGGGTTTACCCTAACAGTAAAACAGCACAGATTAAAAATAACCAGACAAAGAAATAATACCATTGTCAGTTCAGTGAGATACATGTTCAAAGAACAAAATAGATGGTGTGGAACCAGTAGCTGTTGTGTTAATGAATCAAGCTCTGGGTCTACATTTTCTTCTATCCTCAGTGTAGACTTTCTGACTTCCTGAAGTTTATCCTTGGCTTGGCCTCTTCTTTTATATACTATAGAGCAAGGAATCACAAAGCCATGCAGTGCTCGATAATAGTTTTGTGGGTTTTTTTTTCCAAAAAGTCCTGTCTATAGTTAATAAGAGATTTTTGTGCATTTTACAAGGGGTTTTTTGTGTAGTTAGCAGCTTGCAAGATCCTCTACACTTAAAATCCCGGTGTTGTTTTCGGATCTCTTGTGCACGAGCAAAATGTCTGATGAGATCTAAGGGGACACATTATTTATGTTGTAGCAATTGTGGAATTAGAAGGCCTGCCATATCTACCAGTAATATCAAGCATAACCGTCTTACTGGCAGCTGTCAAGATCGGTTCTGTTCTCCCTTGTGTTTTATTGCTTTTTCATATTTGTAGGTGTTCCAGTGCCTTTGGCTTGCAGTTCTGTAGGACACAAACAAAACTTATTTGCAAATTGGAAAAAAAAAAAAAAAAGTGGGCCAAAAGGAAAGGAAGGGGGCTCCAAAAGGCTGTAAAATTGTGCAGCGTGAGCCCTGTGATGCATGCTGTTTTCAATCTGCTGTGTGCCAGTTGGAGGCTCAGAGAGAGAGCGAGAGAAAGAGAAGGGATAATGCTGAGAAATGATAGAGTGGCTGTGACCTCCAAGCTCAGCCTGGAAATCCAAGACATTGATTTCACTTAGCATTCCTGCTGAGAAATCCGGCGGAGTTCAGTTGTAATAAAAGAACAAGATTCTGTTCTAATGGTAATGGCGTATGACAGACATATCACTTTGTCTGTCCTCAGCACCAGAGAGAGGAGAATTGGAGAAAGGTCACCTGACCTGCCTGTGGTGTTGTGCGAATGCTATACTGAGCTTTGAACTCCAGCCTGGAAGCACAATTATTTATAATACTAAATGGTAAAGAAACCTTTATAGAGCCTACAGTAATTAGAATAAAGCTTATACAATAGTGCAGTGGCCTGGCTCAGAAAACACACTGGCAAATCCATCACAGTGGCAGAAAATGAAGCTTATGTGTTGAACTAAACACCTTCGTTTGTGTCTGTGTGGACCTTCCTTTGATTTTTCAAAGCTTGTTTGCGTTCAACAGCTCCAAAAGTTTATGGTGTTTGCTGATTTTTTTTTTTTTAATTTAATTTTTTTAGCTGTTGACAGGGAGTGTTTGTCTGAGCTTCACAGCCATTTTTTAATACTTCTTTTGAATCCCCAGCTGCAACTTGGTTCTTGAAGTTAGTTCGCGGTGGTCTTTCTCACTGTCACTGAACGTCACACCTCCACAGATGAACAGTTAATGCCTTAGACAAGCTTTCAATAGATGCTGTTTGCTGAATCTCTATTTTCAGCCCACAGTTTACACTGGCGCAGCTTTGGTAATACGCTCAAGTGTTTGGAGACAAGGAGACAGCCTTACCTGAGAGTGTGTCAAGCTACTGGCAAACATCTAGGTCACTTCTGAAAAGCTGTGTTTTTTTCCCTCTTGTATAGTGTTAAAGTTAGTGTGCTGCTCTTTGCAAGGATTCTTCAAAGTCGGCCTCAGCAGCAGATGGAACAACTGTTGGCTCTAGAAATGCTGAGAAGCATCAGAGGGAGTTTGCCAAGGATCATCCTTTAAATCTAGTAAGACTTGAACACATCCCTGAAACTCCTCTAAGACCTTGGCAACTCCCATTTTGGCAAACCTTTTATCAGTGGCCCTCACCAGTGTTTGAACATTGTGCTGGGCAGACTACCCTGGCATCTTCTGTTGTCTCACTCGCCTTTCAACAGATGTGACCTGGAATAGTCAAATTCACTTCCTAGGTTTCTGTACTGTAACTTTTAGGAAGGCATGAAGTAGAGATGCCATTATGCTGTGCTGCACACATTCTGTCAAGTTTTGGTTAGGAAACTGAGCTGGTGTCGTACATTCTTCCAAGAAGAAATCTGTGCCAGAAAAATTGATTTAAGAAACAGAGCTAGTGGAGCCCATCCAAAAGAAAATGCGTGTGTCTTGCGGAAATGGATTTTAACACAGCTTCTTCTTGAGCAGTTTTAAAAACAGCCGGTATGCTAATCATACCATTCAAATTTACCAAGGCCTCCTCCACAACCCATTTGAAAGGCAACTATCTTTGAAGTTTGCCAAATTATGCTGGATTTCCAAAGTCTGTCTTAAGCACATTTTGCCTTTGATCGTGTAAATGCTTGCATGCTGCTCTGTTGGGTGTTCAAGGTGGTTACACGCTCCCAAGTAAGTATGAGAGAAAAGGCACAGGTGCAGATAAGGACTAGGCAGAATAACCTACCAGTCCTTCTGGTGATTAACTTCAAGCCTCCTGCTTGTACAGGGCCATGCAGGAGGTAAAAAAAAGCAGCGTTATAGAGAATACATTTATCTGAACAGTGACCTTTACCATGCTACCAAGATTCTCACCTGATAGCCACAGTCTTCACTGACTTCAGATGACGTGCATTATACTCTTGAATAAGGACAGCAACATCACCCTCACTTGTAAACGGCCAGGGCCCTGTTCATTCCTACTTTTGTTCCTTGCTTTTTATGTTGCACATATAAATATAGCATCTAGTGCCTGCGTGATGCAATATCCTAGCCCTTTCCATGTAACCTTTCAAGTACAGTAATTCTGGAGTGAATTTTCAATGTAGCTTGTAAATGTAGCTAAATGATTCCCTGTATTTAATGGAGCACAGTGCAATGTCTGTAGCATCTGCTGAAAAACAGGAGCAATTCAGTGTGAAATGTGACAGGAGAGAATTCCTGGGCACTTTTCTTTTAACCTTGTTATGACCTCAGCCCTAACCCTACTCACAGTTGTGTCTCCATCAATGGCAACAGCACACAGATTGTCCAAATCAATTTTTTTGTTCTTTTCAAATACTTCTGGCAATGATGTTACTATTTGCTCAGCAGTAGCACCTGGGAGTTGTGACAAGGCAAGGAAATGTGATTCAGACAAGCCAGAAACAGCACTAAGCAGTTGGATATACACAATCAGATTCTCCTCAACTGCAATATCCAGACAAATAGCAGTGTGAATCCTTAACCAAAGATGGTACTTTATTTTCACATTATCTGATCCTCTGATTACCAAAGTAAACATTGGATTGAAATTTTTTCATGTCACCTATAGTCAGCTATAGAATCGCCTTTGAAAGACTTAGAGCTTGTCTCTCTACCGCAGCATGGATTGACTTTATAATGGCCAGAGACTCTCCAGGGGAACTTCTTCAATTTTTGAGGAATATCTGCTGATGATGCTGCAGTTGCTGCCCCATGCACCAGCTGTGTCTTGCATGCTGCTTATAGTATATGAAGGATAGAAAGGGACCAACAGTGTGCTTGCTCCGTTCTCACCCAGGCAAGGTAAGCCTGGATACAAAACTACAACTGAGTCACTGTTGACTTTCTTACCAAGTACATCTGATACCAGGGACAAAACAAAGAATAAGAGTCTTTGGAAATGGGCATTTTAATTCAGACACACTACAGGCTATGTTATTAGGAAAAATAAGTAAACTATTTACTATGGGGAGCTGGCTGGGGATTCTCCTGTCCCAGTCAAAACTGATGATGGGACTTCCCACTTTCAGTAGAAAAGCTTTCTTGACTCAGGGTAAAAATATGATAAAAAAAAAAAAAAAAGTCTGTAGGGAAGGAGAAAGGGAAAGGCCCTAAAATGGCCTGGTAATAAGAACACCCGTCTAGATGATATTTCTGATTCTACTTCAGGGAAATAGTTGACATGAACTTCATTTTAGGTGACTACTCTTAGGAGCTCTGTTAACTTGGGTATATTTGTCTTCCTTTCCCTCATTTCTCTCTTTTGTATCATAGTGCAGAATGTGAAAATTTATCTTGGGGACATCATGGGGAAAACATTAAGCTCCATTATGTACATAGCGGCATCAGCTTGCTTGCCACATCAAGCTATGACTGTTGCAGAAGTCTAGTTGATAAGTAGACGTTACAGATTCCTTGTACCCTCAGAGCTGCTATTTTTGAACACATTAAAGTGTTTAATTTCAGCTCTACAGATGATAGATGCATTGCTCGTTAAATGCAGAAGGATATTGGTGTTTCCTCTTCATACCACTTCTTTTTATTTAGTAATATCAAATATTTTTGGAAACATGAGCTAATTGTTCCGCACAGCACTGTGAAGTACTTTAGCTGTAAAGGGGACAGCTGTGTGCTAAAGAAGACTGATCATGGCTGTGTACAGGTGATCAAAGGGTGTGACTGCTTGTGTTAGAAGGGGCCAAATTCTCTTCCCTGCAGAGTAGAGAAGAGGAACCTGTCTGAAACTAACCCATTGCACATGTTAGGCCTCACATACTAGTGGCAATTACTGTCCTCTGTATTGGTTGAAAAGCTCGGCAACTACTGAATGCCTATCCAAGCAGCAGGAAATTAAGGCATCCTTATTTTCATTAAAGAGAGTACTGAGGTATTTTAGAGAGGAGAACAAGAGTTCTCATTAAAGTGATGCAAGACACACCATCCCTGCGAGAACATTGAGGCTATGTTTACAGAAGGTTTATCTCCAAGATTTGCAAGGCTCTTTTATTTTTGAGAATTTCTAGGCTGGACACAATTCTTTATATGCCACTGATTAAAAAAAAAATCCTTGTAAATTAATCTATTAAGCTTTTCGGCACTGGAATAACAGTTAGCACAAGAATATTATAAATCAGTAAATTCAAAACATTTTTCAGTACTTGCACTTCCCAGTCCCCTTGTCAGTGCATCAGACAGGTTAGAAAGAGCTGTAAGATAATTAAGGAAAAGTTTATAGTATGGATGCAGTGATGTATAGGGAGCTGTAAACTGAGACCTCATCTGCCTTATTTGTGCTATGGTACTTGGTGCTATGCTACTTCTTTAGTGTCCCTGTCCATTCTTAATGGAGACCTTGTAGCTAATTACCTCTTTACCTGGAAGCCTTTTCCCTTTGCTACCCATGCTTTAAGTTTCAAATATCAATATGTGGAGTTGGTGGCAGAATCTCTGAAACTATTTTCCTCTTCCTTGCTCTTCTTCCTATACATGACATCCAAGCATATAAACAATGACTTTTCAAACCATTTGCTGGAGCACAATGAAGTGACGTGTATGAATGGAACTTCTTAAGATGCTTTTCTAAAATAGAGAGAGTGTTCTGAACAATAAAAACAATGTTAATAGCAGTATCGAAAAAGCAGCAGTAGTAGGGACTTGCACAGCATTCTGCCTGCCTCCCACCCCTCCCTACTTTCCTAAAAATAAATTAGATACATAGGGGGGCTCCCAGGATGTTTTTTCAGATTAAGTCTCCACAGCTCCGTTCCCTGATATGTCTCTCTGGCAGGAGCCTGTCTCTCAAGCAGAGTTGCCAGCCAGTCAGCCCTTGTCAGGCTCCGTTGGCACTTTTTGTAATGAAAACTCAGAATAAAACATTACAAAAAGAAAAAGGGGAAAAAAACCTCCTCTGAAATCTGTGATCATGAAATAAAAGCTAGATACACAGATTAAGCAAGACCGCTGCATTTCTGAAAGAGAGGTCTGTCGAAATCAGGCAGAGAACAACAGAAATGTAAAGCAAAGTGGTAATGACAAATGTGCAGTGTGTGCTTCTTACTAGTTCTATACTGTTCCTTGCCGCTAGTGCCTTCCTTACCTGGTATGAATAAATAAAATACCCACTTTTTCCTGCAAAGTTGGTGGGGTGGGCAGCAGGTAGTAGTTTGCGTTCTTTTTGGTTAAGTGGTCCACAGCATTGGCTTCATACTGAAGACCAAGACATTACACCAGGCACTACTACTTTCAGGAGGCAGGTACTAAAGCCAGGTTCAGTTACAGAATCCCTCAGTGTTAGAAGTGCTGGGACCTGATATTTTGTTTCTGCTCTGCATCTTACTCTGTTACTTAGAAATACCTAAGCATCGACTTCTGCAGAAGCTTCTTGACAGAACTGCCCATCTAGTGTCACTTGGAACAAAGAACTTGAATGAGAAAGCAGCATTTTGCAAGAAGAGACTGGAAGGGTCCCAAACAAGAAGACAGTGTCACTAAGTCAAGGTTTTTTTAATGCCACTAAGATAGCTGTTGAGCTGATGTTGCCAGTTGGCCGTGCAGTCCTAAGAATAGCCGTAAAAGGGCTTTAGGAGACCGTGGAATCTGGAGCTGCATAATTAAACAGAGAAAAATTGGATTTTTCTGGTTGCAGTGGTTTTTATTGATCCTCCTCACATTTGGGTGGGCTTGTTCTGTAGGGAGAGTTGGAAAATATTTAGGAGAGGGTCTTTCTGCTGAGGAATGGGAACCAACCATGAGGAGAAATATGTGAAGTTCAGCTTGGGACATAGTGTTCTTCACTGGGGGCTGCCGAGTACCACAGCACTGCAAAGGTGAAGGACCAATATTAGCGCCAAGTTAAATATAGATAACAAACCAGCCAGTTATGCCAGTATGAAATTAATTTCTAGGTTCCTTCATAATACGAAATTCCTATAAAGTAAAAGTCATCCCTTATTCCAGAGATTTATTTTTTAGACTCCAAGCTGTTAGACTCTCTAAATCAAGGAATGTGTTTATTCCACGAGCACAGGCTTGTGCAAAATAATAGTACTGTAGCGAGGCACCTATTTCGTGGATTAGGAGACAGCTTGAAATGGAGCTGAGGACTCTCATTCTACCAGATCCTTCTAGAAGGGAGCCAGGTATTTCACTTCAGGAATTAAATCTTCCCTTTTGCAGCTTCAGTTTAGGTCTTTGGGTATTTTGTGGCATGTGTTAATAATCAAAAGTAAAGTGCAAAGGCTGCATTGGCAGGGCTGTCTACTCGACAGCAACGTAGTTATGTTTTACCAAATGTAGAACTTCTTTTCAACACAGAAAGTAAATTTCTGAGGTGATTGAATCAAATTCTAATGTGATCAGTCTAGCAGCTTCCAGAAACTGCTTGCTTTGTCTGCAGAAGGGTGGTTTGCTTCCATGTTACGTGCTAGATGTGAAATTAGCTCCTCTTGACACATTCAGGCAGAATGCAATTCAAACTAAGCATCAAAGAAATACATTTTGCAGTAAGTATTCCTGTACCCACAGCTGAATGATTATCATTTAACAAGGGAGCTCTACAAATTTTTTAATCTGAAACACTTTAATCTGTAATCCCTGGTAGCTGTGGATAGCTGAAGAGAAGCAACATTTAGCAGCAGAATGGAGAAGAAATCTATTTTATTTTCAAATTCAGAGAGACAGTTTCTTATAGGTTAGTATTAACTGTGGAGTTACATGAAGCACTTGCAAATTTTTCACTGAAGTTTCTCAGAACGATGCATTTGTTGTACAGAATGCAGTTTGAATTGTTTAGTGTAAAATGAACCAGTGCAAAAGAGGGTTTCAGAGAAATGACGTGGAAGTCGTCACTTTAGAGTACACACATTTTTCAAAGCAGTATGGCTACATCTTGTGATTTTATAATGGATAGCTTCCTTAAAGTCCCAGCTCCTGGAGTCACATGAATATGTGAGAATCTCATTTAAACAAAAAGCTTCAGGCTGTCATGGTGAAACTTAAAGATTGGTATAAATGTATCTCAAAAGGCTTAGAAAGCAGCTAACAAAATGAATCTACAAGTTACTATTTTAATCAAGTGGGATTAATTTTCAGTCTCAAATCATAGAAGACTTCATGTTGGCAATTCTGCTAAGGCATAAATATTTCTCAGCAGAGTTAGACTTTTTACTATAGTATCTCCCAGTAAAAGCGCTTCAGTAGTATCCAGAGAGAACATTCAAGAGCATCCAAAGAACATCAGAGGCAGGCAAGCTGATGCAACAAACTTCTTTGATGTAATTTGACAGGATTTAATATATGAAAACAGTTTAAAATTTTGGTCTTGATCATGTGCCTTTATCCACTAATGCTGCCAGACTATTAATTCAAATGTGTACTTTTAGTACTAATGAATGAGTTTAGTTTCTGTTTGTTTCATTTCAGTTGCTATGTTTTTCCCTGATGCTTTTAAAGGAAAGATAAGCTAAGGCCATGACTGGTATCTCTGGGAGAAAAAAATATTATTAAGAAAAAAGTCTTTGATAAAAGGTTGCTCAGTATCTTGACACGTGGAGTGCATGGAGGGGAAGACCTTGTCTCTCTAATGGGAATGCTGGAGAGAAGGCTTTTCAATTTCCAATCATGATGTTACAGAAAGAATATAACTTTGAGTATTTCATAAGTTATTAGTGTTTCTTAAACTTTTTTGAGTGGCTGTGCCAGCACCTGCTAGTAGTTTTAAAATAAGGGGCCATTTGAAGGAGCTATGTGTGTATGGAGATGTAGCACATGGGTTCGTACAGGCTTTCAGCTGACATGCCAGGCAGTGACATGTCACGTCATGAATCAGCCACATCGTGTTACGTGATTTCAAGCTAACAGAACACAACAGGAGTTACATAGTGACAAGCACAACCCAACATGACATATCCATGGGAAAATTGGCAAAAAAGCTTCTTAAAGTTGAGTTTCAGGGGTACATTTGTTCATCTCCAAAATGCTCCAGAGAAAACTATGAAGCAGTGTACCGGAAAAGGGAGTAATGTAGTGACAGAATTACTAAAGCAGCTTTAATTCAGTGTACAATTAGGAAGAAAACATACGTATATAACAGTTCTGGAGAGTATTTTTGAGGTGTTGGGTTCTTGTGAATTTCTTTCTTTCCAAAGGTAGCTTTCTCAGGGCTGCAGTCATTCCAGGCCAATGATTATTTTTATCTTTAGCCATGCTAAGAGCTCTATAGACTTCAGGTTACAGCTGTAAGTTAATATATTTTGAATTTAGCTGTTGGTTGCCTCAGTAAATCTTGAGTCCTTCTAGTCTAAACTCTGTTGTTTTTTCTGCTTTGCTTGCAGATCAGAATGACCCCTTTTGTGCCTACTTCCTATTTTCTTCATCTTCTCTGAAATTATCTTCTTTCCCTTTCTGGGTACTCTGATCCTAGTTTCTGATGTCCACTGCAAATAGAGTCTCCAATTAAAACTCTGGGGTGAATTCATTCATCTCTGTTTGCTTGTTATTCATCATAAATGTGTGGATAGCCTGTACTTTCAGTGTTCTCTATACAAGGCACAGACCTAATTTGGGGTCAGGGAAATTCAACACATACATTTAGCTGAGAAATGCATATCAATTAGCATTTCGTTCATGATATCAGAAGTTAAAATGGTGTCGTATGACTGTTTGCCCACTACATTTCATGTCTGGATTTACAGTTCTTAATTTCACAGCCTTTGAAATACCAATTTCTCTACACAAAATGAGTCCTCCCAGTGAACTGCAGCTTGTAGGCAGAATGATGTGGTGGTGTAACACCCGAGAGATTCACTACTGTACCAAACAACTGATGTTTACTGGGGCTAGTGGGTGAGGAAGACAACAGCCACATCATTTTGGCTAGCCTAAGTGAGAAAATAGCACAGATACGCAGAGGCCTGCAGAGCAGAACACAGTAGATACTTTCTCTTCTGCTTTTATTTTAAAATGAGCAAGATGCTCCAGGAGTGCCAGAAGTGGTGAAGCCTAGTTTCATTTGTGACATCTCACAATATTTGGACTCTCGCTGGAAATGTAGAATACCTCTCTCTGGGGGATCCCCTGGTGTCTGTTAAAGTGTGGGTAAGCACTGGAGGCTTCTCCTGAGGGGAGAGGCTTAGAGCGTTCCCCTCCCCTACCCGATTGTTCCTCTACACAAATGGTGGGGGACCTTTGAGGACTTCCTCAAACATGATGGAGATTGGCCAGTGCACTCAAAATGTCTATAGAGATGAAGATTGACAAACATGCATACATGCGCACAGACCTCATGTACACACTCACACACATGCACACACACAAGTTTTGAGGCTAAAAATAATCTTGAATTTGGACAGCTCTCAGGGGTTTTACCGGCATCTTGAATTTCAAATGGATGCAGTATGTCTTGCTACTGCTTTTCCTGCACTGTTGTTCTTCACCCCCAAATGATTACAGTTCAGTGCTGGGTGGAAGGATTCCCATGATAGTATCATTTGGGACTCACTTTGTAAATTGCTCTGGGCTCAAACAGAGCAAAATAATGCTATATAAATACATGTTATTACTGGTGAAGCGATAAAATTATCTTATGCTTACCAAGTATTCTAGTGTCTTGTCTTGATCATAATTAACTGGTGACATACACGTTGAGTCAGTGCTCTAGGATTTGTGCCAGAATAAGTCACAAAAACATAGCAGCTTTAGTATGGGAGAAAAGGATGAAGGGGGCTTTTTTTTTCTCCCTTTTTTTCTTATGGATAAGATATAAAAACTGCCCAGAGCTGGCCCTGTTCAGAAATAGCGAATCAGCCTCTTGGACTTTTTTTTAAGATGTCAACCTCCCTCTCGTATACTTCTGTGAAGACAAAGAATGTCTTAACGTCTGTATTGAAGTCATCATTAAAATAAAAGGAGATCTGTAGACATCAGCTATAAATCATCAAGAAATAGCTTGTGGGTAACCTTTGACACAATTGAACCTACTTGAAATGAGCTAGGGCTGGATTCATTGCCTTTAGTGAAGCCAGTAGGTGGACTAAAGGTCTCCTCTCTCTCTCCCTCTCTCTTTCCATCTCTTACAGTGTTAGCTTCTGGGAGGTGAATGTGTTCTGGCTGAGTGATGGAAATGCATTTGGATGTGTTCTTAAATAGACATTTGTTTTATGTCTGAAAAGAATAGGCCAATCTTAACAGTGTGATGCTGGGGCTATTTGAAAGGTATTTTTTAAGGCAGTTGTCTTCTTTCAGCTTTACAAAAACTATTTTAACCAATTGTTTAGGCTTGAGGAACAGCATGGAATATCTATTGTGTATGGATGTGTGTACGTTCTACAGAATTAACAGGAAAATGGTAGATAAAAATCTGCCTAATTTTACATAATAGATTTTTGGCATTCTTGTGATCTGACTTCAAATTCATGCTGAGTTTCTACAGTATAACAGAAATACTAGTTTGCAGTTGTTAATTTTAATTTCTAAGATGCTAGGTTTTAAAAGGAGCTGAAAGTGTTCAGCATCTCATGGGGACAAACTATGAGTCTTACTAATGAATCCAGCAATTAGTGGTTCATTGTGCCTGCTAGCAATTTGGCCCTGATACCGGTCCTGATGGTGATTTCATTTTTGCTGGTGTGAATCAGGAATAGGATCTGAAGTCTATTCACCAAGGGAGGCTGAATACTTCTTCAACACTGTTCTGCCTGTAATCTGCATTCAGTACTGACAGCAGCAAATAAAAAAAGAAACTACAATATATTTCAATTTTTATTATTATTATTATGGTTGATTAATATGTTCATTAGGATAATTATATAATATCAATAGTACTTATTAAACTTAAAGGGTTGTAAATGGTGGTGTCCCCATGCAGTTAGATAAACATATATATGATGTATGCCCAGTTTGCATGGAAGAAACCCTTTTCATAGATGAAAGGATGTATTTTCTCCAATTTTGTAAGTAGAGAATTGAGACAAAAGAGGTGGTCCTTTACTTTCTGTAGCCATTTGCACTTGTGCAAAACACTAAAATTTACATTTGGTAATGTTTTATCATAACTTCGCAAAGATGTCAGTGACCGTGTGCAGAAGATTAGATAATGAGTGACTCATTTAAGTTCACAGAGAAAGTTTGTTGGAAAGTCAGGAACTGAACCCGAGTCTCTTCGGCATGACCTAAGGAATCAGCAGTAAAAAAAGGCATGACTGTGGCACAGGAAAAGCAATGACCCTTTCCAACAGGTATACTTTTGAGTAGTTAACCCCACGTATGTGATTACGGATGGGGTATAAATATTAAACAAATTCTTCTATGAGTGCAGTACTCAATGATGGAGCATGTGTTTGCTTTGAACATTCCCGGCAGTACGTTAAACTCCCTCCAGTTTCTGGAACTGCTGATTAGATTTCATCTTACTGCTAAAGGGAGGTGAAATGAAAAAATATCCAGCAAGACAGAGTTGTAAAATCATTTTGATTTTAGTGATCTGCAATGTTGTTAATAGCATGCAAGCATTAAAGACGGATGAGTTTTGTGTTGATAGTTTCCCCTTGAAAAGCTTTTAGTTGGAAAAACAAATTGTCAAGCAGGTCATATCTACAGTTACAAAACATATTTTGACATTTTTCTTACAGTTGTATGTATCTATAAATAAAAACAGTGCATATTATCTTTGCACTACTTACTTGTAGTGCTGCATACATTGCTGCCTCTTGGTGAAAAATCTACCTGGACTACATAGAAATATCCAAAGTCAGAGAAAGCACAGGTGGTTTTTGAAAAGGAATTTCTTAGCTCACTGCCAGTTGTCCAAGCTGTTTGAAATCTCTTTTCTTTCAAGCTCTTTTGACTTGTTTCTTCTAAAGTTTTCAGCAGCTGGGGTTTTTTGGTTTTGGTTTTTTTTTCCCCCTGAATCTTAGAATCCGTGCAGCATCTTTGCTTCTCCTGCCTGACCACAGCAGGAGGAGGAGTCTGTTGCTAATTTGTTTTGATACGGTACACTTTGGTCTGTATTCTTTTTGAAATTAATTCCTTTTGCAGGTGTGGGGTTAGAGGTGGTGGTGTGCTCCCAGCGAAGGTGTCATCCACCACAGAGAGGAGGTGGGAGGCTTTGATCAGTGTGGCTTCTGTTTTCCTGTTGTTCATTTAAAATGTACCAGTTTGTAATGCTGTTTGGCTTTGCAGGTCCTTGTTTTATTTCCTTCCAAGTCCTTCTCCGTCCTTTCAGGTTTTGTTGTTTTCATTGCTGTTCATTCTGCTTAACATTTACTGGGGATTATTCGTTGGAAGGTGGTGACTCCAAGTTCAATTAAGGCAGCAAACAAAATCCAGTCTAATGTCTATTTCCATTTTTTAAACAGCCTTGTTATGGGTGGGAGAGTGCATTATTAAGGACACGACACCACATGTTTGAACTTCTGGGTTTTATTGGGACAGAATTATATAGCAAGGATTAAAAAAAAAAAAAAAATCTAACCAAGACCCAAGCTACAAGGCATCATGCTTCAGGGCATGGGCCACTCCAGTTTCTACCCAGCACAAGTTCAGGAATACATGCCACAGATCAAATTGTCTGACAACTATGTACTTTTTCTTGCAAGTTCTTTTGAAGCAGCTGGACATTTTAGGAGCTTCAGTGCAGTATCAAAAAGAAGCCAAAACATTGGTCTGAGTAAGAGTGGCAATTGCTCTGCTCTTCCTTATGACTCAGCTGTTTACTCACTGTGTGAGATTAGGCAAATCATTTAGGCACTTTGTGCCTTATTCTTCCCATTTGTAAAATAAGGCAAAAGCTGTCAGAGTCATCATGATTTTTAATTAATTAATATCCCTATGGTGCACTGGAGAAGTGATTTTTTTTTTCTCTCTTGCACTTTACTACTTGCCATGTATTTCAGCGGGGGCAGTTTGGAAGAAGCATTCTTTCTAGGAAGAATCCTTCCCCTCCTGTCCCCCAAAATTTTGTGATCCTCTCTAATGATTTTTATGTCATGTAAAGTGATTTGCATGGTTAAAAGCATGAAAAATGAGTTGTTGTCTTCTCCTGAAGATCTGCAGTATCTGTGTCAATCCCTGCTGACCTGTGCCTAAGTCACTCTTCCTGCTTAGCAGCTGGCTTGAGCCTTCTTAGAGAAGCGCTTTGTTAATAGCATTATAGCAAATAAATAGGTACAGCAGTGATGTGAGAAATACAGCTGAACAATAATTATTAGAAGCAAAAAGCTAACAACAGGACCCGAGTTTGGCATGAAGTATGGACTAGCAGAATCCCAAGTGGCTAGTCTCTCTGCACTGGCTCATGATTTATCTTTACTCAACATGGACCCTTCTCATTTCAGGCCAAACCTGGCAGGATTTGCTCAGAACAAGCTTCACTGAAGTTTTTCTTGTAAATGAGGCTACTGAGTTAAATTTTCGCTCACTCAGAGATGCAGAACGAGAAGGAGCTTTTTCATTATGAGGTGCAAGCAAATGCTAAAAGCTCTTTGCTCCTGCAATTTTGTTCCATGCTGTACTGAAAATCCACACACTGGGTCCTAAGCAGTGTGTTGAGCAACTCTCACTTCTGCTTATTTCAACCTAACAGCAGAGCAAATGCCCAAACAGCAGAATAATGGCAATAGGAGTAAGTCAGTTACTTTTGTGTGGATGAAAATGAATGTTTGAAGTTTGGATCTGCGTTGGGATAAGCATCCATAAGTCGTCAGGTTTCCCTAGAGGTTGTGTGACTGAAAACTCATGATCAAGCAAAAATAGCCTAGAAATCTCATACCAGCCGCTTTCCTCAAACACGTTGTGCTCTTTGTCTGTGGAGATTACCAGGAGACATCACAAGGATGGTGGGCGTTTTGGCAGTCCAAAGCCAGCCAGAAGCTGCAAATATGGTTTGGAGGATGCTCCTCTGAGGATTTGAGAAACTAAATGAATGAATTTGGGGTAAACACATACCAGTCTGCTCATTTTACTAAGCTGCATGCCCTGGTGTATTCTGTTGGCCAAACAGCCTGCCTTGTGCTCCAGGAGACCCCAAAGGGCTAGGTCCCCGTGCAGCACTTGTCTTTCCTGAAGACTTTTAAAGAGTTGCTCTTAGGGTTCTGTGTGCAGAGGGCTGACCAGTCGCTACACAAAATTAAGGCCTTTGCCCCAGGTCATCACTGGATGTAGACTTTGAAGAGGAGTTATGTAGCTCTCTCCACAGACACTGCTTTTAGGCTGCCCTGCAGCTGAAACAGCCCACACTCTTCCATGTCCAAGCTAGCTGGAGGACTGAAATGATCCTAGACTTGTTTGGCATTTGGTCCTGTTACTTCAGCGTCTGTATTCTGTGGCTCATAGAACAGAGCGATACTACAGAGTAAGCACTGTGCATCGGATAAAAAGGTTGTGGGGAGGAGGGGAAGGCATCCAGCTCCTAGGGCCTTCCATGTTTATAGGCAGGTCATTTTGTGTGCTCCTCTTTTGTTCTTCCTATATCTGTTTGTGAATCCTGTGTGCAACTTTGGGAAACAACAGTAATACAAAGGGAAAACCACCCAGCAGCTCTCTTATTTTACTGTGACAACATGTGGACTAGACAAAATCAAAGCTTGGGGTTTCCAGGGCAGCAAATTAGTCTTTGTAACTGCAGACTTCTTTCCTGGCAGCTAGGCTTCCTGTGAAGAAAAATGAAAGGGGAAGATGTTAGGGATCTTTCTGAGAGGACAAAGTCCCCAGAGAATATCCTCACTGAGAGCCCCTGGTGTTGTAAAAAAGGACCAGGGAAAAATCCTGTCTGTCCCTGGTACTATAAAACAGATTAAGTTGGTGTGTTCCTGCACCACTTTTCCCCATGAACGGGAATGGAGACTGTGCAAGAATACTCTCAGTGTATAAATCAGCATTTGGGAGTAATTTATTCCTTGAGTAGTCCCGTAAAGGAAGCCGATGAGAGAACAAAAAGAGTATTTGTCACAAATATGAGGCAGCTCAGTTCCCCCCTTTGTTTTGAGTCCCATGAATAAGAGTATTTGGGCAGTATCAGTAAAGTCTGGAAGTCCTAACTTTGGTTGGGTAACATGTGCTGAGTCCAGAAAGTGTCTACCTTCTGAGAGGAACACATTCAGGAAAAAATACTCAGCATAGCAACACCATAAAAAAAATCTGCTCTGGGTATAGATAGAAATCCAGGCTGAGATGTTTCTGCAGCTATCACAGAAGGAAAAGTCTGTGCACTTTGCAGGATCAGAAGGAAAGAAGGCAGTTCTTCCTAATATTTGCCCCCTGCCTTGTCTTTGGTGCCTTTTCCTTTCTAGCTAGAGTCTAGTTGTACCTTCTGCTTTTGGTGCTAAAACTCATGGGCGAGAGTAGGATAAACTGACTTCTCTGAACCTGAAGAATAATTCTGTTGTGTTTATTATGATATCATAACCAAGATGCCTGTTTTTATGTCTCCATCTCTTTTTCTATGTAGTTAGAGAAATTTCCACCTTTGCAGGAAGGGACACATTATTCTTAATCAAAACTTGAGAATGTGGCAGGAGGAGGTACAGCTGCAGATGAGCATTATCTAATTCACCCATCCTGTCATGTGAACATCCCTGCTTAATTTAATACAATTATTTCATCAGTGAGGATAATATCAGCAGCATGATTCATTTATACAACATGTTTCGCAACTGCCTTTACCTCTCGGCTTCTTATTATCACTACTGATAATTTCACCATGAGTGGCTTCAGAGGAAGGGGAGGGGATGTGAAGGAAGCTGCCAGTATCTTTGTGCGAGTGTGTGGACAACTGTAGTGTCCAGGGACAGTGATGCCGAAGGATTTTTGTTGCATATGCGCTGTTGCACCTTGGTTTCTGATATACTTTGGCTAGACATTTCTGGATGAGCACAAGACTGAATGGATAAGCCACTGACTGGCTGCATTGTTCAGTGGGCAACAATAGCCCACTGTCTTCTGCCCCAGACGTGCCAGTAAGTGCTCCATATTTTGCATTTCTGTTGAAATGACGATCTCCACAAAACAGAACCAGGGCGGGGGAATGAGGCTTTGTTTCTAGTCAGGTGGCCGAGGCATTCTTTTAGAAACCCCCTCTCTGGCTTCTTATTTCTAACTGATTTGGCTGTAATTTGTACTGTCAAGGTCATTTAAATAGGCAGCAAGATGTGGCGACTGTGTTCCCAGAGGTCATGAAAAGCCTCTTTAGTAGAGCATGCTAGGCTGTGCTTATGCCAGGTCATTTAAGCACATTTGTATTGCCAGTCAGATGATACCCAGAGTAGTTCATGATTTTGTAATAAACCGTGCAACCTGGACCTTCAGTGTGTGCCACAGTGGGATACAGCACTTGGATTTAAATGACAGTACAATAATTCAGTAACTGTATTTTAATAGTATACTAATCTTTAAAATATGTGAAAAGAAGTGAGATCGTGAAATCCAAATGAATCGTCTGGGTTCTTCCCCACCACCACCCTTTTTTTCTTTCTCTGTGACTGGTTCATTCATCTGAGCTATCAGTCTTTTATTCAGCTCTTGGTGTTGAAATAGTGCCATTTTTAATAAACAGTTTAGAGAGATTCTCAAAATCAGATTTTATTCCCTTCTTTTTCCGTATCCATTCTCCATAAAGATAAATTAACCTTTTATCATAGGAGGAAGTAAATAGAGACAGCATGATTGAAAGATTAGAAAAGACACCATTTCAGCCAACTATTTTCAACATAGGTGACTGCAAGTCAGAATTCCTGGGTCTGTCTGAAACTCTGCCACTATGTTACTGTATGACTGTGACCAAATCCTTTCCTTTTTTCTCTTTCTTTTTTTCCTCCCATATTAGTAAGCACTTTGTGTTTACCTAGCATTTTACCTTTTCAAAGGACCATACAAACCTTATAAAAGCAGTGTGATGCACACTCAACTTAGCAGCACTTATATTTAGAGATTTCCAGTGTCTGATGCTTAAATATAAAAGCTCAAAGTTACACAAATCCAGCTTGAGTAAAGCTAAAAAGTACAGCTCTTGAATATTTTGTTTACCCCCAAATTCTGGTGTAGATGAAGGGTTCTTCTTTCTTCCCTCATATGTCTAGAGATCAGCTGGGAAAAAAATCTAGAACAAATCAAGGATTTAAAGTTCCCGGAGCTCCAAAGTTTTGGTTAATGACAGTCTTCCAATCCTGGGAAGCAAACCACCAGCTCTTCCTAAAATGGCGACTATTCTGACACTGCTGTGATACAGGGGATGGGAATCTCTTTACCAATGCTTTGCTTTTGCTGCGGGTACTTAATTTTATTAGCCCTCCGTCGTGTGTTTTCGCTTATGCTTTATTCTCTACATTTATTCTTTTTGTGTGTGTTTTGTTTTGTGAGACAAATGCACTACTTTAAAGGAAACATTTCATAACCTTTAATCATGATCATATTTTACTTTTCATCACATCTGTGTTTATATTATTACAAGCCTTTTGGGTCTTAACGTTCTCTGGTCTAAGCATTAATCGTTTTGGCTGATATATAAATAAATGTTTGACTTTGTTTAACTCTTTAAAAATACTGGCTTGAAAAAAAAACCCTTATCAATGGCATCTTAGAGTAACTGCACGTCAAAAAAAGGCAAGGACCAATCAATACTGAGCTTTCTCTAATAAAAACTAAGTGCAGGGAGTAGTTCTAGATTCTGTGATCCCACTGTACAAAATCGAATCTCCTGGCTCTTGAAAGTTTCCATCTACCTGGAGTGAACATGCTACATCTGTTTTTTTTTCTTTTTATTACTCTTATTTGCCCTAGCTGTCATGCTGCGCTTACACACAGCCTTGATATAACTGAGAGTGAAGCCTGCTAATCTATAATGTGGCAGAATGTTAGCTGGGAGATTTTATAGTTAAAAGTAAAGGTAGGCCAACACCTCATTCTTCTCATGGTTACGCAGCCACAAATCAATAAAGACGACTGTACCGTTCTTGATTTAAACTGGAAGAGCAGAGAATTTTGAATTTATGTCCACAGATGGGAAGAAGAGTAAAATGGCTCACTGAGTATAGGAGTGAAGATCCTAACAGTCATCTTCACACTTAACACAATTGTATATTATTACCTGTTTCCCAGGTATTTAGACTCCCATGGAATAAATCAGTGTAGTTCCACTGTGGTAAAGGAAATTACTTAAATTATTATCAACTCATGATCCTACATAGGATTTCTAAACTCTCTGACTGAATTTTTAATGTATTTGACTTCCAGCGAGGATTTGAGGATGCTCTTTGAAATAACAGAAGTAAAAATCTTATGAAGACCAGACAGTGAAGTAATATGATTTTGTAAATACACATAATAGCTGAAAATTGTTTACTTATCCTCCTTTATGAGAACCAAGCTTCTGTGACCTCCGATTAATTTACCATTAGCCTGAATACACAATGAAAGTGAATGAAGGGGCAATTTGGAATGACATTTATCAGCTCTGGAACTGTCGACTTCTATTATTTCCACAAGGCCTTATACTTCTTGGCTCCAGAGAAGGCTGTGCTGACTTGAATGAAGAAGAGCATTCTTACTACCAAGAATAGTTACAGCACAGACAGCTTCATTGCTGGATGCCTATGATGGAAAAAACCACCTCCCCCATTTCTAACTTGCATTAAATGAGACCAAAACCACTGTCCTATAGTGGACGTGCACAAGACCTTGCCGTCACACCAGGCTAAAAAAAAGGAACAGAAGAACTGAGGAAAGGGAGAAGGAGTGAGGGAAGGGAAGGAAAGAAACTTTATAGGGACAGGATAGCCAAGGGATTGAGTCAAAAGGATGAGACTGAAAAGAGTCTTTCAACACGAGGATGCAGACTGGAATCCAAGCTGACTTTGCAGCGAGGGAGAGCCATTCACACCAAGGACTGGTTGCTGCTCCGTACGAACCAAAGTGCTGCTCTCGGTCAGATTTCCAGTGGCCAGAGAGCACACTGCAGCTTTTACTGCCATATCTGAAACTGATCAGCCCCCTTTGTTGAGACTTAGAACAGAGGTCAAGAATTGAATCTACATGGAAACTAACCCCCCTTGGATTGAACCGAAACAAGTCTGTGGGCAGGTTTGCTCTGCTTCTGATACCGTCTTCCAAATAGGTGGCTTTGCTCTTCAGGGATCCTTGTCTGGCACAGGGTCGCTGTGTTTGGTTGGTTCGTTGGCTAGTTTGTATTTACAGTTTTTTGCAACTATCTCAATACTGATTTTACAACATTATAGTTGCCCTGTTGTGGGATTACTTTTTATTTTAAATTGAAATCAGTGGAACAGCAGAGCAAGTCTCCTTCCATTTGGCTAGTAGGTTAATCTATTTTATTCTAATACAGATGGATTTGTATTTCTGTAAAGTAATGAATACCTTCTTAAAATGTCAAATGCTGGTTGAACTGGGTGACATTTTTAACCCCGAGGCTTAAGTCTCCTAGAAGATCAACAGAACTCTGCCTTCTAGGTGCCTAAGTCGTTTCTGAGAATACAGAATATAGGCTCCTAAGGCAATTTTGTGCACTGATTTTTTTCCCCATTATTTTATGCACAAGTTGCACCTAGGACAGCTTAAATACCACTTTAAGGATGACAGCTTTGTTCGTGATGTCCCTGATATGTTTATCTGCTAAGCTTTAATTTATTTTTAACTATGGCTATTACAAAAGTGTAGAAATAATCAAATATAACAAAAGTGCTTTGCTCAGAGCTTGCTTCTTTAAGGTAATGGAAAAGTTGTACGGCAGTGCTTCGTAGAATTGTCCTGTGTTTGGAGACATACATCTACATCATACTTCCACAAGCGACAAGCAACTATAAAATTCCTTTACTGCAGCACACCACCCTCTGTGGAAAAGAATCAGTATTATATGATAGTAGTTAAAGATACCTTAGTGGTAACAGTAAAACACTCAAACATTATGAGTCTAATTCCAGTCAGCTTTGCGTTGCTGTAAGTCAGGAATAATTCTATAAAACTGAATGTACTTACAACTTAGGGAGATCAGAACCAGCTTCTTCAGTGCCTAGAGCCAAAACCCAGTTGTGTGATGTAACGCTTCCTGTAGCTAAAGGATGGCTTTCCTAAGTCACAGTGTCAGAGGAGAGCTAAGTTAATATGTGATGGTTGGATCTAATACCATATCCATTAGTTGTGGTTATTGAAAAGTCAGTTAAAATCACTTCTAAAATATCTGCCTTGTTGAAAAGCTTTTTCTCCCATCCCTGGGGGTTTTTTTCCCTTATTGTATTTTATTTTGGTCAAAAAAAAATACATGACTTAGAATTTTAATGTGTTTTATAGCACTGTCTGTTACTCTGTGTAATCAAGCCAGGTTTAGGAATAATTCCAGTTACCCTGCAAAAAAAGTCACCCAATTTTTCTATTTTTGCATAATAATAATTACTGAAATGTTGGAAGTTCAGTTCTGCGGAAGATGAACTCTAGGGGCTTAGGCAGAATTATCCAGGTTATTTTTTCAAATTTTGTGGGAAGAAAGGGCTCTCTTGTTGTGGTGGAAGAGAAGTACTTATTTCCTGTGATACTTTTGTGCTTGGAATTCTAAGCCTGGGTATTTCAGAGGAAAGCACACAAGTTAAAGAAAAAAAGAAGAAAAACAAAAGATCAACAAAAAACCCCAACTGAAAACCCACTCACTCAAACACGTTTGCCTAATTTGGGTGGTGGGTTGAATTTTAAGTGAAAATGCTCTTCAGTTCTTATTTAATTCATCCATATCAAGTTTAAAATAACAAAAAACCATAACTGTGAAATTGCTCTTCATTTTTATCATAGACGTATATATCTTGTTGATGTGAGTAATTTCTTCAGAGACAATTCTTACATACAAAGTGCAAATGGAGGATGTTCTCTGATCATGTCATGCTAATTTTCCAGTTTATCAGTCATTTCAGTTCCCAACTGGAATGACAAGATGATATCACATTTGATCTTAATATATATCGTACAACCTTTCCGGTTTAGAAGTTCATATGAGCTGAAGACAACTGTCTTTGCTTGGAGGGTGTTGTGCCAACAGCAGTTTTTTAATAACATTCTTTTCTCTTCTGCTCATCGTAGGATGAAGTGGCCCAGCCTCTGAACCTTTCAGCCAAACCCAAGACATCTGATGGCAAGTCTCCCACATCACCCACCTCTCCTCATATGCCAACTCTGAGAATAAATAGTGGGGCCAGTTCACTAAAGTCCTCTGTGCCAGCAACATTAGCTAGTCCTTCAGCCAGAGCTAACACAATAGGTAAGCTCAGTTTCGTTTGTCCCTCCTCATAACGATTAATAGGTGCTACAGGAAAGCAGGCGTTTATCAGCCAGTGCCAGACAGCGGTCTATGAGCTGTTGCATGTTGACCATAATACTACATTTGTTGATGTCAGTGAAGAAACTCCCACAGACTTATCGTTCACGAAGAGCATCTTAACTTTTACAGACTCAGAAAACAAGGACCTGTGTTACTTCAGATGCTGCTTTATCAATAAAAGTTAATAAATGCTGTTTATTTAATGGTATACATTGAAGACAGCAACCTGTCTAATGGCAGGCATTAAAGACCCACGATATTGTACTATGTCATCTAAAAGTGATGGATAAACTTCAAAAAAATTCCCTTTAAGTTAGAAGTCTACATATGCAAATACATCTTTGCAAAATTACAGGTTCAGTCCTTAGTCTGCTAAAAAGCTGCATGAAGCATTATTTTGCCTTGGTCTAATAAGCAAAACAATCACCAGATTCATTCAAAAAAACCAAGTTTGATGTTGTATCTTGCAAAAAGTCTTGACTGGCTGTTTTTAACATTGTTCCAGAAAACTGTTAATTCTTCCTCCTGCCAAAATTACCTCTTTGCCTAAAGACCATCTAAATAATAACAGTCTTAGTGGTGATTTTACAAGTCTGGTGTGTTAAAGGGACTGCTCTTTGTGTGTATAAGTAAAATGTGTACACACCCCATTCTTCATCCTTGTAACTGAAACATTTTATTCCATGAAGTGATTGAATATAACCTGAGTTAAGATTTCAGCATGTAAACAAACTGTTTAGGAAATTAAGTGAGGTGGATAGTTGTACCTTTGCTACTGTGTGTCTAATTGCTCCTGAAGCATCTCCTGCTGGCCACTTTTAGGGATGGTACAAAAAACAAAAGCCATAGGTCAAACCTATCGGAAGCTGTTTCTGTGATATCTCAGTGCTATGTAGTAAAATCTTTTTGTGTCTCTATGGGTCTCTCCCAAGCTCATTGTAGTCCATATTCCACCTACACAGACACCAGAAAGACACATAGTTATGTCCAAAAATCAAAACAGATCTAGCTTCCACTGTATTACCCTCCCACTGTGCATACATGATTATTGCTACTGTTGATGAGTTACATATATCAGACAGAGAGTACGCTTCTATGCCTTTTAGAAAAGGAAATAACTTTATTTAGTATTACGTTACAATTATATAAATATTTTGTAAATATCACATTGTTAATTGTCAATGCATGTAGTATTATTATTATTGACCCTACACTCTTTAACTGTGGTAGGTAATAATGTATTTCATCTTTAATTTGTTTGGCCCTACTGCTCTCCATGTACAGTGAGTGCATTGAGTTTCAATTTTTTCACATTAAATTTTTTGTCCTTAGTAGAGTAAGCACCACATTTAGATGTGGAGTTAAGCATCTGACCTGCATCACAGTGGCAGGATATCTCGTATTCTCTCCTCTGCAATCTTCTTTCCCTACATACCTGATATTTTTCATAGGTTTGAGACCCCTGCAATTTACTTCTTTTAACAAAATGCAGATTTTGAAATGCTGTACCTGTAATGAGTGATAATGTAATTGGATAAAAGCTGTGAGGATGAATGGAGCTTTAAAGGTCACTCTTGTAAGAAGAATTAATGTGTTATACCATTAATAAACCATGGAAAACTGTGGAGCAAAAGATAACATACTTAAGTTATTGTTAATGACATAGAGTTCACTGCTGTATATCTCTCAGCTACAAATATAGAAAGTGACTTTTTGAGGTTGCTGAGCAGTATCACTGTGCATACTGTATATATAAGATAAGCAGTCTTTAACTGGTGCAGGAGCTGGATGGACATAGCCTACTTCTAACAAAGGTTTATCCTTTAATGGAGGACTAGAGGAACGAAAGGCTTGTGAACCGCCTGCAGAGTCTTTTCCTGCTAACTGCTAGGTCAAATCCAACCAAAGTTAGAGCAAGTAAAACTCATTACCATGTTGAAACCATTTGGTGATCTTAAAAAAGTGAGCATGAAATTTCAAGTCACCCACCAGTAGAAGCTACACCACAAAAAATTTTTTTAGCATTTTTAGCAAAGGTACTAAGGTCCCTAAAAATGGTAGAGAAACTGGATCACTTTTTTAGCTCGAGAGATGAATCCCTGTACAGAAAGTCACTGGGAAACATGTAGTCATTTGCCAGACAGTTACTTCCACCATCTGAATGATTTGAGCTGTCAATGCAAGGCACAAGTTGTCTGTCCTAGGTATGCACAGCCCACCTTGCTGGGATGCAGTTGAGCTGTCACTTTTCACTGCCACTATCTTCAAATTAAAACCGTTCTCTGAAAGCAGTTCTTCAGACTACTTGGTTCCCCTGGCATGGAGAAATGCTCAGGTATTGTTCAGTTGTCTCTGGAGGACGTAAACTTACGGCGTCCTATGATTAACAGTGTAGCTGTATTCGGGCATACAGATATGTAGTCCTTTTCTAGCACTGTCCTTACAGCGTATAAATTATGCTACAGACTGAGCAGTCACAAATGTCATGGCTTCATGTATGACTTTAAATCCAAGCATTTCTTTTTGGGAACAGGCATATGTCCGTGTACTAAAAACAGAAACAACTTCTCTCTGCCCTTTGCCATTATCTGCAACATCTCTATGCTAGTTTGGCAATCCTTGTAACTAAGTGCATTTTATGTGATGCAGTTCCCCTCTCTGTCAATAATTCACCACCTACCCTAAACAACAATAATTTACATTCAACTCGCTTCTATATTAATCATTTCCCTGCACACCAGCATCTTGGCAGCTACTGAAAAACATAAGGAGTGCTTGCTTTTATTCACTGTCATGTGCCAAACTGTCTCAAAGATAGCAGTATCCAGGAAAAGCCAAATAGTCTGGAGAAGGGCATGAATTCCAGCTCCTAGGCACATTCGGCTGTATTACAGATTGAAAGTATTATACCTAGCCTAATCAAGAGCACAACCAGCAGTAATACCACTGTTTGTTTGTTTGTTTGTTTGCTTCCTTTTTAATTTATTCTGACTACATGCAAGCTTGATCGGTAACAGATGCAAAGTGGGGAAGAAACTAAGCAAGTTGATAAAATGGAGGTAAAAAAAAAAAAATCAGCTGGTAGCACTGTGCTGGTGCAGGTTATATCCTTCCTTACGCTGGGAAAGCTGGAATTACTGGAATTCCATTGGCTGGGAATTACTGAACTGGGTCATTTGATAAAAGCAATGTGGATCAAGTTATTTCATACAAAACTCTCAGGGTTCCTGGGTATTTAGCCAAAAGCTAGCTGTTAGTACAATTAACAACAGTCAAACCACACAGAAACTTTTCTTTCTAGTTTTTGCGCGCCAAGGAACATGGGAATACCAGTCCCATTCTGTCTGCAGTCTAAAAAAACAACAATAAAAACCCAAACCAAACTAAAATCCTGACAGCAGTGCAGCACTGAACTAATCTGACATCAGCTTCTTCCCCTGAAATGTTTTAAGCAGCAAGACAATGTCCTACGTTTTTTGGCAATCAGCAGATCAGATAGAAGAGTCTAGCAATACAACAAGGATGTGTAATCTGACATGATTAGACAAGGCTCTTTAGGAACAGAACATTCATAATTGAGACAAAGAAAGAGTATTAATAACACTTTCCTAACACGGCAGTTAGCCATTTTATATTTCCTTTCTTTAATCTTAGTGTTTTTCAACAAATCATGGGATTTAATAGCGTGTTTTGGCAGATTAGAGGATTTATGGCCCAGATGTTTTTTGTTCTAAAAATGGATTAGGGTGTAAAGTTTGCTGGAATCCATGGAACATGTTGAGGCAAGCCGGTCATTTTGTGTGTGATTAGTGCCTGCCTTCTGTCTCACAGTCCCTCCATCTGTCACAATTCACCAATGGATCTGGTTAGATTTAGCCTCATGTCACAAACAGAAGTCCCTTTTCTGGGCAATTTCATATTACAGATTCATTTTATGCCGGTTTTATGCCCTAGTTAAAAGACAGAAAGAAGAGTGTGCGTGCACGCGCGTGCAGGGATGTGGAGGGGGGAGGGAGATTGATAGATATTAGCCTCTCCTTTAATGTTTGAAAAATAGACTGGGGCTTGGAGTCTCCCATCAGTATTCTATCCTACAAATCACATGCAGATCATAATAAGTATAATCTACAGTACGCTAAAGGAAAAAAATGACAGTGTCACATTTAAAATTAAATAGTATTAGCTGTGCCGGTGATGCTTGTAACATTTTAAAAGGAAATAATTCAGTGACTACTAAGGCTAAGCCCTAGGCTGTGAATTTGCAGCAAAACAGTGGACATTTGACCTACTATTAGCAGCATGAATAGGAGTGGGAATGTAGGTCCGTGTAGCTGTGGTTTCTTATACATTTCTGAATGACAGGTGGTGGTGGAGAGCATTCAGTGGATGAGGTTTCTCTTCCCAGCCATTATGCATTTCGTATCTATAGCAAACCACCGCCACCTGTGGTTTATTTTAATGTATTCACAAGTTTTAAGAAGGGGAAGAATGAAATGGTCTATTTTTAAGAGTTTGGGATTGCTGGCATGATCAAAGCTTCCCCTAACTCTTATCCGGTTACATCCTGCTGCATACAAACTACAGGACTAACCTCTGCAGCGTCAGGGAAATACTGAAACTAATGGGATCAAATATCAGGACGATGATTTTGGCACTGAGGTTTCTCATGCTTTCTATCCAGGTGGCTCTATCATAACAGTAACAGAATTACAAAGCATGGACGGGTTTCTGGGCATTACCTGTTAACTCTTTCTCATTAATAGTGATAAACTATTGGTGCAGTTCATTGATGAAAGCTAAAGTGTTTTCTTGTAACTTTCTTTTTTTAAGATATCCTTTCTTCTATCACGTCGTCAGGTTACTTAAATGACCACGATGCTGTTACTAAGGCAATCCAGGAGGCCCGACAGATGAAGGAGCAACTTCGGAGGGAACAGCAGGTGCTGGATGGGAAGGTGGCCGTTGTGAATAGCCTGGGTCTCAATAACTGCAGGACAGAAAAGGTGAGTTTCCGAGACTGCCTTTGCAAAGGGTCAGAGATTGCATTTGGCTCGCCTTGGAGATACATAGGTTCTTCCCCCCTTTTCTTCCCTCGTTTTTCTTGCTCTATTTTCTTCTTCCTAATCAGTTTTTAAAGAGAATAGTTCTTTCAAAAAAAGGGAAAGGCAAAATGAAAACCACAACCAAAAGCTGACATGAGAGAGAGACCTGGGGACCCCTGGGGGAGAGGGGGGAGGAGGAAGAGATAGTTAAAGCCCTCACGAGAACTTTGGAGGCCACTAATTCTCTGTTCCAGCCTGTCAATGTGTATTATGAGAAGGTGATCTTGGAAATCTCTGGGTCTAAGTGGAAATCTTGCTTTATGGAAATGCTTACATGTGTTTGTGAGATGAGCTGGATTTGAAAATATTCAAGCTTCTTTAGGAACATAAGCTTTGCTGATACTCAGGCTCAGCTTCTGGGTATTTAGCCTTGTGAGGTTGTCATATATGATATTTTGTGGCCATTGCAATGTAGCACTGTCATGTCACGTTAGATGACTTAACAAAATTGAAAAAATGGAGAATTGACAACACAAACTGCACCAAATATTCACAGTGAAACTTAGAGGCAGCAGAATGTATGGGCCTTACCACCTTCTGCTTTTGAACTGGCCTGTGAAGCTGTGCTATAATAAAATATCAACAAAGTGAATATTCACTAGTAAAATGTGTATGTACTGTAACCGTCACGTAAGTCAGAGAGGTTGTGATTTGCTGCTTTTCTCTGGAAAAACCTGATGTCTTTCCGTGCATTGCCCTGGCTTATGGAGGATCAATAGACCTGCCAGTCCTTGCTGCCACATTTATAGTGAGCTGTCCTTATAATACAGCCACCTAAGATACACATCCAAACCCTTGTGTGTGTCTCAACATCATATGCTTAGCAAGACTTTTTCCTCAATTCGTCTCTTCCCCTGCAATATTTTCTGAGGTGATAGAGCCTTCATCATGCAGTATAACCAAGATGACCGTTGTTGCATTTGGTGTAAACTGAATTTTAGTGAAACCGCTTCTAGTGGCTTTTCACTGTAAGGCCTTGTGTGAATCACTGAGATAGGCAGATAAATAGAATGAATAAAAAAGATCAGCTATTTAGCAGAAACTTGAAAGTCAGTCATCCTAGGAAGCTTGTGAGTCAAACAATATTGTCCAGAATGAGCAGATTGCTAATTTGGATAGCTTTCCATTTTCCCTGTTTTTAGATGGAGTTTGATCAATAAGCTGTGAGAAGCCAGCAGTCTGGGTAATGAATGTTAAATGTACATGTGAGTCTCTCGCTACTGTACTTTTTTCATCAGCCTATCCTGGGTGTAAGTGATGTCGAAATGACTCCAATTTCATGCACTTTCTTGAGAGGAAGGGGAAGGAAAAAAGAGGTCAGTGTAATAGGTATCTGGCAGTACATACAATCTCTCTTAAAAGAGTAAGAGCGCTGGTATGGGGAGAGAGAAAGAGAGAGAGGGATGGAGCATGTTTACAGCATTTCACATAGGAGAGTACCAGAAGGGAAAAGGGAAAAGCAGAGTGTCAGATATAAGAAGAAGTGATCACAAGCACAAAGGAATTTATATTCAAATATTTAAGCATTCTTGAAAGGATGCTCGGAGCAGAAATTTCTTTTCTCTGCTCCCCATGTCGAAATGACTTTAACACTCAGCCAGATGCTAATGCAAAGTGACTCAAGCTATTCCTCGCAAGCATAGCTAAATTGCCGTTATTTGTTAAGCGCATTGAATTCAGCTGTGGATACAGCAGTTGGTTGCATTCAGAAAGCATCTGTACCCTTTTTTTTCCTTTTTTTTTTTTTTTTTTTTTTTTTTAATCCTCCAAAGCAGAGACAACTCTACCTATCTCCCCCCTCTCCTCCCTTGTGCTGGCTGGGAATTGTCAAGTGACAACCGACCAAATCCTTTTGGACAGGAAGCCTTCATCCTGAGTTCTATATACTTGCAAAGCAGGCCTTGTGGTTGGATCAGGAAGCCCATTAAAAGCACTTTGATGGTATGGAAATTCATCTTCATGAAGCACCCAGGCCCCTAAGCAGCATGCTGTTTAGCTGTGGTTACAGATCAGTCATTCACATCGGAGGGCAGTAATTGTGCTGACGGCTTGTTCGGCAATGGAAGTACATAAAATAATCCCAGGCCCTCCACCATGGCATTGCGAGTTAATCTTCTTTAATACAGATCAGCTGTTGTTCTAACACATGACTTTATGCTGGCTCTAGTGACTCTGCACAGCCTTTTGATTAAGTAACAGGAGTGGAACCATCTGCATTCACTTTATTCTGTTACTTCCCTATTGTTGGGATTCTCCTTACCCCTTCTGTTTTCACTTCTCACCCTCAACCCCAGTTGAAGTTTATTTTCCTCTCTAATTCATGCCTC
Source organism: Harpia harpyja (assembly GCF_026419915.1). NCBI lineage: Eukaryota > Metazoa > Chordata > Aves > Accipitriformes > Accipitridae > Harpia > Harpia harpyja. Next base: position 11,270,911 of record NC_068945.1, on the reverse strand, counting down.
CTGGTGGGCTCGTGGAGGGCAGAGAGGAGTTCTTTTACAAGGTAGCAGGAAGAAAAAATTGTTTGCTCAATGGCAAATTTTTCTAAAGCAACTGTAGGGTTTGGGGTTTTTGATACAATAAATGCCAAAACTTTATCAGGGCACACTGATTTATTTTATTTTATATTTTATTTTATATTTTATTTATGTTAAAGTGGAGACAGGAAAGGGCAGAACCAAATCTGAGCTCTCCTAGATTATAATGGCATTTGAGTTGCTGGGGTGACCACTTAAGCCACTAAGCACTAATTAAGAAGTTGCACTTTTTAACTTGTAGGGTCTCCTGAGCTGTCTCTTGTATTTGACCCAACAGGAGAGAGATGTAGGCTGTAAAGCTTAGGTACTTGTTCTCCCTTCTCATACATGCTCTAGGCTGTCCGCTGACTAGCCAGCTGTGAAGTTCAGATCCAGACAAGCACCCCAACTTCTCTAAAGTTTGTGTCTGTCTGATCTAGGACTTTAAAGTTTTCTCTCTTATTAAGAGCAAGATTTGAGAGGAAGGCAAGTGTTGCCATTTTGCATTAAATTTTATTCGGTTTTTCCCTGTTTTCAAGGGAAAGGAAAAGAGATAGTTGGGAAGGTGGGTAGTGAGAAATAGAGTGCTGCAGTGTTACCAGGGAGGGTTTCCCTTCAGAAGCTCAGGGTCCCACTGGGGACCTTAGAGGCAGCCCCCTGAACTTTGGGGGACTTTGCGTTTGCTCACTGGTTGCTTCCTGCAAGGGAAATTTTGAGGTGGGGGATGGAATTAAAAGAGAGTTAGGCTAAGGTAGCTATCTGTCCATGGGCATATTCGTCCTTAGAAATGTACATTATATCTATAGTTACGTACCGAAGAAAGACTCTCCTTCCTGTAGAGTGATCTCAAGCTTTATAGGCAACGAACACTCGTCTGGGGCTATCCCCAATTTTCCTCCCTTCTTTGCTGCAGTGGCTAGTGTAGTTATGGAGACCTATGATTCTCTGAGATGTGGTGAGTTTTTTGTTGCATGAATTGCTGCTGCAGCCTGCCAGTGAAGGTAGGCTCTGTGCAGTTCTGAACACGTATGTTAGGCTCTTGGTAGGGATTTATCTGCCAGCGGTAGCTGGGCAGGCTCAGGGCTGGAATTCACCTTTGTGAGTCTCTGCTAAAGCTCTTGGGGCTTTTCTCCACACATGTACATGACCTGTTATCTGTCTCCTGTTCCCAGACGGGTTGATCCCTGTGGACAGCCAGCTGTAAGGCAGTAGTCAGACAGGCATTTTGTGGAATTGGAGAGAAACTGTATAAAAGGAGTCACAAATGAGAAAAGATTTTTAAAAATGGCTAGGATGATTTGGGTGAGTCACTTTATGGGCATCCAACTTGGACCATCTTGAGGGATTTGATTTTCAGAAGATTACACTAAAAACTATGGGCATCATGATGAACATGGATTTTACTAAAACCTATTTTAATTGCAAATAAAACATATTTTTACATTACTTTTCTTGGAAACATTTCCGTGTATAAATGAGAAGTGTGTGTATATGTTTTTCTGGTTTCTTGGAAACCCAGGAGCATAGTTTTATTTGTAATTGTCATCTACAGTTAATTATAGCTTGATACGTACTATACATAAACAATGTTACCTTTTATACATGTAGCTTAGAGCGCAGATTGTCATCTAGTGCAAACACCACAACAGGCAACACCAGCAAGTGGACTCTGGTCTATTTGTTCAGCCCCAAAACCGCCTGTTCCTCCGCAAAGGAGATGTACACAAACACAAAGAGCCAGCATGTGTGTGCATGCATACAAGCCTACAGTGCGCTCTGTCAGAGATCCACAGCACAAACATGCACCGAGCTAGCCAGTAATTTTCTGACTGTAGTCAGACTCTCAGGCATTCGTGTACGTACCCTGGTAACTGTAAAAAAGGAGGAAGGGGGCACACGAGCAGGTATTTGAGTATGTGCCTGCGTACACTGGCACAAACGCAGGTACTGGTTTCCTAATGCTGACGCCCGCTGCTAAAGGTGCGGGTGGCTGGGACAGTTGTGTAAGTACACGCAGCCACACAAGCGTTTCAGACGTGTACGGACGCAGTCACGCTCATAGCACGCTCTGAGATGAGTGCATCCGAATACATATACCTCCTGTGCTGAAGTGTTTGTTAACCTGCGATACAAGTTCTCCCTGTTCGTGCTTGGAGTGTGTCCTGTTAAAAGGCTCTGACATGTACTTGTCTGCTGGGCTGTAACTAAAGAGGCTATTTGTAACAATATTCCAGCATTGTAAGCAAGAGCCTATTTATTACTCATGCTTACGGAACACCGGCTTCAGGATGTCTTTCCTCCCCTTCCCACCCACCCCTCCTCCCACCATCCTCCCCACTCCCACCCCCACCTCCCCTCTTCCCCTTAAGAGAGTGCCAAACATGAAATGACAGTGACCAATGTTGACTTAATGTGGATGTTTAATAATGAAAAAAGTGTGTCAGTTCCAGCGTTAGTTACAAATGGCAGTAAGTATATCGGGTGGCAGTCCTGTAATAATTTTACATCCATCATTCCTTCCTGATGCCTCGCTGGCTGCCTGATGGATGGGGATAGCAGAGTTAACTCTTAAGAAACTGCTGTGATCTGCTGAGCTGAAATGAATTCTGTCCCTTCTCTCCCCTCAGGGAGGAGGGGGATATTAAGAATCTCAAACCCGCAGATCCTGCTGTCTTTGAGAAATAAAACACTGGAGCTCACTTTACTAAAGGCATAAGCAGGAGCTGGTTTAACACATGGGATTTAAATTTCTTGCAGTAGAGAATTTTACTTCAATAACATTTTTTTCTTCCCCTAATTAAATTTGAACCAGAAAGTCAAGAAAAAACTGGAGGAGAGAAGGGCAGGGAGAAGAAGAAAAGAGAAGGGTTGGTAAAACAGACTCTGCCCCCCGTGCTTGCTGCAGACACGGACAGTCCGTGGATCAGACTAGAGTGAATATGTTGTAATGATTGAAACTGGGAAGAACGGGACCTGGCGCAAGCCGGGCTTCCCAAACAGGAGAAACCCACTGGAAATAAGTCCAGAGGTGCAGTACTAACATCATAAACCAAATCACTTTATAAGAGTTGAAACCTGCCCATTTTCATAATCTCCGTATTATTTTACTGGAAAAATACTTCAGCATTCTCAGTGACTAGCAGGGTCTGTATTACCCACAGACATTACATACACACACACTTATCCCTGCAAGTTCAGCAGGCCACTAATATCTGTGTCCTGTAATTTGCAGCCCACTCTATTCCTCACTGGCCTGTAAAACACTGGGAAAGATTATCAGTGTAATATTTTTGTTCTCTTCTCACAGTGTGAGCAGAGATCTGTTTGGAATAATTACTATCCAATGTGGGGACCAGGGAGTATCTTGCAGACAATGGACTGCTACAGTCCCACAACACAGAAGTCAACATACTACCCTAACAACTGTATTTCCCCTTCTTATTACCCTTTTCCCTACCCTCTTCCTAATTTTGTCTTACTGAGGTTCTCTGCCAGCAGAAACGCTTGTATGCGGGTTGCAGTCCTCTTTGTTAGTGCTATCAACACAGTTTTCAAAAAGCATGACAAGAGGGCGAGCAGATATTGTGTCATCACCCATCCATCACCCTGTATGTCAGCCTTTCAGTAAGTCCAATCAGCAGGCTCAACAGGATCATTCACGTTCAAGGAGTCCTCTGTTCAAGAGGGCTACTGTATCCATTGTCATTTCTCCTGAAACTTTTCTAAATTTAATTAAAAACCTGTCAAGTTTGCACACTGCAAAGATCAAAATTGGTTTTGCCCAGCACTGGTAGCTCAGTATTAAACATTTTGATTTGCTTCAGCTGAAAGTTTATTCCTCCCCCCCCATTTTTTTTTGCCGTTTGCTTTGTGGAGCTTGGGTATATTTATATTTACAGCCTCTGCATTTAATGGCCACATGCCTTGTTTTCACAGATGGCCAGTGGAAGAATTCCCCTCCCCCCTTTTCTTTTAGTAAAGCCTGCCTTTGGTTTTGCTACTTCTGTCACAGTGCCACTACTCTCAGTTAGCAAGTATCTACGCATGGGAGGGAGAGATTCTGCAATAAGGGTTCTTTTTATTCCCCCAAGGATTTTAGGTCTTTATTTTAGAACGCCTTTTTTTTTTTCCTGATTGACCATAATCTATTAAATGCCCAGATACATTTTTCAAAGAAAAATCAAGTGTGTATGTTTGTTTGTGTCTTTAGCGCATCATTATGGCAGGGATGCATGGGCAGGGTTAGCTAACGAAAAATGAAACATGCAGAGGGAGGGACAAATTCTGCCCACGGATATGTGCATGGAAGTCCTGTCGAAGTCAAGGAGAACAGCAGGCAAAGAGGCAAGGCAAGAACCCTGGATCCTTGCAGCTGCTGACTGGGAATGGGAATTTAAGTCTTCATTCACTCCAAAGGGCAGAGATTGGAAACATTCACAGGCTAGCGTGGATCAGGGAGGACTGCAGCTGTTTATACCTTAGTGGAAATTTTATTAAGCCCAATAAAGGTGGATCAACTTCCTCCTGAAAAAAAAACCCCATACAATTGATTTGGAGTTCTTGTTATGTCTTTTGAGCTTTTTGAATCTTTGGGTTTAAGTTCTAAGCTGTGCCCTGCAGCCACAAGAGCTAATTACTTCCTGAGATTTTATTGTTATTTTTACATAATCACATGCCTCCAATAGCTAGGGCTTTCAGCACATTCATGGGCACCAGCATCAGTGCAATACCTCTCTTCAGTGTAATAGAGGCTGAGCTTGATTGTTCTGTGAATTGTGCCCACTTAGTCTCCTGGGGGATCAGCCTGTCCTGTTCTGCCCGTCCTAGTAGGCAGGTGTTCACTTAGCTGAGTGACAAACAGCCACTGGTGTCTTTTGGGGGTGCTGAACTTTACCTTTAATTGTATCGATGGTGATGCTGGGGAGTAGACAAGCTAAGCCTTACTTCATGACTAGAAAAACGTTGTGGTTTCGTTCTTAGGAGACAGCCTAGATAGTATGTCAACTTCTTCATTAGGGCTCGACGAAATGTAAGCAGAGGTACAGCAGCCTTCATAATTTGCATACCTTTATATCTGTTTTGCTGCTACGCAGTTGAGTCACCAATTGTTTAATAAACAATTGCCAGGAAAGCAGAGACTATGTTCTTGCTTTCTCTTTAGGTGTGTGTAGACCCTCTTTCCCAGGTTATCCTGTGTGGGTTGTAATTTTCATCTTGTTTCATTTTTGGTGTACCACCTCTCTTCCTCAAGTAACCCTTCCTTTCCTCACTGATCAGCTGTAGCAGCTCTTTCTGATTCGCTGTGAAATCCTTCATTAAAATTTACACGGCAGATTTCATCCAGAGATCTCAAAACTCTTCACAATGGCGGGAAGATGTCACGATCTCCATCCTGCTTAGTTGGGGAAACTAAGGTGCAGCGGCTGAACAATTCATGCAAAGTTACAGAGCATGTCAGCCCAGCCCAGAAGGCAGTCTAGATGAGAAACTGGGTCATGTAACTCTTAACCTATTTGCAGTCAGCGGATTACAGCTGGATCTGGTTGAGGTCAATGCCTATGCCCGCACTGTAGAAACTTTTCGAGGAAGGAAGCAGAGTCTCATCATTCTGCTTTGCTTTTGCTTTCCTTTTTATTTCTTCTTTAAGTAATGGGCTGGGCCAGCCCTACCTGCGTTTTCATTTAAAAATCCTGACTTGCACTATCTCTCAGAGCTCATAACCAAAGAAAAGGAGGACCTCAGTGTCTCCTCTTTTCCTCTAAAATTGCTACTTTCCATCAGTTTGTTGCCAAGTCAAATAATATATTTTACTGAGGAAATAATTCTTTCTCAAATAAAGAATTTTAAAAATATATATATTTTAGGTGCCTGACCTCTGCCAAGTTATTGAGGATTTTCCTCTTTTTATTTTAGTGGACTCTGTCTTGCCTTCAGTGTTTTGAAAGGCACTGACTTGAGAGCCCTTAGAAACCAAAGGCCTATGTCCACAACATATAGCAAAGAAAATGACTATACAAATTTCAGCAAATTCCCCTTGTGACTGGGTGTCTGTTCCTGAGAGGAGAGTAGTTAAACGTCTGGGCCTGATCCATCTCATTTTTTTTCCTATAATACCTCATACAGCACCTGTCTACTGAGTCCATATAGCACTTTGTATAGATTACAAATCAGATGCCATGTTTTCTAGGCAGTATTGAACCAATCTGGATTTTGAATATATACTGTAAACCAAAAGATATGGTTCCTTTACCAAGTGATGTAGCCCCAATTAAAACTGAATGTAATAATTCTGAAAGAAGAACCATAAAATCAGGAAGAGCCACAAATAAAGAATGTTCTTTTATTTTCTTGCTTCTAATGTTGCTTTTAGGTTCTGTGGGTGGATTATTTCATGAAAAAGAGAGATCTCAGATAAGCAAGACTGAAAGAGCTGAGGGGGTGGTGAATGCATTGTTTCTTCATACTCAACTTTGATGCAACAACAACAAAAAAAATCTCCCAAATGATAAATTGCTGTGACATTATAAATAATCTTTCATCTTCTTTGGTGGTCCACAGAGTTTATATAATTGGAAGGCTAAAACCCTTCTTTGTTGTTTCTTCCCTTTTCATTAGTACAGTAGAAGACTATAAAATTGTGCAGCCAGAAGGGGTTTAACAATTACTGAGTCACCATTTGAAAGTCTCACTCTATTTTATCATTTTATGCATGTGCTTTTTATGAGTTTTACAGCCCTGCAAGCGTTACTTAAGCAAGGTCCATTGTAATGGTGGATCTGTAACTGCTCTTACTTTTATTTTATTTTGCTTTCCCTTGTAACATGTGCCATCAGCAAGAGTCACAATTGCACACTCACAAAGAAATTATAAGACTGAGGTTATAATTTTTAGATAAGATTCAGGAGTGCTAGTTTCAGTTCCTAAAACTACCAGTCTTACTAAGGAACCTTTGGCAAGTCACATAATACGTGACTCAGTTTCCCATCTGGTAAACAGAGTTAATAATACTGCCTTTCTTTGTGAAATATTGTGGCTAAATTCACTGGTGAGTGCAAAACACTTGGGCAATGTGATCTGTTACACAGAAAAACCTAAATCTAAATAGAAGATCCCTCTGAAAAGAGCTGGAAATTTTCTTACAGCAGTTATAGGGATAACAGGATCTAGACTGTAACATGGTTTGGACTGGGACATACAGTGTGCACAGGACCTATTTTGAAATACCATGGCATTCATATACATGAGTAGAGCCCGGACTGCAAGTAATTCATCACGTGCAAACCTCTGGGCACACCTCTCACTACTGCCAGTGGTTCCTCTAAGTTCTTCCAGCTCTCTGTCATCCGTAATGCCTACCTGCCTCATGTTTTCCACATTTTGAAAGACTGTGGATGAAGATTTCCTAACACAAGCTATTCTGATGTTTATTATTGCCAGAGGCAGAGGAATCGCACAGAAAGATTACTTTTACAAAGTCTTCACTGATGTCAGATGTAGGATAAGACTCTTCACCTTTTTGGAGAGCTAAGGAAAATATCATAGTGTTGAATGGATAACACCTGGCACCACCAGTGTGTCTGATAATTAAAGATGTTTTTCTGTCTTAAACAGAAGTGAACTTTCATTGAGGGACCATAGTCTCGCAGCTAATCTGCCTAGTACTTTAAGATTTGGTGCATAGTGACCAAGGTATGTGTTGGAATGGTTGTTATTTACTGGGGCTTGCTGAGAGAAGACTTCTACCTCAGCACCACAAACCGCATTAGATGCTGTCACAGGCCCTGCTCACCCATCTAAGATAAAAACTAGCTGATCAAAACTCAATCTATTTGAAAATACCACCTTTAGAGTTTAGACGTGGGAATTTTTCCCACAGAACAGGATGATAAATAGCTGGACAAACTGCACTTGGAGGGGGAGGGAGGAAATGGGACACTAAAAAGGACAGTAACAGGCAGCCATCTGTTTCTTTTTATGCATTGACACTGAAGGGAACAAAGGTAGCAGGCACTCTGTCCATCAGTGTATTTGTAACTCTTCAGTGCAAGAACTGGTGAGCAAGTTTCTCCTTGCAGTCCATAGGTAACGGTGTTTGGCTCTCTCCAGCTCCTCTACAAACACATTTTTTTTGCCTGGCCTTTCAGTTCACTTGGAATAAGAAAAGCAGAAATGTGAAGAGATGTGCCTGAACGCTCCTCCTCTGGTATTCTACACTGGCTGTATCTCTGCAGGCATGAAACTGAGAGGAAAAATATTCATATCAGGGGAAATGGGGGTAGGGTTAGGGGAGTAGAAAAGAGAAGAGTGGACTGCTTCAGTAAAATTGCTAACCTTGAATTATGCAATCGGAAAAACAGCTCTTGCCAAAATACAATTCTAACAGAGTTCAGAGTACTGTCAGTGTTTGCCAAATACCCCAGCCAAAAGGATGTCTCAAAGAGGGGGAGGAGGGATCGGTTACCATATGCCCAGCATTCACAGAATTCTGGAAGAACTGTGGAGTCCTTCAGGAGTGGATGCGTGTGCGTGGTCTCAGGTGCACCCTGAGCGTTGGTACCATGATCCAACACAAGGTAGGAGCAGTGAGGTCAGAGGGGAGTAGGCAAATATATCAGAATGTCTTTATTTCTCAGACCTTCCAAGGTTTTGCTTCACATTTGTATAGTAGTGGGAGGAGTTCTGGCAGACTTTATCAGGCTGTTCTACATATGTTTTGACTCTTCTTGTTTTATGTTTCTTCTATGAAAGAGACTGCAACCAAGTTCTTGTCATTTTTAGATCAATGTTTTGTTAAACTATGACAGCTATCCATGACAGAGAGCCAAGTAACTTTTGCAGCTGACCACAAAACTGAGTATGACTTGCGGTGCTTAGTCATTTTTTATATATTTTTTTTCTACATGACACATTCCATTTGTGTATGTGTTTTTCATTGTTCTTTTAAATATAATTAGAACATTTCTAGGAGCTGTGGTACAAAACAATCTTCTCCAGCAGATTACTTTCTTTGATTAATAAAGTTTTAGAAACTTCTCATCACATCGTGGCTATTGATGAAACCTCTGTGGTTATACTTCGAACAGTTGGGCTATTGTGGGGTTGATTGCTCTCTACAGTATTATCTTCTCTGGTTTGCCCATTACGATTTTAAATGATCCAGACAACAGAGCTCTCGCTGCCCATACGAAGAGTCTCTCCTACAGTCCAATAGAAATGACATTAGGATAGTTTTTCCCAACCTCTGCCGAAGTTCTTCATAGAGGTAAAAGATGTTTATGTCTTTCAGCCTTCTGGGGCCCGATCCAAAATTCGGAAGTTTAGAAGAAAAAGAATCACTTCATCTTTAGCAAGAGATCCATTTTTATTTCTCCTGCAAGAGCAGAAGTGTTCCTTCCCGTTTGTTTTCGCTACTTTGTACCGTCTGATTTTTAGCAGGTCTGGGAAGCAATTCTTTGCACTGCTTCCCTAGGTTTGGACCAACCTTGCCTGTTCTTCCCAGCAGTATGGGTTCTAGGCTGCAGTTGATGCCACTCATGCATTGCTCGTAGGATGAACAGCATTTTAGACCTTTGGGGTGTGGGCAAATCTGAAATGAAGGGATTATCACTGTTTACTTTCTTGTAGCTTTAAAAACCTGAAAGCAAGTACAATTTCACCAGCTGAACTCTCTTCCCTGTTTCTTTCTCTGACCAGCAAGAGGATTGGATGTAGAGCTTCATAAAATGATAAAATAAGTTTAAGGTATAGTCCAACATAGTGCGCAGGAATGTGCCACTGCCTCCCGAATTCTAGTGCTGTATCACAACTGCTTTAATAAAGTGTGCTGTTGAACCCAACGTGCGTGTACTCCACCTGTGATCACTGGATGGTATCACAGCTTGCTACTGTTTACACAGCTAATCCAACACAGCAGAGTGGTGGCAGTTTTAAGAATGTGTAATTTGCTATTGAATTAAGATAATGATGATAAATAGATCTTATTTTTGTATAAACTTGAAACCATTGACCTCTTGTCTGAAGTTCTTAAATAGGTTCTGTGAGAGGAGGCTGGGCTAGCAAAGTCAATAGGTTGCCAGTTTATTTGGTGTCAGGGAAGAAAAGATTTTTTTCCATTGTTTCTTTGGAGCTTCCATAAATACTTTCTCCATAAACTGAAAGACTCTGTAGGAAAGGTAAAGAGAAGCTTCCATCAAACAAAAAGCAGTAAGTCATCAACTGAAGGCTTTCAAGCAAAACAACGTGGGAATGCTGCTTAGCCCCTTTCAAATATTTTGTAATTGTAAAAGCGTTTCTGTACGTCGGGATTGCGGAGAATCAGCTGCCTTGTGTTTAAGGGGAAGAGCGTAGGACAGGCAATCAGAAAGCTACTTACGTATGGTCAGGCTTTTGCATCCTGCCAGGGTGTTGCTGATCTCTTTCTGCTCTCCTAATGCTGTTGCAGAGGCTTAGGAAAGAGCAGGCCTTAGATTTATTCTTGGCTGAGTACTTTTAAACTTAAACATCTCTAAACATTAACACAGAAAAGTACAGCTGGCTGTTTCGACATCCTCTGTTTCAAGAGCAACCTCGTGCAGAAGTTCTTTTTAACTGCCGCCTCGTCGTTGCTGATGGAACTACATTGTCATTCTCTGTGTTTAATTAGCAAGGAGTACATTGTCACCGTGTCGAAAGGGTGCTCTCCCCTCTCACCCATGTTTCGGCTGGCCAGAGCCACCTCCAAGCACCGGGGCTGAGCGGCGCAGCCTGCGAGCTCAGCACTCACCTGGCATTCCTTCGCGGCCCCTCTTCGATCATGCCTGCGGGCTCTCACTTCAGCTGATGTGGCTGTACCTCAAAATGCAAAACTTTGCCCAGGATGGATAGCGGCAGAGCATCTGTAGGCTTGTTAAGTCAAACTCTGATAAACGAGCCGTACCCGGTGTGTACCTTGCAGACAGCATGCCGGAGCATTCGCTGACCTTAAGACTCAATCAGATCATGTCGGCAGAGTGTGGTTCTGAATGTAACTGCCTCCGACTTCAACAGCTGCGTTTACTGCATAAAGAAAAAGCTGTTAAGCCTGTGCCCTTTGCGCTCTCAGCTCTGTTTCTCTAAGAGGTTTATACATGATTCAAGAAAAGCCTGCAACAGAATAACTCCCCTCCCCCATAATGTACCCAACAAGAGGAGATGTTCTTGTATATTTTAGGTTGGTGGCAGCATTTTTAAATGATTTCTGACATAAAAATTTTTGAACTCTATCATGAAGTTGACGGTAAATAAATTTTTTTCTGAGGAAAAACTGTTGACTTCCATTATATACCTGAGATCCATTTGGAAGAAATACAAAGTCAGCTTATTCCTGACTTTCTGCCTGCTGACAGGCTGCTTTGGAAATGAGAGCTGAGTTAAAACCAGTAGATCAAAGTGTTTGGTAAAGCTAAATGCCTGAACAGTTCAGGTGCTTATTCGAAGCTTCTCCAAGCTTTCTGGATCTGCTGTGCCTGGTAGTGTTACAGAAACCTTTTTGCTTGCGATAGGTTGACTCTGCTACATGAGCTTTTCCTGCAAAAACCAAGAGGATAACTCATCTTGTATGCTTTCGGTGGTGATGTGTCTGGTTATAGACAGAGCACCAGGCGTGCGAAAGGGACCCACAGTGAAAACCAACGTGAGGAACAGGAAAGTTAACCTCATGTTCCCTAAACCGTGCGAGCGTACGAAGTGGAGCAGATTAGCCTCGTTTCTAAGTCTCACAATAAAATTGTTGTGAAATGACTTGCGTGAATTGGAACTGTTCTTTGAATTGCAGATGCAGGGACATCACATTACAGGAAGCGTTTCTGTTTTCGCATTGTTCTCTTTTCTGTTTTCTTCTATAGTACAACCCAGTGACATTATTAGGCTACATGGAATAGTTGTAAAGTCTCCGGTTGCTATGTGAAATCTGAAAGTTTTTTTAGTTTGTTGATCTTTTACAGTCATCGGGAGTGGAATAGAGCAACAAAACAGCAATCTTTCTTTCAGGAAGAAGCTCAAGAATTTTTTCAACTGGAGCCACTTTATTATCATGCCGTATCGTGTCATTTTCTTAGCTTTGCAGAAGGCACAGTGCCTAACGTTTTGAAACGTTAGTATTGCTTTCCTGAAAGATTTATTTTTAAACATATGATTGTCAGGAAGATAGAATGTTTATGGGTGAAAGTCATTGGGAAAACAAAAACAGTTGGAAAATGGAACACCTTTGTATTTGTAGAGTCAAACAATTCAGGGGGAAGCGAGGTGTTTTGAAGAGAACATTGGAATTAATGGCCCTGGCATCTTGTTCTGGCAATGTCTTTAGACACCGCTGCAGCCTGACAGATTAATTGGCAGCACGCACTAGCCTGTTGCAATCCAGGGTTCACAGATAGTTCTGACTAGATGAATGACGGACGGGGTGTTAGTAGGATTGGGCAAAACAGTCTGGACAAGAACACAAACTGCTGCCCAAGTATCACGCTTAATTCAGGCTGACCCTTTCCCAAGGCCTGAATAAGTTTTCACTACAGGGTGTTGGTTTTTTTTTCCCTACGGTCTGCTTCCTAAAATACTGCCTTTTAAAATTGAAGAAGGGGAAAGTCACCCATGTCTCTGCACTTTGATTGCAGGCTGGAAATAGAGTAAAACAATAAATACATTGCAAAAGAGCGTGTATCATCTAAACTTCCAGTCCAGCTTTGCAGTCCCAGGGACATAGAGAGTTGAAGTATTCTTCAGATGTGCAGCCAATTTTATCATGCCTAGCTAAACCAATCTTTTCAACACTATGAAGTTTCCTCATCACTAGCTAATAAGCATGTTTTAAAAAGGACTTGGTAGAGTCTGCAACCGTATCCCTTGCAAAAAAATATTTTTATGTATCCTTAAATACCTGGCTCAGTAAACTGTTGTGAATGAATTGCTATCCAGCTTCCTTATCAACCTTCTAAATTACCTATTAACTTTGCAGTTACAATGTTTAATTATTTTCCTGATCCAAATCCCGTCATCTTGCCCATGTAGGACAAAACAACACTGGAGACCCTGACTCAGCAACTGGCAGTAAAACAGAGTGAAGACGGGAAGTTTAGCCACGCAATGATGGATTTCAACATGAGCGGAGATTCTGACGGTCAGTACAAATGGCTTAACCTTATTTCCAGGTTTGTGTGTACATGTCAACGGGATCTGGAGGAGAATCCAAGTGCTTTGGAGGCCTGTGAGGCATAAGAGCGGTTAGCAATAAGTGGCTATGAAACAAGGCAGGAAAAAATGATTCATCGTGTGGTGTTTTAAGTCTGGAGGTGATTTTTAGCCTTCTCTTCTGTACACTGCAGTTCTCAAGACTGGACCAAGAATGTATTTCTGATGGTAAAAGGGAATAAAGGAGGCAAGTCGCTGTGGAATAAATGAGATCACACAGTGAGTCCATGAGTTACAGACCTGATTATCCATAGGTGTTGCACGCTCTGCATCTGTAGGAACTTTCTTGGTTTGATGAAGCAAGCGTAATGTTCATTTCTTTCTCTGCTATTGCTTATGTTGTTATGGAGAGGTAAGCACAAAAGCAGGCAGATGTGTAAATGTGCATTTGCTACTTTGAGAATTGCTTAAGAAGAAACGCCTGATGTTGCCATATATCACCCCCTTCCCATCACAAAAAAGGTAGAAGATAGGTAACATAATCTGACCAGCGTTCTGTAAGCAAGAAAGGAAGAAAGTAAAAAGAAAATCTACATTGATAAGTGTTGGGTTTATGTTACTAAGTAGTAAAAGATGGTTTAGAAAAGCTGTTTAATGCTTTGTGTTGAAAAAAACAATTGAAACTCTTCATCAAGTCTGTACTATGTGCTACTGAATCAATAGAATAACTAAAAACTAGACAATGTACAATATATGGTATTTCCTACTGCTTCAAGTAAAAAGAAGAAACGCCATTAACCTATTGTGAACACTGACTCATTGAATGTGCAGCACCTGACATAGGTTACTGATAGCAGAGGAAGCTGCATAATGAAACACAAGCTGGGAATGTTTTTCTCTTTCTTTTTAGGAAGTGCAGGAGTTTCAGAGTCTAGAATTTATCGGGAATCCAGAGGGCGTGGTAGCAATGAGCCCCATATCAAGCGCCCAATGAATGCATTCATGGTATGGGCTAAAGATGAACGGAGGAAGATCCTTCAAGCCTTCCCTGACATGCACAACTCCAACATCAGCAAGATACTAGGTAAGAATGATAAAGCACTGTTCTTTCAGTAGCAAAACTCAAAAAACTTTTGACTGAATAGAGCTGAGCACCTGACACAACAGAATTACAGTCTCTAGAATGTCTGTTTTGCTACTTAATGACTGCACCAAGGACATACAAGCTTCCACCATGCTGCCCAGCGGTATACATTAACCATAACCTGAAATGTTCTTGTGTCTTTGTAATTACTGAGAATGTGGTGGTGGTTTTGGTGCGAAAACATGAACTGAATAGACAAAACCAGTTCATTTCATTAGGCTTTGAGCAAGCACAAAACGACTGCTATTGTTTATTTGCCCACATATTTCAACTAACTAGATTCTATGGGGTAGCACACCACAGTATTTGATTTGTGCCACAGCACTTTCTGTTCAAATCAATGGCCATAGGGAAAAGATCCTAAAATACATCCTTTTATTTTAAACACTGACAGTTTTAAAGGATTTTTATTATGTTCCTGTTATATTAAATTTCCCTTTAGTACATGATCTCTATCACAAGCTGCTTTTATTCTAAATATTCTGAAAAGAATCCTGGAATCAAAAAACGACACATCAGAACTGATTGCCATATCCTCCACTCTTCACATCCCAAGCAATATTTGTCATGAACATCATCTACTGAACTTCGTGCCATAGTCTTCCAACTTTTCACTACTTGCTCAAATTCCCAGGACTGCATTCTGTCCTAAGTTACTTCTCTGTGACACGCTGAATGATACAGAAGGTGAATAATGAGGATCTCTGAGGCCAATAAATTACTGTTCTGCAGAAAAAAAAAAAAAATCTGTCACCAAATTGGAGATGTTGCATTTTTACTGATAAAGACTGTGTTACAGGACCTAAGCGTCCCTCAGGCTAGTGGGTAGAAGCTTAAGCAGGGACCATGTTTACCTGGGCTGCAGGTCTCATTGGTTTTGCAGACAACTCGAGAGATGTAGCGCAATTGTAATGGCAGCATTAATCAGCTGCAGGGCTGGTAAATATGCTGAGTTTAGACTGGTCAGAGGTTTGAAGCTTAGCTTGATTAGAGTGGTATTATGAAAAGTTAGCAGGGGGCAAGTGGCAATGAGATAAATTGGTGGGAGAGGCAGAATGTATTGGCTGTGGATGGCAGATGTGATGATACTAACCCATGATTAAAAGGGTGGTACGAGATGATTAGATTAGTTATGGGAACGGGATTAGAAGCCTAAATTGGTTATGTTGATGGTCAAATAACCTTATACTGGTTAAAAGGGATTATACTGGTCAGAGGTGTATGATGTGATTAGACTGAGGACAGGGCAGTAATGGTTTTGGTCTGTTTCTAAATTGAGAGTAGACCTGGTTAAACCTGTTTTTAAATAATCAGCTTCAGAAATCTACAAGATCATTCTGAATGGCGCTTTTCATATAGAAAGTACAAAGAGAGCTTGATGTTTTCCCTCTTAACTGATTGTTTTGGATAACAACCTCCGACAGCACGCTGCTAATTCATTCTGCTTAAAACAGGCGCTTGAGCTGGGCTGACATTTTACGCAGTCTCTGGGGATCCTGGTTGACATTTTAAAGGGCTTCTAAGCATTTTATAATACCCTAAAATCTGGTTTTAATAAGCCATTCTGCTGAAATTGTTAACATAAGGAATCACCTTTTACTATTTGGCGCTAGATCAGGGAGATATGGGGACATCTTTTTCTGATTAGATATACAGTAGTTGGAGTAAAATGTGCAAATTCATTACAGATCCTGTTGAGGTGACAGACAGTATAGCTGACTCCAAACTCTTTCTGTTTCGCTGCCAGATATGGGGAAAAGCAAGGTCTGAGGCAGTAAGAGATGATGTTTCTGTTTCTTTCCAGTATCACATTTAATTTTTTTATTCCACCTATGCAATGGAGAGGGATGTCCCGACGTCTTCTTTCTCGACAGAAACGTTCCAAAGGTCTTCCCTCGATTGCAAAAGGCCAGTCTTTTGAAGTCAGCAGGGAGCTCTCTGTTAACTGGCGTAGGGTGAGCAACTAGAAGCTTACAGTTCAGCCAGGTATTAGGGTCTCTTTATTAGAAAGCCACAATTTTTCCTTACCCTGTTTTTAGCAGCACTGCTACACATTGAGGTCAGAGAGCTCGTTGTCATGGGGAGTAGCTTAGATGGAGTTGTCACCGATCGAGGGTCATTTTTATAGTAAAATGAGAGGAGGTGCCCTTCCCAGCACTAGAATTCTCTAGGGATTATGTTTGACACTGTGGTATTATGTTTTGAGCATAAAAATTAGATACATGGATTTGTCACTAAATTCATCTGTGCATACGTTTGTCATCCATCTGTTCATTGCAACTTAAACTTGTGGATAATGATTTTTTTTTTAGTAGATGTTAAAAAAGTGCTAAAATGGGTCTGCTGGACCCTATCAATTTAATAATGCATTGTTTAGATATTTTTGTAGATAATAAATTTCACTGAGAAATCTACACGAAGAGATTAGGAAAAGACAAAGTTAGATACTACCTTCAGAAATTCCCTCGTGGATGTGTGTGAATACAAACCTATACACATACCTGTACAGTATACAAGTGTTTGTGTATGTGACAGTATTTTTTAAATGTAAAATCAGCCTGGTTCAGATAGTCAGATTCAAAACGTCAGTCTAATGGACTAAAAGTTAGGCAGTATTACAAACAGCTGAAAATTCTTGTCAGAGAAACTTTGCTTAAGATCAGCGGTAAGCAGAGCTCCTAACCCCACGTAGCGCGTGCGCGGGTATGCCCGAGCACAAGTGCCGGGGCACACGTGGGGCCGTCTCTTTCCTGCCCTGGACTCAAATAGCTGGTCTCCACAGCCGAGTTCACAGGCGTTACGTGGGCACAGCTCTAACTGGTCTGGCTCACTTTGGGGGCAGGAGCCATGTTGGGTGCTGCAAAGTCTTGTAATTTTCTCATGTATTTCCTAAATACTTCAGCCACCAGATCAGGGAGAATTGTGCGAGCGTCCTGCTTGTCGTTATGTATGCATCTGGGGAGGGGAACGTGTTCTTGTTTCCATAGTCAAGGAGAAAAGCCTTGCATACTTGACCCACTCAAAGCTTTCTAACACAGATGGTGAGCAGAAAGCTCACCCAAGAGTGTAAATCTTCCCTTAAAAAGAAACATTTTTCAAGATTCTTCAATCACGCCTTGTTTGGGCTTGGGCTTGGCACTGTGCATAGGTACCTGTGCCTGCCTGTGTGTGTTTATAGACACGTGAAACAATGGCAGATAAAGCTATTACAAATATATGTTATTTTTACCCAGTTTTGGTATGTTGATTGATGATACTCATTCATAGCTTAGCTCGCCTGTGGGTGCAGATTCAAAGATCAGAGTTATATATTCTTCAAACTTTCAAAATTTCAGATTAAGACCAATCAGAGAGCTGGTTGTATTTTGTATATTACTAAGAAAATAAGTGACAATGATAAAATGTAAAAAACAAGGGTTTATCATCAGAAAATGTGCCCTTTTTCAAAATTCATTTTGACAGCAGTGTTTGTTTAATTATTTATGATACTTCAAAACATACTAGTAAATTATATGTAGTGTATTTTGTAAAAACCGTAAAGTCATAGTAAGAGGAGGTATCACTGCAGAAGGCAGCTATTAAAAATGTGCTGGTAAGAGAGGTGAGACTGCCAGGATTTTTGTTGTATTGAGTTTGCAGCTTAGGAAGGAAAAACATAACGAATTAGATTTATGTATAAATATTGTATGTGTAACTGTATGTACAAATATTATGCATCAAAATTTCAGGTTTTATGGCCCTGATCCTGCAAAGACTCATGTGTTTGCTTAACTTCACCCACTATTTACAGATCTTTTCACATGAGGGGTAGGAATCTGCCTGCCCAGATCTGACTGTAGGATTGCAGCAAGCGAGCTAGCACAGCGAAAGAGGAATTGTGCTGGGATAGAACATTTTCATGGCAATTTTGCAACAACTGATTTTAATTTCTACCTTTCTGTCTGTCCATCTGTCTCAAAATATATCAGAGCTTCTACATTGCAGGTCCCCTCAGAGCATGTAAAGCAAATGTCAAGATTTGTTTAAAGACCGAGGTTTTCAACTTTATTATTCATAAATAAAAACTGATTCATCAACAGGAAATGGGGCTGGGGCTGTTTTTCTAAGCCACCGGGACTACAGCAGGTCTGTGATTAGAGGACTAAATTTAGACTAACTTTTATGATTTTCTTCATATGCTAAAACACCAGTGTGCCAGTGTCTACAAGGTAGAATTTGAAAGCAGACCTACATCTGGGCATCTTCCAGTGGAGCTCATATGCTTTTCCCTGAATTCTTAACATCATTCAACACAGGCCCTATCTATGTTTCCATCTTATGCAGCACTAGTAGGTGTTAGTGTTTGGGCAGTCTCCACATGTTTATCACTGTGTCATTTAGCCCAAAATCTAAGAGGTACTACGTGTGGAAAGTTGGTGTCACTTTTTCTAGCCACCCTCTTTGACAGAAAAAGCTTGGAATAATTTCTCTGCAGGAGACAAAGCTGCTGACCAGGATTCTGACTGCAGAGGCTTGCTGCCCTGTGTAACACAGAGCCCTGCCACAGATCCCTGCACACAGACACTACCCCTGTATGACATCCGAAGTGCCGTGCAGGACTTCTAGTCCAAATCCTAGAAACCATCTAGTCACACTAATATGGTGCTGCGCCTAAGCTAATAACAATGTAATTAAGCTGTTTTCCATTCCAGAACTAGCTGGAGGATCTCTGCATGTTACGTGTTGTAAACATCATGAAAAATGATGGGTTTGACTCCAAAGTAAAGTTTGCTAAGAAAGGGATGTCCATTGCTCCTCTTCCGAACAAAGACATCATTATTTACAAATCGGTTATCTCTAGGTGTGAGGTCAGGCTGGACCAGCCTGTTAGCCCTTCACTCCAGAAGCCCAAACTGCAGCTTGGAATAAAGATTCAAAGACCAATGGGGAAAATGGTGTCAATAATCCAAAGGGGCCTTTCTAGAGGGAACCAAACTGTTTTCTTTCCTGGGAAGGGATAACTGGGATAACTGTGCTCTCTATATTGCGAGTCTTAGGGGCACAGTGAGGTAAGACCAGCCTGAGTAATAGTGTGAGCTAAGTACTATATGAGTAACCATAAAAAATTAAGAACAAGAGGAAGTCAAGTATGACATATGACATTATGAACCCACTAAATTGAGAAACTATTCAAACTTTTTTTCTAATGGGAAAATTGACTATTTTCCAATAAAGTTTTCCTTCTAGGCCACATATTTCACAGCTTGGACCATTCCTGTTATTTGAAATGTATCGTACCCTGAAGCACTTCGGTAGTTCGTGGAAAAATAAAATAGGATAACTGATGCAAGAAATTTTACTTTCTGCTCCCATATTATGTCCTTTAAGAAATATTAGTTTATAAATTTCAGGAGATATTTGAAAACAATTGTAAAGTCTCTATTATTTCCCTAGCTCAAGTATCCACACTAACATAGGCAGAGTGTCAGAAACAAGACTGCCAGCAATGAAGCCATAGTGTGGCTCCGTGGAGAGGTGTGCCAGTATCCCAGTGCTCTTCCCTTCATGACAGATACTAAATTCTTTAAGTTGGAGCTGGCAGTGTTCACCAGGACTTGGTCTTGGAGTTAAAACCCCACTGAGACATATGGGATAGTTTATAGCTTTTAGAGGCACTGCTTCAGGGTCTTTGCAGGCTCGTGTACCCAGCAGCATAGCGTTTACGATCAGTTCATATTCTGCTTCTCACAAACCTGGATGCTAGAAAGAAAGGATATTTGTCATGAAAGACTAAGCTGTAGACACACGCATATCCAGAGTTTATGCCTTGATCCAGCCGTGGTGGAGCACAGGAACTAGATCACAGCACATGGGAGTGGTGCCTCCTTTAGAACGGGAGGTGAAAACAGGCCCATGGCCAAAGCAAAGCAGGGGGGATGTAGCAGAGCAGACTCTGTGTATCTAAGGGGTCTTTGGCCATTCCACTAAAATACACTGCCTTGTTTTCTACAACAAAGTCTCAAGGATTGGCTCATTGTCAGGATGGTGGGTTTACTTCCCACCTGAAAGACACTATAATGTAGATAAGTTTCAGTAAAATACTGAGTCAAAACTTCCAGTATCATCCCCCTCTGCCTCTTGGCCATACGCAAGAGGTTTACCAGTCAAATACAAACAAGACCTGACCCCTGTCTAGAAGCTCTGACAGATTCCCAGCCCAAAGCGATATGACCGTAGGTATCTCGTTCTGGGTGACCTACTTGTTTCTCTGCCTTTCAGTGTTTGTGGATGAGTAGAATCTCATTTCTCATTCTTCTTTTTTTTTGTGACAGGATCTCGCTGGAAAGCTATGACAAACCTAGAGAAGCAGCCATACTATGAGGAGCAGGCCCGACTTAGCAAACAGCACCTGGAGAAATACCCAGACTACAAATACAAGCCGAGGCCGAAGCGTACTTGCCTTGTAGATGGCAAAAAATTACGCATTGGCGAGTACAAGGCTATCATGCGCAACAGACGCCAGGAGATGAGGCAGTATTTTAACGTTGGGTATGGGACCTTTAAAAACTACTGCTCATTTCAGCAAAAAAATTTTTCAGGGAGAATTCTTAATTCAGTGTGCTAAATGTTACATTTTATTGGCCACAACATTATATATTGCTAACAGAATATGAAGCTTATACTTTAAAACAGTGTGTTCCAGGAGGAAGTTAGGCAGTTAGGGATTTTTTTGTTGGCTTTGCTATATACTCATCTTACAGCTTCGGCCAACTGTCTCAATGTCCACTCTGATCATGCAAAAGAAAAAAAAAAAAAAAAGCTGAAGATTTTCCAATGAGACCTAAGTCTTCTAATAAAACCTTATAACTGTATTATGAGGCCTCAGAGAGTATATCTGAATGAATCTATGGTGGTGCCTCTTGATCCAAAAGCCAAAAATACAAGTTTGCATTCAGTATGATCTGTGGCAAGTGGTCTGCAAAAGGAGTGCTGAACATACTGAACTTGAGCTGGAATATGGACTTGGCTCAGTTAATTCATGTCAGGAGTGAAGTTGTCTGTGTTGTCTATCGTGACGGCATTTGTCATGCTAAGGAGTGTCTTCCAGTACAGTAAGCTAAATGCTTTGTGTTGAGCATTAATTTCAAGAAGACTGGTTCTGATAAACAGCTAGTAGATCAGCTTGATACGATTAGATTAAAAACTGCCTAGAAAACTAGCATGTATTTTCCTTCTGCAAAGGCTCCTTGGTTTTGGTTACAGCAGATCAAAAGAATTGGAAGTAATCAAATATTCTGCAATATTTTTGTGTTCACTCCAGAAAATTAAAAGCTGCACAGTGGTCTTAAAAACAGCAAAGCCAGCAACAAGAATGACCCTCAGAAATAGTGGGATTTTTATTCTGTTTCATCTGAATTTGGAATCATTTTAACATTAACTGAGTTGCACATCTCTCTAGTTAACAGCTAGAACTAGCAATAAAGGAGAGAATATCTGTCCAGCGACTGTTAAGTGTCATCAGACTGTGTTTTAAACAGCTACAGTGTGCATTGTTATAATAAGCTGCTCAGCAGAGAAATTTGAGCTGCTTAACCCTGTGGTGCTGGCAGGTCCAGTGATCCCAATGGTAAGCACTGAAACAAACACAGGGAAGTCAGCCAACATTTGGCATCAAGAGATTAAAAAAAGAGGAGGGGGGCCTTCTGGAAAAAGAATAGGTGGCAACAGAGCCCCCAAAAGACTGCTTATCTGGTTAACATGCATGCTTCATCATGGGAAAAAAAATTAACCTTGTAACATTCTGCATATTATTTAGCTCTCCAAACAAGGCTGACATTGAAATCAAGACATTTCTGGAGATAATTTGCACTGGGGCATTAGAGCACGGAACCCCGGGGTGAAATCTTTATAGAAGATTTACTGACAAAGCGGCCGATGACTGCAGTGGGGTCAGTGTTTGATGCTGGCAATCACAGCACTACAATTGCATTCCTGGTTTTAGTTCCCCATCTGCTGCATCACCCAGTACAGGTCATTTAGGGCTAAACTTCCAAACACCAGTCCAGCTCCTGCCTGGGCACCAAAATAAGTGATTGGGTTTACAGGAGCTGTGGCTATGCCAGCTGCTGGGACATGCTGAAAGCCAGTCTGAAGGCATCGCAATGGGAAGGATTGGGCATTTTTTGCAACTCTTGGACTTAATGCCTCCCTGTCTCAGTGTCCTCGTCTTTAATGGTAGTGTGGCAAGCTCACCTCACTGGACTGCTGAGAGCCCTTATACATTAGTATCTGAGGACTGCTTTGAGGTCCTCTGGAGTGGACATCCTATAGAAGTGGAAAAATACTATTCTTAAATTATTTAATATTTGAAAAGCACTCTGAAAAGCACCATTTAAGTGCAAAGTGTTCCTATTGTTAAATATTAAAAGCAATTTAAGTGTGCTGAATCTTGTTACAGAAATGCTGACTCCAGAAAACAAAAGCCTTCCTATTGAATTAAGAATAAAATGCAAATTAGATCCGCTCCCTACTTTAAGAGCTATATCTTCAGCTGAGACAACTTCTACTTGTTTCAGAAACACGGAAATAGGACTGTGCGGAGGGCGGCCTCGCTCGAATGGCAGGCAGGAAGTAGCTGAAAATGCAGCAAGCAATTCCAAACAAATGTAAAGCTGTTTGGCAGAGGAAAGTCTTTCAGGATCACTGTACTGTGCAAGCTTACTGTACAGCCAGGGCACAGGCAGGCAGGGGAACAGGGGAGGGTTTCATTCTTAATTAAGAATGTTCATCTCAAGAGACTCTCCCCTGTCTCCTGTGGCAAGGCTTTTCAGTGCAGATGGACACACCGCTGATGATATTACAATGTGCAGCATGTACTGAAGAGTATTACTGCAATGGAATTACTTCATGCAGCAAGGAAACAAAAGGAGCATGAATTTTAAACCTCTAGGCTTGTTGGGACCCTGAAGCTTCTCAGGGAAACAAACGCTGGTCTAACACAGCTAGTGTTCTTGATGCAAAGGGAATTTCTATGGCCTGGAATAATTCTTCTTTCATTACTGCAGACAGGTTTCCAAGGCTTAGGCGCCATATAAAGGCATCCTGTAGAGGATTTTCTCAAATGCTCATGTTGCTTGCTTGCTTTTTATTTATTTTTAAATAACGCGTGCTTCCATTTTAAGTCTGCCTTTTCCCGAATTTATTCACCTTCTTTCAAAGGTTCTGCTTTTCACAAGTGCTGCTCACTGTGGAAACTATCACCTTCCAGTGGGAGGCCCTTAGTGATCATCCTATAAAGCATTCTTGGCCCCAGAAAGCCCACTGTTCCTCTCCCTGGTAATGGCCAGGTCTCTGAGTGAATGTGGAGTAAACATTACCTCTTTGGAGAGACCTGCCTTGCTTTCTCTTCATCCACTGGTACTTTCCTACAGCACCTCCCCATCCCTGTGCAAACTACCTAGCCCTCGCCGCATCTCGCCTGCTGGCAATGTGTTACTTTTATATCTACTCCTGCCAGCAACTTGGATTATTTAAAAGGAAGAGTTTCAAAATACGTGGTTTTTTAAGTTGGATCACAATTGAAAGGATGTTTATTTTTTGCTGGCAGCTCATGGAACACCCAGTTTACCCAGTAAAGAAGTTTGCATCACAAGCAGGCAAGCTGAAGCTGTGTAGTTCAGGTACAGCTAGAGACGTTTACAGAGATTGGGCTTTCTTATCAGTGAAGTTGGTTTGGGCTTGATGTTCATTTCAAAAGCATCAGTTGGTGAGTCTGGAATATTGATAGAAGGGTTGTCTTGCATGGGCCATCCAGGAGCTTCCTCTGCATGCCCAAGAGCATATGCTAAGGGCTTGAAAAGCGCTGTCGTAGTTGCCCTCCCTTCCAGTATTCAAACATCCTTTTACTTTTTCTCCGTGGCAGGCAACAAGCACAGATTCCCATTGCCACCGCGGGCGTAGTTTACCCAGGAGCCATTGCCATGGCAGGAATGCCTTCCCCACATCTGCCCTCCGAGCACTCGAGCGTGTCCAGCAGCCCGGAGCCCGGGATGCCCGTCATCCAGAGCACTTACGGCATCAAAGGTGAGGAGCCTCATATCAAGGAAGAGATGCAGACCGATGACGTCAATGGAGAAATCTACGATGAATACGATGAGGAAGAGGATGACCCCGATGCGGACTATGGCAGTGACAGTGAAAATCACATTGCGGGGCAAGCCAACTGATCAGGGTCCAAATATCTCGTGACCTACAGGACTTCAAGGAGAAAAGAAAAAATAAATAAAGCCCCATCTGGTTTATCCTTGCCAGTGGCCAAGCACATTAACTTTCTCATACACTGACTGTTACTTTAACTGTTAGTCTTAACTAGTTGGGACATCAGCTGACTAATAGACATCAGCCTGCATCAGAAGAAAAAAGGCTCAGAAGAAAGGAAGCAAAGACAACGACGACAACAACAACAGAATGATATAAGCTATGGGTAAAATAATGCCAGTAATTCAGCTGCTATACCCAAGCACTGAAGTCTTACCCGTCGACCTTTTATTATTATTATTTTTTTTTTCAAATAAACTTTATGGCTGTTTGTTCTACAATGTTCTAGAAATTCTCACTCAGGTACACAGTGCCAACAAGTGGCTTGTGAATGTGTTTTGTTGTTTTGTGCTACAGTTTAAAGAGAAATAATTTTTTTTTTTTTTGGTAATGCACCTGACAGGAAAGAAAAAAGATAAAATTCCTTTTACCCCCCTGTCTCCTCCTCCTCCTCCTCCCTGGCAAATCTGGGTCAGAAGTGTGTGTGTGTGTGCGTGCGTGCCTGTGCGCGTGGCTGGCAAGGAAGGAAGTGGGGAGTCTGTTTCTGTTAACCCCAACAAGCAATTATTTCCTTTCAAGAGAGGACTTCTCTTCATCAGTTGCACACCATACTGAGTCTTTGAGCAAGTGCCAAATTTGTACTAATGCGCTGAACTAGTCCAATTTGCTTTTTTTTGGTTGGTCTCTTCTTGTTTTGTTTTTCTTTTGCTTTTCTTTTGCTTCCTGCTCTGTCTTAAGTTAGGACAGTGTTGTATCTTAGACAATCCCTTGAAGATCCTGATATACCAGCAGCTGGTGAAATTAGACATATATTTTTGGTTTTGCTTTTGCTTTTTAAAGGAAACTGTAGGTGCCGTTCTCAGGTGAAAAAAGAGAGAGAGAGAGAGAGACATAAGAAATTTAGAGAAAAAATATTTTATGGTCTTGGATTTTCATGTGTGCGTGTTGATGGTACTAATAAGAATAATATTGGACTATTGCGAGCAAAAAGCATGTTCCAGAATGAAGTCCCACACCCTCCAAATGACTTGGTCTGTAAGGAGCCTTTGCTTTTAATTTACACTTCAAGTGGCAGCGTATACAACATAAAAAAGGCTTGTCCAAAATGTGATTTGTTCTGCACAGGACAGGGCAACTGGAAGTGTTACCTCCTTGCTGACCATAATTAGGTTACCATGATGTCCAGTTTTGATGAACTCGTACCTTCGGGGTGGCTGAGTACTGATCTCTGATTCAAAAGGTGATTTTTTTTAAACTGACTTTTTTTTTCTCCTTTGCACTTGCAGAAATCCTTGTTTATCAGTGGGATGTTTGTGTAGGAAGGAAGACTAATAGCTATGAAGAGATTTCCATATTCAAAGTGGGCATGTAAGAACCCAAACCTTTGCGGTGCCGAGTTTCCCTAGCTGCTGCCTCTTACAAGTGACAAATTGTTCTCCTGGGCTAAAATATTTTCGGTGTTGTTCTAGAGCCCTTAGATATGTTGCTTGGGCAGTTTTGCCTTCCTTGGGCAACAGCAGCCAGGCGAGGAGGGTGGATTTACACAAGTGTTAGCGTCTTGTATTTCCAATAAGGTAACTGAATGTTACACTCTATTTCAGAAAAAAAGAATGTAAATAGAAGTGGATCAGAGAGTCTCTTTTCACCTCCTCGCTCTGATCTTCCTGTAGAAGGAGAGGACCCAGGTTCGTGTAGCAAGACAAGCATCAGTTCTAAACCAGCCAACCAACCAAAAAGGCTACCTGTAATTTCAAACAGCGGCTGCCCAGGAGCTCCTCTCTGGCCGGGGAAGGAAAGTCTTAGGATCGTACTGAGGCAAAAGCCTTCCTCTGAGTCGGTTTTCTAACTGAGGATGCCAGCTTTATCTTCATGTCGCTTCCTGGTAAATTCCTACTCCTAGATAGAGAGACTCATTGCTATCATTATCACTTTTAACTTGGAAAAATAGCCCTGTGCATCTTAATGCCTGTGAGATCCCAGCGCAAGCATTCACCAGCACCATGGTCTTCAGTACTTGGCAGCATTGATTTTGCAATGGTCCCTTAATCAGGCAAATTTAGCCCTTGGCGCAATCAGCCATTTAAGTCCAGGAGCAGGATGAAAGGGGCAGGGAGGAGGAGAGTGGGAGGAGGACGGGGGGGGTGTCTTTCTTTGCCTCTTGAAATCCCACTTGAAGTGTAACTTGACCTGTGCAGACCTTGTGCAAAGCAAACAAGCAAATGCCATTGAAGACTTAGGACAATACTCCAATGAGTGGTTTGGACGTGTGATAGTTTTACCCTGCAACATCTGTTTTATTTTTCTCCTGTTTTCCCTTTTTTGATTTCCACCTCTGCCTCAAAAAATTCTTTTCTATTTTCTCTCTCTCAGAAGATTTGCTCTGAAGTTATGCTTGGAGTAGCTGATCATATCCTCCATGTCAGAGAGGGTTCTTTTTGTTTGTATTTTATGACTGTGTTGGGTTTGTTTTTTTTTTCAGTTGAACTGCCTCTTCTTGCTAGTGTTGTAATGGTAATTATAATAATAATAATAATGGTCAGCTGTTCCCAGATTAGTAAATTATGTATAATTTATTTTATCCCCCCCCCCTTTTAACTTTATTTTATTCTGTTCTAATTTGGCAGTGCAGCAAATGAAGCTGTTAGGCTATTTAAAATGGATACCCCTCCCCACCTTGCCTTTTTATATATATATAAATATATATATATACATATGAAAACAAATCGCTTCTTCTCCTGCTCACACCATTCCTCTTTCTTTTATTTTAATTTTGGCCCCAGCCATGTCAACTTCTGATGTTTATTATGATGGAGTGAATTAATGGGAGTGTTGTTTTCAATCTTAATTAACTTCTGCTCTCTCATCACTCATTTTAGTTATTTAATTACACCAGTCATCTAGAGCCAATTTTTTTTAAGCACTCTGTTTGGATAAGAAGGAAAAAAAAAGTAGACAATTGTTTTTATATCATTATTATGTACAATGTGAAAACAGATATTTGTTCTTTTTTTTTTTAACTTTTAAATTTGTTCCCTGTCTTTGTGAACAAATTACTTCTGACTCTTGTGGGTTCACCTCACATTTGCTGGATGCTTGATTTCCACCGCGTTATAGAGACTCTCTGGTTTAATTGTGTCACTTCGGGCTACCAGAATACTTTGTTTTAGCTCCAGGTAGGTGTCACTGCGGCAAGCGTGATTGGAGCAAGTCTTAGACGCGTGGGCTGGAAAGCTGGCTGCGGGGAGGTCAATGGGAAAAAAGGCCCTTTGACTTCAGCCGGTCCGAATTTCAGCCCCGAACTATGGGCTGCGCTGCAGGAAACGCTCCTGGAGGTAGTAGCCCCGTCTCCGTGGGCAGGGTCGGTCCGGCACCGGAGGAGCGCCTGTGCCGGGGCTGCAGGACCGAGCTCTGCTCTCGGCAATGGACGGCGCGACGGAGCCCTTCTCCGGGAGCGCTCTGCCTTGCTCGCTGCCTTGGCCTGGGCTAGGGCTCAGATGAACTCTAATTTTGGTACCATACACATTTCCCTCTGAGAGACTGCGCTAGAGCCTGGGGTTCTGTCAGGCTTTTCGAATGGGTAGCTTCAGCAGACTATCCACGTCCTGCATTTAGATGTTGAAACAGATGCAGCAATGTTAAAAAAGGCAAAAAAAGGCAAAAAAAAAAAAGGCTCTGGGGTCCCAAACCAGCAAAATACTTAACGCCTGTGCTAACGTTTTGTTGGGTCCAAGGATGAGCACCCATATATCCTTTGGCAGTAGAAGACCAGATTTGAAAATGAGGCCCTGTTTTTCCCTCTCTAATTTCTTAGAAAAAAGCAAAACAAAGCAAAACGTATATTTATAAAAAGATCTTCTTGTCTTGTTTCTTTTTTTTCCTGGGTTCTGTGCCCTGGAGCATGTAGAAAAACCAGGTTAGGAGAGATTAGGATCATATTAACCTAAAAGCGCATCGAGGCCCTAATGCCGAGGCGGGCTTCGTTCCCTCTTCCCTGGGAACCTGGCAAGTGAGGAAGGTCTTGGGGATCTGCCGGGGGGAGCGTACAGGCCACCTCCTCCTAAACGGGGGGAGCCACTTACGCCATGCGTCTCGCAAGCTTACAAAAGACCACCACCAGCAGTGGGGAAAAGGGGAAAAGAAAGACGAAAAAAAACTGAGGCACTTGCTTCTAAGCTCAATTAAATAACACAGAGTATATCCTTTTTCAATTTATTCATGCCTTATATTAGTAAAATAGGATTTTTAAGTGCATTTAACATCTTTATTTAACCGTTCCGCTATATTAATCAGGCCCCCAGAAAAGAACACTAGCTATTATTATAGCATTTAATTAGTTTTGTAACCAAATCCTCTTATTACGAATGCATATGGAAGAAATTCTTTCTTCGAAGACATTATTTCAAAGATTTGGTTACTGCAGTAGACTCTCTCTTTAATTAAATCATTTTTTAGAAAGTAAATTGTCTTTAACCTTTTTACAGCACATTTTCAGAGCTTTTTCTTTTTAATCCAAAGAGATGAGCTGTTATTGTCCCCGAAGAAGCCTCTGACATCACGTTCGTAACATCAAAAATAATTATACTCCGTGGAAACGTAGACCTTACTTAGCAAGAATTCATCTGCTAGAATGAATGGCAACTATATGATATCTCGTACGTTTTAAGGGCATGATGTATCGGATAGGAAGTATTTTTGTCTGCCCACTTCTCTATAGAATCATACTTCAATTTTGCAAAGAACTGTGTGTAATTCACTAGATGTGGATTCAAGTGTATCCTCAATTCACAGGGCATGGGCTGGCTGTTTAGCTTGGTTTATATTTACATTTTTTCAACTTTATCTTAACTTGTCAGTTTCCCAGATTGAAGAACATGTCAAGTTCGTTTTTTCTACTGACTGATTTCTCTACTCCCCAGTGTTTTTGTCACTGGTTTGCTGAAACAGTATTTATATAGCTCCATTGGCTCTAAAGCTCTTACTCCTTCTAACGTTTTGGATTTTACAAGTGAAATGAAAATAGAAAAGAAATAGAGACAATCAAATGCCTGGAGCTTAAAACAAAGTATGTGCAACCTACCATCTCACTTGAAATTTAATAAAAGAAATAATTATGTAAATATAACATAGAGTTATAGATTTATATTTTGTTCATAACACATAGTGTAATATAAGTTGTATATTTTCATGTTTTGGTTTTATGTTATCATTCATGCCACAATAAATAAAAAAAAACAGGAGTTGATGTACTCTTTAAAAAAAATACAATGTGGGTTGCCACCATCCTGGGTTTTTGGTTTTGGTTTTTGGTTTTTTTTGTTTCTTTTGCATTCCCCTTTTTCAGTATTATTGCCCTGCAAGGCACCAATAAAACAGCAAATGTGTTCTTTACCTATCCTGTGGTCTGTTTCCCACTTATTCTAGCAAAGGGTGTGCTAGTTAATTTTCTTGTCAGGAGAACAAAACAGCTGGGCTCAAGGAGCAGAAAATGAGATTTAGATTCAGCTTACCAGTCTGCTCCAAAATTCAAGGTTTTCATCAAATCACAGGAAGAAAAATCACCCCATCTTTAAAATATCAGCATTGAAACAGAAGAATAAGTTGGTTCCTGAACAATGTAGTACAGTGCAATTTCCAGTTCAGAGTCGGGGCACCTCATAAATGGGGATGGCTGAGTCCAGAGGTTTGGGCTGTGCCCACCTTCCCAGGTTATGTTCACCTTCTACAGGCTTATCTGTTCGGAGACCAGAGCAAATTCAGGGAAATACCCAATTATAAATGCCAGTGACACAAAGCTATGAAAAAAATGGCTCTGCTCATAGTTAGTCAAAATGTCCCAACATGCTGCCTAAACAGTTCATGAAGTTTTGACAGCAGCATATGGCACGAAGTGGGATGAAATGAATTTGTACCTGGTTTTGACAGTAAGTTATTCTGATGGGTGCTTACTCTCAAGTGCCTATGGCTTGACAGATGCCATTCTATGGTTCCAGATTTCCTAAAGGGAAAAGGCAATATTTGGGAAAGAAGGAGGTAGCTGGTGGAGGTCCTACGAGCCTGCCTGCGCTTCTCTTGCTTGCCAAGTTGTCCTCTGTGCTCTTCTGGGAGCAGGTTGGCACCTGAAACATCCCGCCAGCAAACCAGAGGTCTAATGGGGCAGCTTCCTGCTACAGCCTATAGCACCTATATAGCACCCGTCCGGTGGAAGTGGAAATGAACCTGAGCAGAACCATGTAACATGAGGCTCAGGCTGATAAATGTCAGCATCCTTTAACCCCTTAAAATCCCTTTATCCGTTACTGTCATCAACGTGTGATGAAGGGAGCCAGAGGAGCGAACATGACCGTGCCGGGCCGTGTGGCTGTCAAATTATGGTGTAGTTTGTATTCAGTGTGCCTGACACCTTCGTTTTGCTGCTTTGCCCTTTTAACAAATACGACCCTAAAACAAGGAATACCACTGCCAAAGCCCTGCTGGCTTGTGCCTTTGCTGGCATGGCACACGCTGCCACCTGGCCCTGAAGCATCACTGCACATGTAGGCCTTCTCGCCGCCCTGCGCTGAGATGGAGGGATGTAAGATTTCTTTTTTTGTGTGTGTGGTACCTAACAGGAGCAACAATGTTCCCTAGGGCAGTGGGGAAAAAAATGTCTAGGAGAACATGAGAAAAGCTAA
Source organism: Harpia harpyja (assembly GCF_026419915.1). Classification (NCBI taxonomy): domain Eukaryota; kingdom Metazoa; phylum Chordata; class Aves; order Accipitriformes; family Accipitridae; genus Harpia; species Harpia harpyja. The sequence continues at coordinate 11,239,603 of NC_068945.1, read as the reverse complement.
GCTGAAGATGTATCTAAATTGCAATATGAGTGGACGAGGCTGAGCTTTGCAAAAACAGCAATGAAGACCAGTTAAACCCAAAGTGTGCAGCTGAAGTAAAAAAAGGTTCTTAGAGTGCTGAAGTGATATTATGGCCTAGACTTGGGAGTGGTAACAATTCTTTCCCTAGACAAGTTGCAGAGGGGTTTTTTTCTTTCTTTTCTTTTTTTTTTTTTTTTTTTTTTCAAAAAATGCTAAAGCATTCCAGCAATTGCCTGTAGCAGGAAGGAAGAAAATGAGGATAATTATGACATTAATCTATTTAAAAAAGAAAGACGTGTGACAATTAGCGCATTCCTACCAAGAAAGTAACATACAGAGATATATGTGTGTAGGAAAGTGAAAAGACCCCCCACAGAAGCCATGAAAGGTTATGGAAAGCGTATGTGCCTCACAAGGAAGCACAGTGCTGTGACTTCAGCATCAGCGAGAAAGAGTGCACGGGAGCTTGTCAATAAGCTTTCAGTTAATAAATATTCAGCAATACTGTAGAAAAGCAATGTGGGAGAAGAACAGGCAGTGTCGGTGGGGCCAACCAGTGGAAAGCATACACTGAAAAGGTACAGAAAGTCTTCTCAACATAGTTATCAAAGTAATCTAGTGCCTGAGACCGGTGGGCTCGAGATAGTTGTAGCAGCTAATTTCAGTCCCTGGGATGCTTGCGCTCGCATCTCTTGGTGTACAGTAGCACTGATGGCCATGCACTGAAATCAGAGGTTGCTTGCAAGCTAACAATGAGAACAGGGAAAAGAAAATGGTACCGCAGCATTGTTGGCCTAGTTCAGAAAGGCCGGCAGCCTCGGCAGCTCTGTGAGCATCAGCTACACCCCACCTGCAAAACCTTCCTGCTAATGTGGCTACGCAAGGCAGAGGGGCGGCAGCCGCCCTTCCCCGTTCCGGGCTGGATGTGCAAGGCTGGCAGTTAGCAGACTCTGTGGGGTTTTGGTGCGGGTTTTTCTCCCGTAAGTAAATTTGATCTGAAAACTAATGCAAAAGACATCCTACAGGTTCCCCGGTATCGTTTGTAACAGTTGCTCTCCAGCCTCTAGTCGCGTGAACTTTGCAGACATTATTTCACTCTCGGTCTTACGGCGTGGTTCAGCCAGGTCACGGGTTCCCACTCACCGCACGCTGTGTGCTGTGCCCACACCCCCACACACACCCCTATTCGCCCTTGCTCGCTCTATGCCACATCTGGCATGGCTACTCAAAAATCCTGTCACTGGGAGCTGACTATCTGTATCCACCACTTCGAGGGATTAGCCAGTGCTTATTGGTTTGGGGGTTTTATGTGTTCTTTGTTGGGTTTTTTTCCTGCTGGTGGAGCAGCCTTGTCGGAGCACAGCCGGAGCCTGGGGCTCGGCGAGCGGGGAGAGCACCCAGCGCTCAGCCGGAGTCCTCCTCCATCTCAGACCAGATGTGGCTCAGAGCACTGTACGTCCGGCTAACTCGGCTGTTGCCGCCACACCAGCACTGTGCAGCTGACGGCATGTGACAGCAGTACCAAGGAATGGTCATTCCTGACGCGTCACCTAATCAAAGCAAACTGCTTGGCATGAGATTACGAATTTATTGGTTATGGGTTTAGTTATTATTTGCAGGCTTATACCAATTTACCTTTTTGGATGCTTCTAAAATTGCTGCCAGAGGCAGCGTGGAAAGATATTTTGGCCAAATCAGGCTTGCCCCTGCCCCTGTGGAGGCCAAGTCAATTAGGAGGAGGTTAAAGTCACACCAAAATACTCCCCTCCACAAAATCCAAAATACTTCAAGCAGGGAGCCTTTCTGTAGAGCTGGGTCTTAATGGCACTAGAATGGGACGTATGTAATTGAAAATATAATTAAAAGCACAAATGTAAGGTTTAGTTAAAACTCTGCCAGCCCTGTGTGGCAATTCAAGCTGCAGTTTGAATGGCTTTTTGAGATAAGTTAGACTTGATTTAAGTCCTGACTGTATCTTTAGTCTTAGTTACCAATGTCAGGAAGGAGGGCTGGTCTATCACAGACACTGTAAACTGCTCGCATATATACACGTATGAAGGACCATTTACAGTGCAAATTATTGCACGTAGAAAATGCCATTGGCGATTTCAGGCAGCCGCGCTGGTGCACCAGCGACTAGGGTGGGTGTCAGCCGCACTGATGTAGCTGTACAGTACTGAGTGTGTGTGCGTGAAGACAGGGGCTCAAACTAAGCCCTGAAAAGCCCCTCCTATCCCCCGCAAGAGCATCCCCACACAGGGATTTGTGTCGGTTTAACTTCACGTTATCAGCGCAACTTTCACAGACAGTGAATGCCTAACCCACCAAGGATAAATCAATGCCTCCCCTTGTATTTAACAGAGATATGACTTAAATACAGTAAGTAAATCAAAGTAATTATTTAAAATTAAAATGATTTAAGAGACTTAGTCTGGGAGAATGGCATGGTGGTTAGAGAAGCGGCTGAGACGCAGGACTTCGGCAGGCTATTCCTGACTCTGTCAGAGACTTGCTCTACAACTTCAGGAAAATTACTCAGCCCATCTCTAAGACTGCTATAATAATACCTACTTCAAAGGGGTGTTATGAGGCTTAATTCATTAATGCCTGCAAAGCACGTTGAGATCTTTGGATTAAAGGCACTACAGCACTGCAAAGTATTATTAGCTACAGGGAAAAGCTCTCAGGCAAGCATGGCATTAAATGTCTGAGGTTTAAAAAAACACGAAGGGGGGGGACCCAAAGTTGGGAAAATTGTGGGTGGTTTGGGTTTTTTTCTGTAGCCAGGTTTCCACTAGTCAGATCTGTGCTTTGCTAAACCAAGGCCAGGGCGGTACAGCTCAAGGCCTAATTTTCATCTCACTCCTAGAGCTCCCAGATTGCATACACAACTGTTTGAATTTGGGGCTTCTTTTTATCAAAAATCCTCACTTTGTGGCTCAAAAGCATGTACAACTTCCCTCTAAGGATGTACTTACCCACTGAATTAAACAACAACAAGAAGAAAATAATTGTACCTTGTATTGACTACCTACATTTTTTAAAATTCAGTTTAAGCATTATTTACTCTCCCAGTGAAAAGTCTATTCCATTTGATTTAAAAGGGGTAAGAATTTCATCATGGGTAATTATTTTGAATCCAGAGGTATTCAAAACACACAAAACATGGCCTTTTTTATTACCCTTCAGTAGAGCTTCTCCACCTACTGTGAGCACAATTCCAAATGGATGAATTGCAATGGACAATCGCAAATGGACTAAATGGAGGGAATTTTTTAATGACGACCTTGGTCCCAAGTATTAATTTCTTTCTGATGTTAAGTTTTAAAAGCAAACAACTAAAGATAGCAGGTTTTTCTGTTGGTCCAAATTTAAATCTTGTCTGATCTTATCCTTCATTTGGTGCCTGTGGCAGCACCCGTGCACTAACTTGGGGTGCATCGGAGCCCCACAGGGCAGGGGTGAGTGGGATTTCTCCCATCAAAACCAGGCAGAAAAGGTGAGGACACAAGCAAGGTTCCCAAACCAATCAGCTGAAGAGCAATATTAAAGCTGTCATGTTTACCTTCTTAACCAAATCCAAATTTTAATTTTTTTATATTCTTTATATCTTTGAAACTTTTCAAGTACAACTACTTAAAAATAAACAAAATCAGCCCCACCCCCACCCCCCCAATGAAAAGACTGTAACATATGGAAATTTATTTTTGTTTTTTTACAGAATTTCTGACTTTGGTGAGGAAAACCTTTTAACTTCACTTTGTTTCCAGGTCCCATTGAAAAAGAACACAGGGGAAGTGAAGTATAAGTGATTCTGGCTCCTGGAGGTGCTTTGTTTCTCTTCTGATAGAATATGAAACTTCATGTAGGTGGTGGGTAGAGCCATCGTAACCTGCTTTCTTCTGAGTGAATGAGGGAGGTCAATATATTATCGTATCAAGGAAGAAGAAATTACATAGGCAATTCCCCCACAGACAATAAAGACAATTCTGACAGCATGATCAAAACAACTGTATAACTTTTCTTTTCTTTTCTTACAGACACACCAGTGTTTAAATGACAGCTGAAAGAGGATGATGGACTAAACACATTATTCTCTGTTCCATCTACTTTTTTATAATAGAAATATATCTTGAAGACTGTATTCAAGTTGATCAAATAATAAGTCAATTTGTCAATAAAACAGATTAGGCAACCTGTCTGCTGAGATGATATCTGTCAAACAACATATTTTGTTAATACAATCTGGAAGCAAATGCCTTCACAAAAGACAATACAAAAAAACCCACAATGCCACTTTTAAGTTTATTGAAACAGAGCGCTGAGTTATTTCAGTTATAGATGTTTAGACTTTTTTTTACTTTAAGTTCTAGTTGCTAGTTAACGAATCGCAATTTGGAAAAGACTAGAAATAAGTGTTAATGGCCTGGTGGGCACTGTCTGCTGCTAAGAATTTCCAAGCCTTTTGGCAATGCCCACCCTGTGGGCACAAGTCATCATTATTGGGGTGGTGGAGGGGTATCTCCATTTCTCTGTGCACTGTTTTTTCTTCACCGCTCCACATTTGTTACCCCTGTTACCTACTGCTGGCAAGGCATCTACAGCATCGACTGATCTGCCTTGTCACATCACAAGCCCTGTCACTGTGCTCACCAGATTAAGGCATGATGCTTTGACACATCGTGTACGCTGATGCAAATCATCCCTTGGAGATGTTGGGCCACAGCCTGATCTTAGCCGCATGGGGGGATCTCTCAATTTACCCTGTGTGACAAAAAATAGAGGAAGCACTAACACGCACGAATGCACAGTGATCAAATACAAGTAATGTGGAACTAAATGGCATAAAGCTGAAGACCCATTGCTGAAATCATGGATTCATAACGCAGATAGAGCTTGAGTTGTCCAATATAAGGTATAATCAGTGGCTGGAAAAGGCCAGCGAGTGGACTAGAAAATTTCCATTCTGAATGCTGGAAACTTAGATTAACCAATCTCAGATTTTAGCGGTTTTGCCAGGTGATGTTCAAGCCGGCTGGTTTAGTTGTGTGGTTTTCTCTCACTCCTTTGCTGTGGTACTGCTATGTAATCCTCAGGAAAGTGGCTGGTTCAGAAACTCAAATTCTTCTTTCTTCTCGATTGGGAAGGAACATGTCATATGCGCTAATAGGCTGGAAATTGTCTTGGTTTTGATTTATGTTCTTTTTAAACAGAACTTGGGAAGCATTTTGTTGCTGAACTATCTGATGCAAAATACACAGGCTGAGGAAAACTGAAGCTACTCAAAAGTGTGAACAGGCGCTCTAACAGGAGGATCAACTATGGTGGCTGAAAACCAAGCAAACAAAAAAAAAGAGCTTAAATGCTGACAGAGATTTAAGGACTTTCCCACCCAAGCTTGCCTCTGCAGGCTCAGACTGCTGTTAAGAATTAATGAGCTAATTTGCTGTTGCTCTCAATAATGCATCAACACCTTGTGGGGCAGAAGAGCTTTCATTCAGAAAAATCTTTCCAAAACCTACAAATATGGAAACTATATTCTGAAAGCTATAGATTGTTAAAAAATAATAAATCTCTGTGGCAAAGCTGTGAATAGTTTTAAAGGCTGCACTGAAAAGAGATGGGTATGAGAAAAAAAGAAGTCCAGAAAGCCCTGTCAAAAAATTATGTCAAACCGTTAATTTTTGTGGTGAAATTTCAATAACAGTCAAAGATATTCCCATAAAGTCTACTGTGGAGTTCATTCAACTTCTTGTAGTGGAAATCCCCATTTACAGAACTGGACGGTACACCCACTAGGAACCTGAGCTTCCCCATTATTTTCTGCAACCCTCTGAGTTTATGTGACCACACGGCAATGTCAGGAATGCTTAATTACCCACCCAGCCCTACAAACCTTGAAGCACAAGATAGCCAGCAATCCACTCTCATTCAGAATAGTTTGGCATGTCTCCACATTGTAACTAACCAGTGTTACCCCTAGCAATTGCTCTTTAAAGCAAAAACATGTGCAAAATGTCTTCATTCAGCCTTGTAGTATCATATGTCAATCAGATTCAGGATGCAGAACTGGCCAGCAATATCCTAAAAAAAAAATAAAAAATCGTCTTTCTTGTTTGAATCACTTTGAATTAACTTGATTCTGTCATGTTACTGGCAAGAATATTCTCTCTTGAGCATCTGATTTCTAAATTTTCTTTTTCTCTTTTTTTTTGGTCTTTGGATTTGTCTGCAAGTTCCAAGGATCTGTTTTAAGCTTTACAAGACCAACTTAGCCTGGGGCTTTGGCAAGCAATTTAACATTGTCTACAGCACACTGAAGTTTATTAACACCTTTCAAAACCTCTGCAAGTTTGTAAATCAAGCAGTGGTTCATTCTCCAGAAATAATAAGGGTCTGGTTTTGTTAATGTATACAAACACAAATGACATGTATTTATGATAACATGTGTGTATGTATGACATGTATACTTATATTTAAGTGACATTAGGTATTTGCTGTATGTCATAATGATGGCATTGAGAGTTATCGAACTAAAGCCACAGAAAGACAGCATCTATCAGACTCTAAAAGTCTATCAGAATCTCCGACTTTTTTTTTTTAAGGCGGCAGACATTTTTTTGGTTTTGACCTTAGCATCCAGGTCCTATGCTTCTCTTCTCTGAAAGGGAATGACACTGCTGACACCTGATTCTAACACATGGCAAATCCCAAATATCTACAGCGCAACATTGGTGTTATTTTAAACTGATTCCCTCTGCTCCCAAAACCACATTTCCCCCCCCCACACACTTTTTTTTTTGTCCTAGGTGACTTTATTAGGATTCACAGATGCACAAAGGGTAACACACCAATTTTATGGTGTTTCTTCCAGATTTAGAGGAAAAGGTATTGCTTTACAGTGAGGTCCCACTAAGATACCACCCCCCAAACAGAGCAAGGAGAGCCATCTGTAACCCACAGAGGAAAATGAATGCTGCTGTAGTTTACGACAAATCAATAAATGGTTCTTTTATTAGTATGCCTTCAGCCTCCATGATACTTTCATAATCCCCAACATAAAATGGTTGTGTGGGCTGCTCACAAGCCCTGGACCAAGGTATAAGCAGGACGTTACATGAGGTGGCTTGTATGTCGTTGTAGTAACTTGTGTCAGGAGCCATCTCCTGTGCAACCGTCACGTAAATGGGAGGAAAAGTACAACTGTAGCACATGCAGAGTAGTACTGCATACGCATAGAACAAGCCATTGTAAACTAAAATATCACTGTGCTGTATGCACATTAGGTATGCTGTATGCACACGCTACTGTGAGAATAGTCCTACATTGACAGAAGCAAAGTTTCAAAAATTGGACTATCTGTGCAAACTTAAGTAGGCCTCCTCGGGCATATGCTTTATGCTCTTGTCTCCAACTACATGATTATTTGCCTTTATTCCAGGGGCCTTGGCTTAGCGCAGAGCACAAGATATACTGACTTCAACGTAGACCCAGAGCCAGCACTTCCCTTGAAGCTCACCGCTCCGACCATGTCTCTCGGCCTCTGCCGTGGCCCACTGTGCGAGCCCTGCTGCAAAGGCAGCTGTATTAACTCCCTTTGGCACACACCGCTACATTATTTGCATTCTTCTCAACTGTTTGTTGTCTTCATCAGATCTCTGGAAGGTCAGAGGGTAGGATAAGCATCGTTTTGTTGATGAACAGCGAAGGCATAGTGAATTTAAGGTCAAATAACTTCACTAATTTTAAGCATGCAAGTGGATAAGCCCTGAACCTGTCTGTTGGTTAAAGCAGTTTAGGAGTGCCAGCCTGGTTTCTTTGCCCTTCAGTTGCTACCCCAAGCACTGAGCCTTTCCACGAGGCAGATTAAGCCCCAGATTCAGAAAATGGGGACTATACAACCAGTGGCAAATTGTGACTCTTTTGTCAAGAATAGCCCAGGTAGGTAGAGAATTCAGACATCTATTTCTTTATTTTTCACCCATTGAAAGTCTTTGCTGCTTATACTCCACCATGACCACACTCTGCAATATGGGAGGCAGAGGTCTCACGGAAAAGCAACTCCTTCACTGCATGGCTCCTGTTCAGCCGGAGCAGCCCCTGAGCAAGGCAGGGCTACTGCAGTGAAATGAGATGTCATCCTGCCCACACTCAACAGAGGTTATGGATGAAATGTTACATTGAACCGTTATCGATAAAACTTGGCATTTCCTAACTGCAGAAGGTTTGGCCTTGCAAGCTTCATCGTGCTTCTTAACATCGCTACGTATCCGCCATCTCATGCACACCCACAAATAAATATCTATACACACTCCTCATGCTGTCTGAACGTTTTCTACACTGTATTTCATGCTGGTTTTCTTCTTTTCTCTCAGAATGTCTCCCTTACACCTGGAGCTGCTAAAAGTGGCAGGCAGTTGCTCCCCCACAGAAAAATCTCCCGGCCCAGCACAGTGCCATCTGATGTCAGTGTCGGCATAAATCCTTCCTTTGACCTCAACTGGCAATACATCAACCCACTGGTTTTTTGTGGCATTTCTGGAGTTGAGGGAAGATTATTTATTTTTAAAAGGCAAGAGTTACTGAATTCGCTGTACCTGGATGCTGCACAACTCTTTGTAATTGTTACCAACAGATGATGTCACTGAAAGTTATTTTTATGTCATTATCCTCACCCAAGGTAAATATGGAACGCTGTCATGCCATTACGTGATGTAAATATGTCATCATAATTTGTCTTTACACATCATAAATATTTTATTATATGACATTATTACACCTCCAGATATCTTTTTCCATATGAATAGTAATTACTCAAAGTATTTACTGTAATTATGTCACTTGATGAAATTACAGTAATTACATCGAAAAATGATAGCCCATGACTAATGAATTAAAATAGCATGGAAATTCGCATAAAAATTACATTAAAAATGTTAAGGATCTGAGGCAAACTCACAAAAGCAAGGAAATTCATAATTAAGAATTTAATCTCTAATAACATTGCAGGGTGCCACATTTTTAGATTATATCACAGAAGAAGGAAAAAAAAAGTAAAGAGATATTACCTGAACAGCAATAAAGTGCACAAGTGAACTGCTGCAAAGCGTAACCTGGCATTTTGTATACATGTGTACAGTAATATAGGCAAGTGCTGTATGGCAGCATTCAACAATGTTTCATCAGGAACAAAAGGCAACGGACCAAAGTCAGAGCTGGGGTAAGGAGCTGCCACTTGTGTGGAAGTTTCTACGCAAGAGCCATCAGGGAACATGACATAATTTTGTGACAGGTGAGGACAGAATCACTGAAGGACCGCAGTGCCAAACTTAGGAGCAAGGTGGCTGGCAGATCCCAGGAACATGTGTGGGTCTCACGGCAGACCTGAGATTTGACACCTAACCTGTGCTCGCAGCTTCTGTAATGCCACTCACCTCTGCGAGCAAACAAGTATTTTCATAAACCTAGCCACCCCAAGCAGCCACACAAGGTCCTGCTCTGGCACGCACACTGTGTTCTTGCCGCCTCTTGCATCCGAGGGAGGCACAAGGCCCTCTGTTGCCGACAAAATTCACAAACAAATCCTTTGGATTTGGGCCTTCATGACGACAAGATGATTTATTATTACATTCATTTTTAATTCCATTCTTATTTTCTGCGTGAAAAGAAATTATTCTGTGGCTAAACACTGGTGGTGCCTGAGAAGCAAAGAGGAACTGCTGATACCAATTTCGTTCGTTCGCTTCCTAGCTCAGGAGCAGGCCAGGAGCCCACACCTGCGAGAAACTCAGTGTTGTTCATCTCCCCATCTTGCAGCTGGCTCCCTTGTTGGTCCCGGGGGGTACGGCACCTCCACGGACTTCACTGGTTTTTGAAGTGGCCCCCAAGCTGCCTTCAAACTGAGCTGCCCAAATTACATGGTACACCAGACCAGGAAACCCCACGGAGCTGAAACAGCTCCCTACCACACGTAAGGAGAAAGCTGGGATTTTAGCTGAATTAAGAAAGAGTCAGAGAGACAGACAGACTGGGGCGGGGAAGGGGGGGACAGGGAGTCAGTGGGAGAAAAGGAAAGGAAAGGAAAGAAAGAAATAAGGAAAGAGGGAAAGCGAGAAAGAGAAATTCTGTTTCCAGTTAGACTATCCAGTAATAATTTAATATATGGTGCCATTTTAGAAAATGTGCTATTCATATTTATGAAAGGCTTAATAGATGCAGCTGCATCCTTTAACAAATTATTATAAGGCATGGTATGAAATGCATTAGTAAGAAATGCTTAACAGATGATGCTGTGACAAGCTGTTACAACGCGTGTTATAAGACGTCAATATTATTAAATCTATGGGCTTGGTTAGCACATGAATATAAATAATTTTTATGCATGCTACAAATTGCCATGCTTTATTAATAATGAAGTGTTTATAAATGGAACCTTACTGTAAAGCATTATTAAATGCAGCTACTCAGAAGACCTTAGAGTAATACTGTAGTAGCATTATCATGCTGAGAAACAGACTAGAAAGCCTGCTTTATTTTACTGTCTGAGTTGACACGGGTTCAAACACACTGGGCTTTGATTCCTGAAAACCCATGTGGTAGGGGCCACCAGTAGGCACCGGTTGAAAGCTGCTGTTGTCGCATTCTTTGTTACTCTGAAATCACTCTGGCCTCACTTACGTGGGATTTACACCAACATAAGTACTAGCGTCAGTGGAGTAACTCCTGATTAACCCTGCTGTAAGTGATACGTGCTGCAGGCCACATTATTTTCCTTCCCAAGTGAAAGCTGGCTGAAAGGTAACTGTGCATTGTAAGGCATTCTTCTGGGGGAAAAAGAAAAAAAAAAGGAAAAAAAGTATGTAGATTTGAAACGTACAATTCCCTGCGTCTCAGATTCTGCCCTTCCAACAGATACCTTCCAAAAGGTTATTTCTGCATTAAAAAGAAACATCTTTACAGGGTTTTTCATTGCAAAAAAATCACGTTGCTCTAGAAGTTACCATGACTCAGTAACACACAGGAGTGGCTCAGTTTGTCTGGCCTGTGCATCCTGTGGGAAAGCATCATTTGCTTTTATTCTTTTAACCATTTCATGCCTTCATGATTGATGTTGTCTGAGTTTCCAATACCACATTGAATTGGACCAATATACTTACAGACAGAGAGCTACCACAGAACATACGTCTTCGCCTGCAGAGATTGAAGCTCATTAATAAAAAGACATAGCAAGTCTAGGACCAGGTAGGCAAGAAATGCTTGCCGTGTGATGATAAACAAAGCCTTTTAAATTCTTAGTTACATTTTTTTTTTTCAAATTCTTAGTGTTTTAGTTAATGTTTAAATGGGGCGCTCTGTTTTCAACCATCTGCCTATTCTACCTTTCAATGCTAGCTTTTTTAAAAATAACTTTTCACAACTCCTGGGTTATTTGGATGATCACCTCCTCCAAGTTGTAGCTTACTATTCTTACTAAGGACTTCTAAAACGAGAGGGGTTCATGTTACTGAGCTGGGACAGTTGCATAGGAGGCTCTGCCTTTCCTGGTCCCAGTCAGCACAGCCTCTTCCCCTGAGCCAGCCTGTGACCTTGCGTCAGCAGCCAGCACGTACAGGTTTCAACTCAAGGCTGTGCAGTTCTTTGCAGGGGAAAACTTGCACTCATTAAAAAAACCACCACCACAGGGAACTGCAGGAGTAGGTGAAAAAATGCTAATCTTTTGGATAAGCTTACAGTGTCACCAGTATCATCATCCGAATGCACTTTGAGAGGGAGACTCCATTCTGGTATAGCAAAGGGCTTTACATGTCTCTGCATGTTGTTTGTGTATCTGTACTCACACGTGAGTTTGTGGGCACATCCCACTTCTCTGTTCACCTAAAGTACTTTCACGTCCGCTGGTACTGCGTTATCTCAGCACTTCAGAACAGAAGAGCTTTAACTCCACTTTCCAAGGGAACCTGAAATGCACCAAGAGGGACACCAACGGCCAGATGTGGAGAGGTGTGTAGGTGCCCACAGCTGGTGGTTTCAGTGGAGGCAGAAACACTCAGCTGACGTGGCATTGCATGCCATCCGGGGAAAAAGAGATGTGACCCTGCGTCACTTGAGCCCTGCCACAGCGGCTGGGCAATCCCTCTTCTCTTCCAGCTCTGCTCCATTTAATGCCAGCAGCCAGAGCAACCCTCTTCACAAGTGATGTAGACCACTTCATTTATCACCTCTATTATCACCCAGGAATTCAAAACACAACACAAAAATATTACCTAACTGCATGAAGCTCATAAATGTTGCAGATGGGTTCATTCTAAGTTCTGGGCAAATGTTCAAATAGATTAATTTTTTTAAACAGATATATACTTATACTGACCAAAGCCTTAGTCTTGACTGTTCCATTTCTTTTTTTTTTTTCCTCCAGTGTTTCATGGCAGACACAGGCTAATGTCAAACAAGCATGCTGAAGGACTCATATTATATTTATCTATTAGCCTTGATGTGATTGCAATCTTCTGTATCTTCATGCATTAGTTTCTGGTCTAGTTTACAGTTCCTCCTGTTATAATTCATCTCATATCACTTCTTTTCTTTGTTTTCCCATTCTTCATCATTAATTTCTGAGCCAACTTTTTACTTATTCCATGACTCCTGCGCCCGAAACGTTATTATTAACCTTGGATGTGGAACTTGGTCAAAAATCCTCTCTGAAGTGTAAACAGCTCTGGCATTTCATTACAAAATTCACCATTGTGTTCCAAAACACTCCTTACTATAAACTTCAAGGTCACTTACATCTTCCCCCTGTAACCGTTTCGGCTCCAGGTGGAGCCTCATCTGTCACGCTGGTGCTGGGAAAGGGAGATGTCGAAACTGCAGGAGTCAGCGCTTCGGAAGTCGCACCCAGTTTTACGGTTTGGCAATGGGGCTTCATTCGAGGAAATCCGGAGTGGGATTTCCACATTGCGCTGCTGAAAAGAACAAAAAAAAGGCCAAATGCTGCTTTTGGGTCAGATGGCCCTCCCTCATCCTTCAAGGCTTTCCAAGAGCCGTATTGGGGGTCCCGCATGAGTGTGAGGGATGGGCAGAGACAGAAAGGAGGCATGAGTCCCACTAAATGCCTTGGTTGGAGCTGACCTGATCCAAACCTGAGGTCCAAGGCTGAGGGCAGGACACTGCATGGTGGGCTACAGCCCTCCTGCGACTGGCCACGCACCCTGCGAGCTTCGCACGCTGCTGGCTTGCGGCGTGACGAGAAGCCAGCTCCTACCTGCTTTCTCTCCCTGTGCATCAGGTTAAGTCGCAGCAAAACCAAAACAGTCTTTGGTACTTTCTGAAGCACCCCTTGAGCTTTTCCATGCGTCGGTTGATTGATAGCCTTATTACTTAGCACGTCTTTATATCTGCAGTAACTGTAGCAATCAGCGAAACAGCAGACAACTGTATTAACTATGACTGGGGAAAAGTGAAAATAACACCTGGCATTTAGCACAGTTCGTCAAAGGATCTCAAAATGCTCAGCAAACTTTAATAAAGACACATGACACCCAGTGAGTCTGGAAATATTGTGACAGCCGTATTAAACCCAGCCAAACTGATAAATCAAGGCACGCTGGAGCGGCACTGGCGCAGCAGTGATGCTCTCGCTTTGGGGTAGCGCGCTGCCAAGGTACCACCTCCGCACCCCTCTGCCATGGCTCCTGGGGAAGCCTCCCTCCGCCCAGTGCTGCCCTCCAAAATTTCTGGGTGCTGGGCCAGATCCGGCACTCAGCTGCTTGTGGTCCTGCCTGCATCCTGCAGGCATTCACCCGGGAGCATCAGGATACCCACATGCCTCTATCTTGCTGGCTCCCCAACCTTCCTTTCTGTGGCATGGCAGATAGACGAGCAGGAAAGCAGGACTGCCAATGGTCCTGCTTAGCCTTTATTTACACGCTCGGTTCATTCTGAATTTCTATTTTATACGTTTCTCTATTTAGATGATGTGTGAATTCCATGTACACTTTTTTTTTTTCCTCAGAGTCATGCAGCTAGTGTTTGTTTGTGCATCTGTATTGTGCTCTACTTTTCCTCATGTTCACAGATTTTTATTAAAATATTTCCATAAAACAGGTTGTTACCAAAAATAAATGAACACATACAAATTAATACATAAAAACAGATGAGTTATATAGAATATTTACAAACAATGGGATGGAATTCAAAACTTCTCGTAAACACAGCATATAAATAAGCATATACATACCCCATGTTTACTACCATTTATTTTAAGAGTTACTCAGTAGATCTGAGGTAGGCTAAGGCTGACAGACAAGCTTTTTCTTCCCATTGCAGATTACAGGTGCATCAAAAAGATCTCATTTAACAGCCAAATGAAAAAGATCGTATTTTACACCCAGCTTGTGTTTCCTCAGCCTGCAGAAATAAACACACGCGGTGTAAAAATTGGGTTCAAGAGCAGTACTGACATGACCAAGCCTCAGTCTTCATGTGTGGTAAACAAAGCACAGAGCTTTAAGTGATCTGGCCGAGGTTAGGCAGCAAGTAAGCGGCAGCACCAAGGGTCCAGTCTGCTGACTGCTGGGCTTTCAGCTCGTCTGTTTGTTACCTAAAACATTTGGAAGAGAGAACTATCGTCGTGAATAAGAAATACCCACAGCAGCAGCCGGCTGAGCATTCAGACAGAGAGGGGGTATGCCATCAAGCTACGCAAAGGGAGAAAAATCCAAAAAGTTAATGACTGGCCCAGCCTTTGGTCCAAAATAAAAATAAAACCCCCAATAATAATGAGGGCTCTACAGTGCAAATACGCTTTTATTAAAGCAGATGCATTGAAGGCAGTGGGACTACGGACCGATTGAAGCTCCCGGACTCTTTACACGAACCGGTGCTTCGCCCTGCAGCTCGGTGCGGCGGTGCAGCCGAGGGCTGGCAGGCAGCGAGGGGCCGTGGCCCGGCCCGGGGCGGGTGAGCTGGGCCGAAGCAGGGCGGAGAGCAGCATGGCTCCGGCCGCAGCTCGGCCATTGCCGCGGGGCAGACCTGAGACCGGCAGGAGCTGGCAGAGGCACCGTGACCCAGAGCCGAGGGCTGGAGCCCCACGGCCAGGGGCGGTCGGACCGGTGCCGGCCGGAGCCCTGCAGCATTGGGATTAGGTGCAGAGGTCGGGTAGCCCTGCGCACCGACACCTCACCGGAGGGTGGGCAAGTGGGATGGGACCCACGCGTTTCCATGGTGGGCAGGGCCCAAGTTACGTGCCCGGCCACTCCATCGGCATTGCCGGGCCTCTCAGGTGTAAGGTGTGGAGCGTTATACTGGCATACAAGCTAACACAACCTTCTCTGCAAATTGATAAGAGCAAATATTTGCACTTCATATCCTCAAGCTGCAGAGGCAAAAATGGACAGAGCTTAATGACGGTCTCCTGTCTCTGCAGCGCATGATCACTTTCTGCACCCTTTGACAAACTGGAGGCTTATTAAAAGCTGGGAAAGGCAGGGCTGACTTTTTCTCCGTTTCCGAGAGGAGGCTGTTTTGTCAACGTTTTGCCAGAGTCTAGGAGTGTGAAATTGGCTGTTCATGTGCAGCCTGCACAAGTACTGTAGTTTGAAAGTGAAGGCAATTAATTTTAGTTGTTGACTTAAACTGCTGTTGAGAGGTACTTCATTTCCCGATTCTTCCTCCTATAAATAGATTAAGGGTTACATGAAAGTCAAGTTGTGCTCGTTTGTCCTCCCTCTAGATAGATTTCCCATGACTGCTTATCTATCAGCTCCCCCCCTTAACACAATTTGTTTCTCAAATTAATTTAGCTCACTCGCTCTCGTTGGTCCACAGCCAAAAAAATTGTCTCCTGTTCCTTTCTTTTTTTCCCATAAAAAAAAGAAACAAAACAAACCACGTCTTTGGAATTAACATTTTCTGGAAGGGAGATTGAGCAATGTGTGTCTTGAACTTATGATTGAGAGAGCTAAAGAAAATGTATCTTTTGGAGGGATAAACATTTGTGTTAGCAGTCTGGAAGGACTGCGCTGGAGAGTGGCGGCTCTGCACACAACACTGCAATGGCTCCATGCATGCGCTTTTTCATCGATACCCATGGAAGCTGCATGTACCCAGCAGCTGCAGTTATAAATCCCTCTGCTTATTAATAAGCTATTACTTTTGGCAAGTTTTCTTATTATTATTTATTCGTGTATTGGTGGCTATTTTTTCCTTGCTTTCTGGTATGACCAGTGAAGACAACCATGATATCTACAAAAGTAAAGGAAAATTTTGTTTCCTGCCTCAGCTTGTTTGCAAGAAGGGACATTACTGATGCTGAAGATATTTAAAGTGTCGAACTGGAACACACACACATTCACACTAGAGAAACAAAGTTGCTTGATGCACACTGATGTGCCTGGAGACGTTCGGACTCCATCCTATTGTTTAATGCAAATAAATCAGAGTGCTTGCCCATGGGCTACCTCACCTCTCCACTCCACAACAGTTCCAGTCCCAGGACCCAGGCCATAGAACACACACAGTAAATAGCTAGTGCGAGGGTTTGAAGGACAGTCATATTTTCTGATGCAGATAAGGACATCTGGGTAAGTATGAGTCACTGTTCTGAGGGCAGCATTTGTATTTTTCATGGAGTGCATATTTAAAGAAAAAGAATTCCTTGATCTAAAGATTCTGCAGTTGCCTTACTGCTGCTCATCTGATCTCTGATCTGGAGCTGCAAAATTAATTTACTCTTCAGCATGTAATACAGAGCTGAACAGAATTAGAAAAGGTCTGTGTTTTATCACTGGAGATGCCAAATCCTTATCTGCTAACACTGCACTACAGAGTTCTTGCCAAAAGGGGAGGAGAAACTGAAGTAATTTAAAAATAATAGTGGATATTTGGAGATATTTAGAGATACTTATCTTTCTAAGAATGGTATTCTGGGATGTAGGAATTTGTGCTTATTCAAGGTGCCTAAAACATTTTGATACCCCGAAATATGGACCCATGGATTTTCATATGTGAAAGGACTGTGCCATACAGTTCAGAACTATCATACAGATGGGCTTCCTGGTCACAGTGCTTGTTTTTGACTTTGACTATTTGTGATGTTAGAACTGGAGGGTTTCATGCGGCTGTCCATCAGCTTGGCCACAACAGTTGTTCCCTCTGCACTGCTGGCTATTCAGAGGTCCCAGGTGTGTGAGGCCACCCTGCTACACCTCTCCAACAAGCTGGGCACTTCCAAGAATTAACAGACCTAGTGCTGCTACCACGTGGTGTGGTAAGTCTGGCATGCCACAGACTCACTAAAATTAATGTGCTTGTGCAGATAACTTGGTGGTACAAGAGCAGTAAGCCTGACATCTCCCAGAAATATTGGGCTCATTGTACATAGGGACATTTGTCCATCCAGGAAACTCAACAAATATACATTTATCCCATTTCCTGTAGGGTCGCCTTCTGCAGGTGTCTGGAGTTGGGAAGCTTGTACATCTTTCAAGCATGATGACATTCTGGGACCATAGAAAGAGGTAATAAAAAAGAAGTAGTGGAGATTGCCTGTGAGCTAAAATAAAATACAAATGTTGGTTAAATACTCTTGAAGACAATATATAGAAGGTGTAAAAGGTGGCATGATTTTGTGCTATTCCTTTTCTTGAAATATTTAGATAGAATAATAGAACACGAAGCAGCTGAGGCATTAATCAATGAACTGCACACCCAGATATATGTATCATCAGTAATCTTGTGTTCCAGTTGTAAGATTAAACATTTGGTGGGAAGCCGCCCAGTAAAACTATCTATGAACTAAATCAGTGTCGTTACAGCAAAGTATTACAACAGAGTAAAACCAATGCCCATCTTAAGTACTTAAGATATGTCAAACATGTCAGGCAGCCACTATGCAGCTAAAGACCTAGGTCAAAGCATGGATCCAAGTGGATGCTGAGTGTCACAACTGCTCTATGCAGAAAGTGGAAAACCTGTTTTTTCAATAAAGACTCTTCAAGATAATAAACAAACAAAACTACCATTTAGCTGTCACATTGCATCATTTTATGTCCATCTCCCCTGATGCTTCTGTAATTGTTGCTAGTGATTCCACGCATGAATTGTGTAGTGGGGCACATATAAAATTATTAAGGTAATAGGTCAGGTTACATCATTGCCGCCATAGGTTTTAAGGAGCTCTCAAACCCTGTTCAGCAGAAGTATGCATTTAAATTAGACTCATGCTGAATTTCCAGAAAAGCCTATTTAACTATTGCTTGCTCAAAATCCACAATACAGAAACAGTATTAGTATCTAAATTCAACAGGGGTTATGAAATAGATTTTGGTCACCTCCATACATTTTAGGGTTTTGGTGTGCAAAGGTTCCCTCTGCCCATTACTACTGCGAATTGGACATTGATCTATTCTGAGGTAACAATCATTATTCTGCTGCACCTGATTTTAGGATTTTTTTTTTTTTTTCAATTTTTGCTTCAGAAAGGTGAGAACACACAAGAGGCTTGTTCCTTCTTTCTTTTTAAATTATCCTTGCAGTGAGAAATCAAGATTCCCCATAGAGGTGATGTTTTGGAGTCAACCTCTGGCCCTTGTGAGCTTCTTTGCTCTGCACTGAAGCATGCAGTGGAACCCAACTTACTTTCACCTCTTCCTCCTGGCCCATTGCTTCTTCTCCAGCACTTGGCTTTAAAACGATGATGACACAAGGCTACTACCTTCCTGTGAAGCTTAGTCTGAACTCATTTCTTGCCCTAGGTTCAATCTGTCCTGGTTGAGCTTCAATGCAAAGATAATTGTTGCAGTGCTAAAGTTTTATCTATATCTGATGTGTTCAAGACTACGCTAATGACTGTTCGAGATAATTTTACACCTGGCCTAGCTCTTTCTTTATTCCTTCACTTTGCTTCTTTCTGACTGCAGCAGTGTAAATGCAGCTGCAGATTGCAGTCAAATTTTTGACAGATGTATCTGCTGAGAAATTTTCAGATTAAACCTCATTGTCCTGCTTTCCTTTTCATCAAAGCGAGAATAAATCCTCTTACTGGATGTTAGGGAGTCATTGCATGCTCTCAGTATCTCTCTGGTTTTGCCCCAAATCTGAGGACAGGCTCGATAGAGCCATGGGACATTTCATGCTCAAAGCACTGCAGCTCACAGAAGTAGATCTCACCTCAGTTTAAACTAGTTCTTTTAGGGAATAATAACACAGGACTTGCAAAAGCATCCCACCCAGAACGGGAAAGATGTCTATATGTGTTTTACCAGCCCTTCTAGAAAGTTTTGCAGCCTGTGCTGAGCACATGGCTTCTAGCAGTTATGCTGCCAGCAGTACCCAAGCTGTCAAGATTAAACGATCCTTGGGTGTAGACACGCATTGTGTGTATATATATGTATTTATATATATACTTGTGTGTATAGACATATACACATATATGACATATACATACAGGATATTGCACATCTATGTATACATCTATGTACACATATACATTATATATATATATTTTTTTTATCTATGTGTATGTGTTTATATATAGCTAAAAAGGACAAACATCACCTTTGCTCCCACCTTTCCACTGTTCTGTCAGGTACAGCACAGGTTGAAGGATAGATTTTTCTCCCAGTAGCTACAGGAAAGTGTATCTGGGATCTCCCAAACAGGTAGCAAACAATTCTCTTACATGGCATGCTGAATCCAAATTAATGTAATGCAATAACAAGCAAAGAAAATAAACCTTTTCAATACGTCTTTCGTAATTTTGTGTCTCCAACAGTTTTTACTGCTTGGGTAAGTAAGTCCACTGTATTAGCAAAGTCAAGAATTGTTCTTCCTCTGCGTTGCACAGCAAGTGCTGTAGTGATGTATAGCATCAATTAATATAGCATTCATATAGCATAACGCAATACCCATTAGCACAATACAAAGTAATATTATGTGATTTTATTAGCTTGCATTAGTAAACACAGATTGCATTAAAAGCTGTTTCAGTTTTATTTTTTAAATGTTTATATATGAAAGAATAGCCCAAACTACAGAAGTTGATGATTTTCTGACACTACAAAAATTAGTTGCCTGCAGATCAGCTTAATTGAAAGGCTTTCTGTCTTCTTTGAAAAGGTTAATAAAACTGTGGCTAAAGAAGACCCTGTGAACCTACTTATTAGGATTTCAAAAGCTTTTGACAAGTTCTTATAAGATAAGAGTATGAAATAAAATAATTACGAATCAGTTGATAGACAAAGCTCATAAAGAAATTAAACCCCACTTTAAAGTCTGACAGTTTCACTTTGTTTTAATCATTTTCTGTCACAGTCACATGTGGCTGCATAAAAAGAAAAAAAAAGTGACTACTGTACAATGTTTCTTCATCCGGGCTTCATGCTACTGTATGGAAAAGTGCATTTAAAAACTTTCCAGTCCATGTTAGAAAAAGAACTAAAAGGGCACCATCTTACCAATGGTAATGTTCTTAGGAAAAACAACACAACAAATTTAATTTTAACTTCAAGTTTAGTAATTTAAAGTTTGTGTCATGCAAGACACAACTACTAGGCACTGTCATTAACCACTGTCAGATGGCTGCGTTCGCAAACTCTGCAGAGCAATGGCACTTGATGCTGGCTCAGGATTTGGGCCGATAGATGGAATAATGCCCTGTACACAGGCTGAGATATCCAAAGACACAGAGAGAACTGGAAAGACAGCCTCCATAAAAGATGTTACATGTTTGTTGTCAATACCTTGAATGAACATTTGCCCTCTGGACTATATATATTTCAATAGATAATTGTCTTTTCCAAGCATTTCCATTTTGCTGTCAGTATTATACATGACAAGTTTTTATTTTGCTGCTGATGATAGTGCCTCAGACTGTGTTGCGTTTTACAGGAGCAAACTGCAGCATAATGAAGACCATTCTGGCTCAGCAAACGATGGACAGGTACAGCTTTCACACAGCACAGTAATTTATTAAAATATGAAGTAGATACTAATGCTGCTCTTAAAGGCAGGCAAAGCACATTTCGTTGTATTCACTATGGGCTTTTTCATTAATTTTATCTGGAAACAATGTAAAGGTATGCAGACATGCACACACACAATTACTCTCCACATAATCACAGTTTCACTGCAGGGACAATGGCCTTGGTATGGAAATCACCTTGACTAAAGCAGATAAATGGTTTCTATACCTTGGAACAGCTTCCTTGCTTAGAGAAAATAAAAAGAAGTAACACCAGCTTTCTGTTTACCAGATAGAATGAATGCATTATAAAACCCTAGAAGTCTTTTCAAAATAAAATTATTTGAGCTTTTCTTTAACCCATGGATGCACACATCTCTGAACCATGATAATACTTCACGTGTATTATAAAATAACAAAAATGGGGCAAGCTGACAATAGAGCATTGCATCCACTAAATTCACATTCCCCACATTGCTTCATTTACACTCGGTATGTCACAAGGGATTCCAATTATGTCAGAAATATCAGGACAGAGTGACATGCCACAGTATTAATCTTAAACCCCGTTTTACACGAAGTGTTTTGCACACCTATCGCAGAGTGAAACTAGGTCTGTATTGTGTACATTTGCACAGACAGGTATGCCTAGACAGCTGGGAGAAGAGGTGCCATCCCACATCGTACATGCCAGCAGAGACCACAGTTTCACTAGTGTAACTCTGTCTGTGCTGGCAATTTTTTCTTTTGTTTAGGTATACCAATAAAAGTTGAAATTCATTAAATAGGAAAAAGCACAGTTATATGTGTATTAACTCCACCTAAACTAGCAAAATTTTGATGGTCACACTAACTATACTGTTAAAGCGCTCCCAAGTTAGCAAAATACTTTCTTTTGAGCACCTGGAAAATGATCTATTTAAAAGTAGAAATTGAATCGGTATTGGTGTAACTGGATAGAGAGAGGCCCTGTTGATCTGAGCGGTCTGCACCATGCAGCAGTGGCTTTTGCCCAGTCAGGCAGAAAGGAGCAGCGTGCTGGGATCTGCAGCCCCCAGCCTCGGCGAGACCCACCTGCCCCAGCTCGCCTTACTCCCCCAGGGAAGCATACAGGAACCAGTAAGACTCTCCACCTGCAGACCCCTTTCTAAAACTGTTTTCATTCGGCTAGTAATTTCCTGTTGCCTATCCGGGGACATGAGAGCAGCGTTACAGCAGATGCCCTGGCTGGCACATGTATTTCGTTTAATTCAGGCAGCGGAGGAATTACGGCAGCGAGCACCTGAAGCAATACTCAGCAGAGCAGTCTGGCTGATGAGGCCACACTTCATCCAGAGGATGAGGAGTTCCAGTTCCTCGTCTGGGACCTAATTCCTTGGCTGACCAAAAATTAAGAAACCTATAAATGCCCAAGAAAGCACCATTTTGTGATCCTTCCATAAGAAGCCTTCCACAAGCCAGCTTGTGCTATTAGAGCACTCCGGAGCCTGACTACAACTTTTAATAATTGGTGTAAAAATCCCACTGAATCCTGCTGAGATGCAACATAATGAAATGCCAGACAATGTCACTGTGAGTCTATAGTGGAAAATATAGGCAAAACAATGTCAGTGGATGTCTGCGTAGACAATGTTATGATTCCAGGAAAGGCAAAATGCTGTCAATGGGAGTCTATATGCTGTAGATAGCATTACCACAGTATGCGAATAAAGGCAAAATGATGTCAGGGCAATACACAATATGCTCAAGACAGAATATATTTAGTCTGAATAGAAAATCTGTCATGTAAAATAGCTGCATTGATTCTCATCTTCCACAGTGATGTGTTGTCATTTTTTACACTGACTGTCTTTTTTATTTAGATTTACCCTATAGTCTAATCTGGGTTTTTTTCCACATTAACACTTCCTTTACTTGCCATAAGTGAACCCACTACCATTGACTTTTTTACCTTTGGATTATTTTATTTAAAAGAAAAACAAATTTGAACCAAAATCCCCACTAAAAACCACCAGCTATATCCACACTAGAATTAGCAGGTCCAAGATTTGGATGTCTATCCTCTCACTGAATTTCACAGACAGAAATAAAATAAAGTTGCCTATAAAATACACAGATATATGTATGCACACATATGTGCCCAGGCAGAATTCTAATCACCTCTGATCAGGGGAAGTAATGTTATTAAGGGGCAAGTAGATTAGTATTTTTTTCATAATTGTATGGCATTTCTGCCTAAAAAAGCTCCAGTTGTGACCTCACGTGATTTACACTTCTGTAAAATGTGGCCTAATGTCCAAATTAATTTCATTTGTATACATTTCATTATTTTTCTTAAGTACAACATTATTAGACTCTGGTTCCAAGTAATTTCTAGTTTTCTCTACAGTCTTCCTAATGTCAATCAAACCTTCATGTCCTAAATTGTTGGGTAATTTCTGTTAGGGCAGTGATACTTCAGCTGCCAGGGGAAATGAAATGTTTCCTGTGTATTTTTGGGCCCAGCCTGCCCTCTTCACTAAATCACAGCTTGCTTACTTCAAATTCCAGCAGCCCCAGTGCTGTAAAGGTTAAATTTCCCCACAAACCCTACTTTGCAAAGCAGAGTACCTGTACTTATTGATGAAAGGCTCTAAAATATAACATGTAATTATCTAAATTATGATCAATCAAGGAGAGCACTGAAGCTCTCTGCCTTCTTCAGCCCAGTTATAGCTGACATTATCGTATTCAGTGTTCTCTTCTCAAGAGTGTTTTGACTCTGGCCACCAACAAGTCTACCTACATCTACATTAGCAGGTAATTTGGTGTAATCGGAGCAGATCAGCAGGCTGAAGCAGCCGATGGCGAGATCCATGCAACTATGCTATGTGTGGTGGATGTTTTTCCTTTGGATGAGGTTTAGTCTGCTCTCCTTGGACAAATGACTCTCCCACCTATGTGGTTCATAGCCTTTCCACTGCCCACCCGTTTGTTCACATCTGTGGGATTTTGACTTCATAGAAGTCACAATTTTGACACTGACATTTATCACACACACCTGAGAAGGGTCATCTAGATTAACTGCCTCCCCATGGGATCCCACGTGGATGTTTGCCGGTCCTGTGAACCAAACCAATATGTGCAGCACATAGGGGAAAATGGGGAATTTGCTTTGAGTGCCAGTGTTACTGCTCTGACTCAACACACAGAAGGAGGTGCAGCCTCCATTTCAAAGATTTTATTTTCTAAAATGCCAGTTTCATGCTGATTCCAAACTAAGATTTTGAAATTGTGGAGGAAAACAGTCACAGAGTTCAGACTTACCTGGTGTGCTTCAGTTGGACATCCAGACTTTGAAACTTGGCCTCTCTACTGCAGGGCCCTCATGATAGAGGCACCTCTGAAGCACAAGCTCTCCAAAGCAGCAGAAAGGCAAATTTCTGGCGAGCTGCAAACTGGCTCCTTCTCTTCCCACCTGAAGTGCTGAAGAATTAGAGTTTTGAAAGCGTGGCTGGTATGGGAGCTGAGGTCTATTGAGTCATTAAGGTGCAAAACTGACAGCATCTCAGAAATAACTGGCAGGAGGGGTTGATATGATCTTGGGAACTAGGCCATTCAAGTGGGTTGCTTAAGTGGTGGGAAGACAAATTATCAAGGAAGAAGGCCAATTTTAGACAGAGCCTTGACTGCATTCCATCTTTCCTGCAAAATATTTTTATTTTGATAATCAGCGTTCTTTGGAAAAGATCAATTCTGTAGGAATACATCTGATGCTCCACCTATATCTTTGCAAGAGTGCTCCAGCATGTTAAAGAAAAAAAAACAAACAAATTCAGATCCAGTCACAATAGTCCTTAAGTAAGTTGTTGTGCAGAGTCTTAACCCAAATTTTTCTTGCTTTTTCTGCTTTGCATTTCAACTTTTACATTACGTTAGCATAGTGTTCCCATGCTTAATTTGCCTCTCATCTGGATAATGATAATGAGCTGTTATTGACTAGCATTTCCAGTTCAGTGCAGTGAACATTGGGTAGCATTCATAAAATGTTCCTCTTATGCCAGCTGAAATTGGTAGTGGTTTTGAGGCAAAAGGCCAGATTCATCAAAAGGATAATGGGCAGATATATTTTTTGTTTGGTTTTTTTTTTGAATTTTAATGACTGAATTGCATTGCTATTCTTTGTTTATCTATTTTTGAATTCTATCAGATAGCTTTAGGGATAACTACCTAATTTCTGTATTTATAGGAAACTGGCACAAATCGAGAAAACAGAACAATTCCATGTTTATGAAGCATGAATTCTCACAGTAAATGTCAATATATTGTGCATTAATACACAAGAATTCTACAGTAAAGCACATATATATTAAATATGTGTTTCTTCTGCATGGAGCCTCCAGCTTGGCTGTTTTGTATGGTAGTGGTTCACACCAGAGTCCTTCTGGGGAGTATAAGACCCAGCTGTATCCACTGCTGCTTATCTGGGAGAGGACCTCCCCCTGCCCGCCCCCGTCCTGTTGCACTTACCCCCTCCCCAAACCCTGCCGATGGAGGGCCCAGGTCAGGGGCTGGCCCTGCACCCCAGTTGGGCTTTGGGTCCTGCAGGACCCTGCTAGGGCAGGAGGGGGGCAAGGGGGTGCAAGCAGAAGAGGGCCGGTCACAGGTACAATGTCCACCTCCGGTGATGCTCCAGGAGTATCCAGAAAGCAGGATGCTCCATCTATTTGAGGAGGTGGGAAGGAGATTTGTCTAAGCTGGCTTTGCAGGGAAGGCCGATTGGGTTTAAAATACATCGTGCACATGTGTATTTTTAAGGTAACTGTGGTCCATAGGTGGCATGTTTGCCAGACCATTACAGAAAATAAGACAAGGACGTCGTTTCGGCAGTTTGAAAACTACGTTTGTGGTTATGTACATCTTCTGCCAGTGCCCTCTTCTATCTCATGCTTAAATTTGGCATGGAATCTCCTCTCCTCATGAATGCCTTGGAAATATGAGAAAACGTGGGTTTTTTCCACACTAAAATTGGTTTGGAGCCCACAGAGCCTCCTGGATTAGGCCGCAAGAGGACTGTGTCTGCTCAGGTGCGGCACCAACAGGGACAGGCATTTGCCTAACCATGGCCACGTACAGGACCAGGCTGTCCTTTGGAGGCTGCAGAGGCATAGAGAAAGCTCCTGTTAAAAAAAAAAAAAAAAAAAAAAAAAAAAAAAAAGCAGACACGCCCCCCCCCATCTTTCTCCCAGCATACTAGCATGAAAATCCAAGGGACAAACCCCAGACCTTGTATGAACTGCAGCAGGCAGCAGGGCTGGATGGGGAGGGGAGGCAGACCTGAAGGTGCTGCAGAGCTGTACCCAGGGCTTGGCCCAGGCTCACCCCATGAGGCCAGCATGGGGCTGGGCAGGCAGGGGAGAGCAGGGCTGGACCCATCGCCATACATGGCTGCATTCTGGTACACACCTAGTCAGGCTCTGCTGAAGACAAGATGCTGGTTTGTACTTACGGAGTGTGGCTTGGAGGAGCATGGTGATAGCAAGCAGCAATGTAGGACACAAAATCACAAATATAAGGGGACATCTCATTGGCAAAGGCATTGGAAAAGGCAGCGGCTCACAGGTGGATGGGGATCTAGGAGGTTATGTGCAAAAACAACAATGTGCAAACAACCCATGGCCGGGACCCTTGTTTTATGGCACAGAGAATGCCATCTTCAGAAGCACAGCACCTCCCACCACTGTTCTGTGATGCCTTTCAACATCACCTTACTGACAATATTCACTCTATTAAGGAAAACAACAATTTTTATACCATTTGCATGTTATCCCTGAAGCATGGCAGTCCAATCAACCTTTCTATGGGCATGCAAGAGACATATTGACAGATGAGGAGGAGAGCATTCATGTAAAGCATTGTCTGGGGTCACTGGATAGGTCCTATAGAAACTTCACATCCCTTGATCTCTGCGTCCTGTGAGAGGGGTCAACATGAATATCTGGAGGTTTGCAGAGGTGGGCTTTAAGCTGGTCGTTCGACTCTATATAACAGTGTACTGGGCTTTGGCAAGCTGAAGCACAAGTATTAGAGGGTAGGTCATCCGGTAACTTAGATCTTCAGTTATTCATATTTTGCCTTGATTCATTAAAGTCAAAATCCTTTCTACACAGCTTATGTATGTGAGGCAAGCCCTTAATGACCTATTTCTTCTGCTTCATGGAAATGTGGCCTCTCCAGACTCTTCTGCATTCCAGATAAGGAGACAGAAATGATGCCTGGATCACAGAAATCTCCCAGAGAACATGTACCCAGCCAAAAGCCTGGCACTTTTAGCTCACAGCACAAATGTGGCTTCTACCGTCTTGAAATCTGTTGAAATGAAGACTGTGTCAAGCAGAAAAAATATTCCACCCCTTAGGTAAAGCAATGGCTGTGCATAAGCTACCTCAGCCGAAGAGACACGAGCTGTGTCACGTTCTCTTCTCCTCCCTGATACACATGCAACGATCCACAAAACACGGCAGCCTCCACCGCTCTCCCTTAGACGCTAACCTACTGGTGACAACAAACACAATGTGACAGACAGAAGGGTGCAGAGGAAGACTTACATGAACTTTGGCCCATGTGTGATATGGAGCAGTTTTTTTACGACATCATCTGAGATAATCCACTGTGAAACAATCTTTTGGATTAACTGCCATGACCTTGGGTCCTCCTGCACAAACAGACATTTGCTGCAGCTGGAATTAGGATGCTGTACTTCTATGTCATCTTTGGGGAGGAAAAGTAGAGGAACAAAATCCACGCTTGCCAAAAGTATCGGTTTACCTTGATCAAAGAGCAGACACAAGTTGCAGTATGTAATCATGTAGCAGTCAGTCTGGTCCTGCAAGTCAGAAGTCTTGGAGATGATGGCAAAAATGACTCACTGCATGACTCTGCACTAGTCTTTTAATTTGCTTGTACCTCAGTCTTGTCCCCTGTAAAGCATGGTTAATAAATTTTTTATTTCCTGTCCCCTGCTTATGGGGATAATGAGCAAAAATTCCAGGAATTTCAGCACAGTTGATCAAAAAGTCTCAATAACTGCAAAATGCTGTGTGGGTAAACAATTTGGTCGTTGGTGGGGAATTAGCTGAACATAATAGCTGGGAGTCTTTACAAAATGCCTCCTCACAGCTATATCCATCAAAGCTCACTGAAGTTGCAGGCATATGGCAATTCAGAACAAGGGTGGGTGAACATGTTTAACCTAGTTAGAAACTCAGTGGAAGACTGTGGAGTCTAAGGCATTGCTCAGCCTATACTGAGCTCTCAGACTGCTTGGGAGAGCTTCAGGAAAACAAGCATATGAGACAAGAAAAAATGGTGGTCAAGAAAAGGTCGTCCTAAGCATAGCAAGTGTCTAGCATTTATAAGTGATATTTGTTCCACAGCAGAGATGTGCAGCACTGAGTTAATTTGATGATGGAGTTTCAAGGGATTCTTTTAGACCATAATTAATCCTTGAAAAGAAATACAGGGAAAATATTTACGAAATAAATTCAAAGGTTCATAAAACTTCTGCCTTTGTGAATGAGGCTTACCTTTTCTTAATTCAAAGTGAGCTCTTCTGCCTTCCTGTGTACAGAAATGTGACTGTGAGGGGTATATCAATCCACACGTCTTCCTAAAAGGAGGAGCTGACTTCAGTGCAATGAGAGTCTGACCCATCTAGAAGCTTTTTGTGCTACTCTTCTATAAAAGAAAAGAAATTACTTCAAGATAAAAGGCTTTGACTGTGTTTTAAGAAACATAAATCCTTTATTAAGGATTTGAATAATAATTGTGGGAAACAGTTTAGTTGTTCGGTTAATTATCCTTTTTGCTCTCAGCTCTTAATGTGATGATGTCGGGTTCACTTCTAGGGAAGTGCTAACTGGATATGACTAATAAATTATGTTATAAAGAGAACAGTTTCAGAAATAAAACCTTCCAAGCTATTTTAACCTCTGCCATGTATACACAGTAGTTTTTGGCAACTAATTGGTATCTACGGAGATACAGCTATTGCTCTGACCAAACATTACTAGCTGTTGTTTTCTTTTACTGTATATGCAGCACGCCCAGGGCCTCATGGAAAACTTTGAAAAACTTTGTAGTTTGATAAGACTCTGCCACAGTACCAAGCATCTTCTTTATTTGTTTTCCCAAGCATTTTATTGAAATGAACATTTTTGTGTCCACAGCGCAGTTTCCCATTTATACAAAAAGGCTCCATCCCAATGTCCTTGCAATACCATTTGCACCCCACCTCGGCATCCCCTTCCACTGCCAGAGCTGGATTTGCACAGATGAGAATGAGACACTCATTTCAATCTTTGTGACATCCTGATACCTTCCCCCCCTTAATTCTGTGTGAAAATGCTGAAGTTATCTGTTGTTTGTGATGATCTGCTTTCCAAACACCAGCTGTGGCAGTTTGTCTTAAACAAGGTCCAGATCCTGAAAATAGTTATTCTTGTGCATATATTGGATGTGTGAGCTGCCCCACTAGTGAAACTGTCATTCAGAAGTGCAACTTTTCACCTGATTTACCTTGATGGGGATTAGAAAGATGGGGTCCTGGTCTAACTTGCTTTGGAGGCTTGACAGTGTAAAACACATTTTTTGTAGCTGAAAAGGCAAAAAGCTATAACGCACAACATGCAAAACCTAGACACTAAGTATCTGTAGTTTTAATTCAGACCTCTTTCAAGTGTATACTTTCATATTGCCCTTATATATATGATCAGATTCCAGTTTTTCTAAAATCCCTAGCTCATTTACTGAACAGTAGGTACTGAATATTTTCCATGGAGTTACTCAGCTAAATACCTCTTAAAATCTTCCCTCTTTTGGCAGGGACAGAGGCAACATCCAAATCTCCAGGAAGCATTCAGCTACGCAAAGTACAAGCAATTTTTCCTCTTTCTTAATTCCCATGCCTACTCCTCTTGAGTGGTTGCCTTTCAGATTCAGCAAACAAATGAGTCCTTCTTCAGTGTGGGCTGCACAGGCCTGTCCTGTGCCCTGCATGAGGCCAGGTCCAGTGGGGAAAAAAAATCTGTATGCCATCATGTAATTAAATATAGTATGCTAAGGTTTACATACAAGGTGGGGGTCTAATTAAGGCTACCAAAGCAACCTTAATTCTGGAATTTCCTAACTTTTTCCACATCAGCCCCTACTGAGTTAGAGAATTTAGCTGTCAAAGTCTCACAATTCTCCATTAAGCATGAGGTTAAGTGAGTTTTTGGGGGAGGGCCACGGGCTGACAGTTTTCTGGGGGTGCAGACAGAGGCAGACCCCAAGCAAAAAGCAAGGGATTCACTGAATCCTTGAAATCTGTACACCAAAACATGGAGCTGCTAGTGCTTTTGAATGAAGTGCCTGTAAGAATTCTTTCAAATGGCTAAACCATGGCATTTTTCCTTAATTGCATTTTCAGAACTGTCTAAACTAGTCTAGCTGAAACTTTCCAGAAAAATTTTGCTTGAGACACCTGGCATGGAAAAATTCAGTCCAAGTAATTTAAAGCTGCAAAATTATAAGCAACTAAAAACAAAATCTTGTAATGGGAAATGTCAGGCAATTTTAGCTACTGATGATACTACCAGCTCTGTCTGTTACAACGTGAAAAATAAAGAGAGACAAGAAGAAAAAAAAGACAGACAGAATTATAAATGATAAAAGGAGAAAGTTTGCTTACTGGAAGAGGTGAGTTTTAAGAGATTTTTGGATGTGAATAAAAGGACGTTTGACAGATGAGGTCATGGAGACTGTTTAATGTGTTAGGAAGCAGCATGAGTGAAGGCATAAAGCTAAGAGTGAGTAAGGGGAGGAAAAGAGCAAGGTAAGGCTATTGGAGGGTGTTCTGAGAAGGCAGATGGAAGAAGAAATGTACAATAGTACAAAAAAAGATAGCATCAGAGTTCCACTGTTATGATCATTAAGTTGAAATAATACGTAGAACATCTTCTGACTTCATTTGGGATGCTCTGGTACTTTGTTGTCAGGTAGGTGGATGAGAGTATGCCTCCTTAAGAGACATCCTATTTAAATGTAGGCACTCGTAAAATATCGAGGGGAGAGACAGCCTAAACCCACTTCTTATAAGTCATAGCTGCAGCTCATTTCTAAATAAAATTTTTCCCAAGGTCCTTATTCCTACTAGTACTGCTGACTTCAGTGGAATTCAGCAAGAAGCAGAAAACATCTCAAAGGCACAATTTGACTTCCAGATAATTTTTTAGATCAGAGTGCCCAATCCTGAATTCCTTGACTTCTTTGGGGACTTTTGAAGATCTATGTACCGCAGAGCCAGTGCCAGCTGTCATTCTAAATCTTTTTTCACTTGCCAGGGTCCAGTCCTTCAACTCTTGAGAGGTGGTCTTTAATCATTTGAGAAGTCCTTTTGACTGAGGTCAGTCATGTTTAGTTTTGTGACAAAAGGTCTCAAGAACTAGACTTTATTCTCCTTTGTTTTGCAGATGTATGGGCTTTAGTCTTAATTGAATGTTGAATCTCCTACTAGCTTTCATGGTGCGGTATTGGCTCTTAACTCTTCTACCTGCACCCTACCTCAGGGCCCAGGTTCTTCGAACTACCTGTCACTTATGAAAAGCATTTTTCTCCATTTACATGCTAGGATCATATTTATTTGGGAACTGCTTGGAAATCTGTCATTATGGTGTTTGTGACAGCTTGACAAGGCCTGTTGCCATGGAAAAGCTTTGTGATGTTGTATAAATATATTCCTAGGTCAGAAGTTCTATGTATTTTTTGGACATGGATGCTAAAGGGAAAAAAGAATGACTAAACAGTAAAAAAGCAGAATAATAAAAAAATAACAACAATAACTAACATTTGATACTGTATTTCTGCCCGGTAACCAAACAAAATATTTCTCAAAGCATTTCATTTATGCTGCAACAATCCTGCTAGCAATGAAAGTTCATTTATTTCCAAGGTTCACCCCCGTCCTTAAAATATTCTTATTACCAGTCATTTTGCAATATTGATGGTTCCTCTATTAATAGACTAGCAGACAAGGGAGCTATTATTCTCACCCTCTATCTGTTATTCCATTAGGTAAGGCTGACAGTCTCTGACTGCTTGTAGTTCTATAACCTACCATGTGCTCAAGCCACTCACTAAAACTCATCCTCACATGTTGTTTTTGGTGAAAATTGTGACTAGACAGGAAAAGACACAACAAAAACATGTAGAAAAGTACGAGAGAAAGCTCAATATAGGTTTGCATCCAAAATAGCAATATTTTTTTGACTCAGACAGAAATGAGGAAGTGTCGGCACAAATATGTGGAAAGTCATCTGAGACTGTCTCTGCAGTTTGTCCCTGCTGATGACTGATGCCCTATGTCTTAGTTCCAACTGTACCTTCACGCCGACACAGAAACAGTCTTTCCAGCGCTTCTTGCTGTCTGTAATACAACATCATTTATGCATTTCGTAAGGGGATTCTTAAGGATGGGCAAGTTCAGGCTATCCTGAGCTGATGCGGCCCATGGGCATGAGCTTTCTTTGTTGGGTGCCAGCAGTAGACTCCAGAAAAGCCAGTTCTCACTCAGTTTCCTTTCTCCCCCTCTCTCCTATATGTTTGAATACAGACGTTTTGCTTCTCTGAAACAGCGTCTAAACTGAAGGAGTGAGGATAGGTTATAACCCTACCTTTGGAAAAGGCTGAGGCATAAGTACAAGTCAAAACCCTGAGTGGGGATCCTGGCTCCTGCTGAGCTCGGGATCCATGAAGACCTGTGGGCCAGGGCTGCTCTCTCTCGGGAAGGTAAGACACCACTGAAAAGCAGACTGGCTTGGTTTTACCCTTGTGAAAGACAGTGTCTCCCAAGCCAACCAGCTTGACAGGGCTCGCAGGAAACCAGTGCAAGCAGCCGACCATGTGCACCTGGCCTCCGTGCAGAGCAGTGACTCCTGCTGAGTTTCTCCTGTTACCCTAGACACAGCCATTTCCAAAAGAAACAAGGTACGTGCTGGAGTTCAAGATAAAAATGTGGCGGTGTGGCACAACACAGTCTACCACTGTACTTCACGCCTGACTCAGGAACATGTAGTAAACTAGAAAAAGCTTTGACCAGGTTTCCTCACCCGCTGCTCTTGGCTGCTGCCTTCCCCACCGACTGTCCAGCTGTGAAAGCAGCCAGGGGAAGGTGCTGTCCTTTGGAGCGTTAGCCAAAAACAGATGTCCCATGACTCCCTGGGCCTCCTTAGTCATCTCTCAGGACACAAGTAGTTTGCAAAAATAGAATTATAATCTGTAAAAAAAATCACAAAGAATGATGAATCCTCCAAATTTGCTCCTATCTGTAGACGTTGTCGATTAGCCAGCTCTTTTTCCACCATAGGGTCTCTCTCTGCTCTATTTCTTCCATAAGGGTTTTGGCTTCTGTTTTTTTAATTTCTTAATTATCTTCCATCAAACTGTGAGGTACTGTTCTGAGATCCTTAAACATCAAAATACCATGTATTTTTTAATTCCCTGCCATTTGATCCTTATTTTTAAGTGCTAACTTAAAAGAAGGGGGAAATGTCTGGAAGTAGAGAAATGAGAATTGATCTATAGTTTGAATCCAAGCCACAAATATGCCATGAGAATATAGACACATGCACACAGTGCCATCAAGAAAAATATCCCAGCCCTCCCACACTTTTTACACATTACAACATATTAAAAAATATTTCTGGTCATAGTGAAATATGTTAAAATAAAAAAACTACAAAGTTGCAAATACCTCCAGAATTTTCTACAGGCAGAGGTGCAGAATTAAAACAATTCTTGCTCAGAAAAACTTCCATGACAGTTCATTAACCCAACCTTTATTTTTGGAAGCTGTGGTCTGCCAAAAAGAATGTGAACAAAAGAGAAGGAATTAATTTGCTACTAGTCTAGCTACTACCTGCTCTGGTAGGAATAACAGCACTTCTATAATAAGAATTAAGATACAACTGGGCAAACAAAGTCCACCTCAGGTGCCTGTATGCTGTGGAGCTCTAAAAGATCATCATCTGACTGCACATTTCACATGCTCAGTGTAGTGCCAGCTGTGCTGGTCACCAATTCAGGAAAGCATCCTTAAGTGCTGTTTTAGACAAGAATGAATGGGAGCCTTGGCTGAATAGCATCAATGACCATGAATATGGTATGTTCCATGCACACATATGCACGCGTGTATCAAAAGCTTGAAACAGAAGCATCATTAAATCTGTCTAAATACTCTGGGAAACTGAGGCACGGGATGACGTGCTCCAGCCATTGCAGGATATCACTAGCGGAGCTGCAGCTGTGAGGATGTGACTCATGGTCCTGTGGCCCATGGAGCAAGGCAGGGGGTTTGGTCTTTGGAGAAGTGTTGTTATATACAACGCTGCTCAGCAAATATACTAGAAACCTCCCCCAGTAATTTATCTTTCAGCTTGGTATCCGTGAAAGCTTTTAAGGGGAAGATTCTAAATAAGGAACCAAAAAATGTTGTTGTTTCTCACTATAATTGTAAACTGAAAATAAGCACTTATACAACCTAGCCCAAATATTTAGTTAAAGAACAGGTTTATAACTAAGGATATCTTAAAACGTGTTTGAATTATTACGCACACTACTTAAACAGTTAAACTGTCAGCTTAGAGTTTTGTATATCTACCTCATTAGCCTGCCTCCAGGGCCTGTGGTAGGTGAATCTGCATTTTAAAATTTTGTATTTTTCCATGCTTTATGCATCCTGTAAAATGCCTTGAGAACTTTATGAGGGATGTTGCATTAAAATGTGTGATTATAAATATGATTTAAATATCTGAAACATTACAGAGTGATTATTGTTCAATAAGGCAGCGTGCATAAAAGGGTTATCTGCATGCTGTGCTTAGGTTTCGACAATATAATGTAATGAATTGTTCAATATAGTTTGTATGCTATTTGTCTCTGTTTCTTCTCATACTCCAGAGATGCCTGATATGCAGTACTCTAACAAGGCTATCATAAATTGTTGAACAATAAACAGCCCTTGAGATTTTTAGATAGTATGTGGTTAGTATGTAATCCATCTTGAGGAACTTGATTTAGTGCCACAAAGGAACATCCTTGACAATGCTCAACATTGTTTTAAACTGCTGCTAAATCAATTACTGCGTTTGGGAAATGGCACGATTCTTCCACTCCCTGCTCCATGTCGGTGGCCTGGCTGCTCAAGGAGAGATTTAGGGAGCCATGCTACGGAGGCAGATGGGTTCCCTGGAAATTGCTGAAGTAACCCAGCTTGAAACAGTGATAAGTAAGGCCTCCTAAAATCTGCACTAAACTGCACAACTCAAATACTGCTTGGCTGGATTGTCTTAGCTGTGTCTAGCAATAAATGAATTACGAAACAAACAAAAATGTTTCCTTTCGGATCGGCACTGTGTCATGGAACAGCAATATCCACACACACTAATAAACTTTGGTGCCTACACAGAGATTGTTGTGTTCAGTGTATGCTACGTGCATGGACTAATTTTCCCTTGTAACATCCCAGTGAGTTGGAGAAGTGTTACTACCCCCTTTTCACAGATGAGAGACACCAATTACTCAGGCAGTGAGAGGCTGCGGGGGGGGGAGCCTTGTGGAACAAAGATGAACGCTCTCTTGAATATAATGATATTACAAAGAGTGACCCCAAAAGTTAAACAAGACCAAGGCCATTTGTATTTCTTTAATGTTTTCTTCTGCTCCTGTTGAGGCAATTGCTGGGGACACTGAAGGCAAGAGGAGAAGGGCACTTCATGTATCTAAGCTGTAACCTTGCCCTTCTGCTTTAGAGACATAAATAAGGATTCCTGGGCAGTATTTTCTATATCCCAGGAGACTGCACAAGGAGGAATATTGAGATGCAGTTATTACAACAATAATGTTCTGACATGTTTCAGGGGCTATGACAGTCTCAGAAATATCACTCTTTTATTGTGAGAAAAGAAGACTAGAGGGAGGGAGAAAGGATCCCGAGATCAAAAAAGGGAAACTAGATGGTCTTTAAGGTCCCTTCCAACCCAAACCATTCTATGATTTTATGATTCTGTGATCAAGGTAAAACGAGGCAAATTGTGCAGGATTCATTACTGAGAGCCACATGATCTAGTTTCTGAAAGATTTATTTCACGACCTCTACACTACAGATATCACATCATCTGCCAGGGGGACTCTGCAAGCCTGCCTTCAAATTCAGCACCCCCTCCAGGTTTTGGAGTTTTGCTCATCTCTGTCTAACTTCTGTCCTTAGAGGGTGGCAGAGTGGTGATCCCCTCTTTTTTTCATAAACAGCCTTATGTCCCGCTGCTGCCATACCTCTCACAGAGTGGCTCTGATCAGGTATTGATCTTTAATCTACAGCATTGCTGGAAATGGCAGCCAGCTGTAGCTGTGAAGAACAACAACTGGCAGACACTCTGGTTAGTGTTGGCACTGGCCCTCTCTTACAAGATCCAAATTCCTGGGAACCAAATGTTCCTGTGATTCTGGCTTTCTGCTGCCAATAAAGCTTATGATACAAAGCTAATTGGCTTGTAACTTTTCTTGGAAATCTGGAAGGGAAATGGATAGGTTGACTTTATTTATACACTGATATGCCGAGAATCTGCATTAAGATAAGGGGAAATATATATACAGCAGTAGCCATAAAAAAGCCAATGTTTACCCATCTTCACTATGAAGTGGTTTCAGAGACATATAAGTAGCTCTTATTTCATATAAGCTTAACAAGATTGTAAGAGTTCTTTTGGCCTCTGTTATCCCTGTAAAGAGCAACGGCAGGCAGAGTTCACTGCAGAAGGGTATTTGGATAGGCTCCTTCAGGGAGGGACTTCAGTTGGGATTTGGGTCCATTGTGCATCAAAACTGTGGCCAGTCATCACCTAGAAAATGCGAGTTAAAACCTGCTGTGAGAAGGATGCTTGTGGGAGCTTCCCTTTGCTCAGCGACTGATGATTCCTATCTCCCTTGACACGTATGTAAAGGATGAATTTATGACTGAAGAATACCTTATTCATCTTTGCCTGCTTCCTCCTAGCCAGTCTGCTCCTATCAGTTGACAGCTGACAGTAACGGCAGTAAAATTCACATCTTCCAGGGATTAGAGGAGAGGAATTCTCCCAGCCATAGAAAAGTTGCTTTAGATTTGGCTATCATGTTAGGATTGGCTTTTGCTAAAAAAATCATGAGGACCATTTAATTTTGAATGCTTTTTAAAGCATTTCAAGAAGAGTAGTCATAGAAATATAGCTCCCAGTCAAGTGGGAAAAAAAATTAAATCCCTGTGGGATAGAAGGAATTAAGATTAAAATTGGCTTGGAACATTTGTGCCAAAATCCAAACAAGCTACTACTGAAAGTTTGTGGGTGAAAAAGCACTTTTTCCTGTGAAATGGTTCCTCCTGTTATGGGCCAGATTCTGTTTTCACCCATGTAACTGAGAGCAGTACTTGGATCCAGTTCAGCAGACATTTCGTTTTATGGGGCTTCCTGGAACCAGAAGAAAAGTACTTGAATTGTGGAAGAACAGTTTTTTATCTGCCCTCCTGAAACAGTTTCACAAGGCCTGTTGACCACATTGAGAGGACCAGAGGAGTTATACCTGGAACAGAGCTGGGAGGACATGCCTCGGTATAAATCACAGAGGGGCGCACAAGGAGGTAGGATCCAACTTCAAACGTTTCCAGCTCCTCCTTCTGTTCACAGCATACTACTGTTCTCATGCTATTACTAATTTGCGTCTTTCAAAAGCAACAGGGAGAAATAGAAGGAGCTCTTCTACACAGTGTGGGACTGAAGGGGTTAAGGTCACACAATTCTATCATTCTTGATGGGTCTTTTTATTTTCTTCCAGTTCATCTTTCCCTCAAAAGAATACACACATTATTTTTACCTTAGGTGTATCTGCTTCACTTGTTTTACTTTTCAGACAGTTACCTGGCTGTAAGCCAGCACTGCAAAATCAAATCCTGCCATTTATTTTAGGATTTGCTTTTATTATTCTTGCCTGAATTTCATATTTTTTCATTTCTTATTACTTTATGTCATGCCTTATTTTTTTTTTTTTTCTTTTCTTTGTTAGCTTTGTTTGCTTCCTGTCACTCACTGTTTGGTAGCTCAACTATCAGAGCAGAATGAAAAAGCTACACGCTAACTCAGGTTATATATATTACTGTCACTTTCCTACCACTGAAAAATGCAAGCAGCAACCAGAAAGCAAGCAGATCTGAGGTAGGTCAGCAACTCAGACTGCAGTTCTTTGAGCTACGCCAAGTCACAAGGAATCTTGAATTGCAGATACAAGAGGCGTTGAGCTTTTTAAAAAAAATATTCTGTTTATCAAAGATGAAAGCAATACAATAACAATGAGAATAAGCATGAACATGATGAAAAGCAAACAAGAAGCAGCCCAAGTCTCAGCACGAGTGTAATATACACACAGATTCTTTTTATTCCTAAAAAGAGCAAAAAAGTATTTGTAACAGCTGGTCTCAACCCAAAAGTTTGTTTGGATCACTGAATCATGCCCTCACACTGTTTAGGACTATACATAGTTGTCGCTGAAATGGTCCTGGAAAAATCCGCATCTACTGCTAAGAATCTTTTTTCTTCTTGCTGCTAAACATATTTTGTTGTTAAAGATGTACGGGGAAATGAAAAACTGGTGGAGAAACAAAGGCCAAATTTCTAAAAATGGCCACTTAAAATTAGTTCCTTAGACTTTTAAGCAGCAGCCTGATTTGATTTTTCACAAGAGCCGGGCATCTGCCAGCTTCCAGCACACTCTGAGGGAAAAGCAGGAGACGTAGACCCTCTGAAAACCTGCCGGGTGCCTACGTGCCACCTCGGACAGCCATATTCTCGCTGCCTCTCGCTGACTGCACTGGTCTGAGGATTAATGATAAATCTAACTTAAAGCTTCCACGTTGAAAATTTTTGTCCCAGCTTTTCCTGTGGTCCAGCAGCCTACAGGAGGTCCATCCCCCTTTGTAACACTGGTCTGTGCCTGACAGATGAGACAGACTCTCAGCTAGAGCACGAGCCCAGGATGAGCGTAGGGAGTTGCATACGGTTTCCCTCAGGAAATAGGGCACACTTTGTGGGAGTGTTTCAATTGCTGGAATATTTCTGATATCCCCATATTTTCCCTTAATTTTATTTGATTTCCTGTTATTCTTCCTGTCATTCTAAGATGCCTTCTTCTCTCTAGCTGTTGGAAATCTCTTCGCGATTGTATAGCAGATACAGCATCTGCCTTTCAGACTCCTTGCCTAACCATGTAATATCCCGCTTGCATGGAGGTAGTGAAACCTACGAGTGGTATGAGTTTGTTGTTTGAGCCTTTCAAGTTCT
Source organism: Harpia harpyja (assembly GCF_026419915.1). NCBI lineage: Eukaryota > Metazoa > Chordata > Aves > Accipitriformes > Accipitridae > Harpia > Harpia harpyja. The sequence continues at coordinate 11,200,240 of NC_068945.1, read as the reverse complement.
CATCCCTTTCTCTGGAATAATTTGCCCTTTCTCTGAATGCAAAGAAATCCACTAACCTCAACCACGTGCACTGCAGCTTTCTCTACGTCTTGAGAGAAACAAAAAGGTTTTGGGTGGTTGGAACAAAAGGGTGGGAGGTAAAGAGTAAGGGTATTTTAGCCATTGAGTAGCTTTGCATTCAGCCTGTTAGAAGTTTGCTGTGGCCCAGGAAGAGACGAGTGCCCTTCGCCAAGGCAGTGCAGCTGGAGGGATACTACAGCCACAGGAGATGGCCTGTCCGGCATTCAGTGTGGCATCTGCTAGCCTAAGCATACTCCCACGAGGGAAGCCCCTCACAAACAGGTTCCTTTTTCCCAAGCATCCCCCACAATGACAGCACACCGTGCTCTTACGGCATCACAGCTGGTCTTCTGGTGATGAGTCACTGTCTCCCATCCACCCTGGCAAAGAGACACTTGTAAAATTTACCAATCAGTATATATATGTGCCATTCCACTCCCTGGCTTTCTTTTGGTTAGTAACTCATAACTGTTAATCAGGGAAATCTGCCTCTGGACAGTTCTGTAAGCAGATAAGGACAGTGCTTTCTGTCTTGCACTTCCTGACCTTATGTGCCAGTGTAATATGCAGGAGTATGTCAAACGCCATTTAATCTTCATAATCCAAGCAGATTATGTTCATAACTTCACCTCTATCTGCTCACAGCATTATCTCCTTTCAAAAATGCCACACTGCTTTTTTTAGCCAAGATTCGCCCTTTACAAGATGGATTTATTCTTAGCAGCCCGGTCTCATGTCCTACCTGCACCAGCGCAGGCCAGTGAACCATATGGCCACCAGTTCCTGGTGTATTCCTCTCAAAGTGCAATATTTGCAGTTCTGAACTTGCATTTCTGAAATCTGTGGTAGCTGAAAGTAGTAGCGTGAAATAGTAATTAGTCTACGGATTATTGTTTTTACAAAGTAGACCATTTACATTATTATTTAGAGAGGTTACAGCCTAGCTCCAGGCCCCTGCCGCTCATTCCTACCGCGGCAAGACGAGGCCCACAACAATAGACTGCAGCTACACCAGCCGATGATTTACGTTTGGCATAACTGAGAGGGCGAAAACCTCGTCAGGGAGGAAGAGGTCAGGAAACAAGTGGCTGACGGGGAGGGAGGACGCGTGGCTGCCTGCTGATTCGGGAGGAGCTCCTTGCTTGGCAGAACAGCCACGCTTGCAGGCCCCCACCTCCGGCCACGCGCCCCTGCGTTTCCTCCGGGGCTTCTGCCTCCTCCGTCGGGCCCTACGTCAAACACGCTGTCTGCGCGGCTCGTTTTAATGGAGGAGGCAAATAACTCCAGCAGAGGGGACAGGAAGCGGCAGGAGGAGGAGGGATAACAGGACGGCGGGGTTTCCCCCTTCCATGTCTTTCGGTTTTTTCCAAATGCTTGCTAGCCACGCTTCCACAAGAAAATTATCAGTCCTGTTTAAGAACATTTGTGGGGTGAAATCTTGAAAAGTTTTGTCATTGAGTTCAACTGAAACAGGTCTAAGTTCTGAAAGATCTCAAATCCTATTCCTTTTGGTTTTCTCATGTACTTAACCCTTGCTGTGAACTGAATGAGGCAATGATCCTACAGAAAATAAGGTATTATCACATAATTGCAGATTGCATCATACAGTGTATTCATTATGGGGGCTAAACTGAGGTTACACAGACAGCCTTAATTCTGGCATCTCCTAGCTTTTTAATGTTTGACTTTACATCCTTTATGACGGCCTTTGAATGAAGTTTGCGGTTGTAACTAATGATTAATTTTCATGTAATTATTACAACTTTACTTTCCATTGGTGTCTTATGGAGAATTTCACAGCTGTGACCTTCATAAACAATGAGGCTAGGAATTTGCTTGTCCACATGTTTAAGTTGCTGAGTTTTCTTCAACATTTTTTTAAAGAGCTTTGATGACTTTGGACACCCCTGTCACAGCAATTCTTTCACTGTGATTCAGTAACAAGCTGCATCAATCAAAATAGGAGCTGCATAACTGATTTTGGTGGACCAAAGTTGGAATATGCCCTTCATGAACTTGATAGATAGATAAATAGATAGATAGATAGATTTTTTTTTACAGATATTTATACCTGCCTCCTGCATCCTTTTATCTCTTTTTACTGTCACTGTTGTTTGGTGGTTTCTTGCACCAAATCTAGTATTGAAGTGCTGAGAGCTGAATCAGTTTAAAACTTGCTCTGTTCTTATGAATAATTATAATTTTAACAAAAAGCTCATGTCCCATTTTTAAAGCACAAAAAGTGCCAAGGATTTCAAGTTAGGCATGTTCAGAAGTTCTTGGGGTTTGGATCCGTATGTAACTGTGGGCATAAAGGTCATCCTACTGACTTTGAGGTTTCTGAAGGGAAGTTACTCTAGATGTAATATTTGTAGGATTGGAACCTTAATTTGAAATCACATCAAGGGACCCTAATTTGAGATCATACTATATCCCAGTCACTTCTTGACCCTGTAGTAAAAAAGTATAATATGCACTGTTAATACTCTACTATGTAGGATAATGAGGTGCATATGTATGATGCATGAAGCGAAGTATGTCAGCTATGTAGCTATTAAATTAAACTTTGTGATCCTGTCTCTATTGTCCCTTACTCTCACAATTATTAAAAGAAAAAAAAATCAGAACATCAGGAGAGAGCATTAATGTTCATGTCATATTAAGTTACAACTGTGCTATTTGTAGTTTATGGTACATAATATTACAGAAGACAATAATCTCACCACCTGCTGGAGAAAGTAATTAGAGGAGAGTAATATTCAATAGTTGTTTGTCTTTGCACACATTTTTCATTGATGATACGTTAGACTGTAAGACAGTTTACTTTGAAAGAAATACAAAATAAAATCCAGAAAGTTCAAGTTCCTTTGGTTTCAGGCACAGCAAAATTGGAAGAAATTCCAAATAGGTATACTTTACAGTAGTTCAAAGGATTGTCTAGTAGAAACATAAAAAGTCTTGAACTAGACTAAATATGATTTAAAAATCTTAGTTTCTATACTTGACTAGTTCTACTAGTATTAAACTACCTTTAGAATAATTTTGCCTGCAGACCATCCCCAGTGACAAAACTTTGGTTTCATCAGTGTTTCCGTTATTACTTTTGAGTGAAATTTCCAGTGGTTTTAAAATTCATTCATAGCAGTGTTACTACAGGTTATAAATGAATGTAGGATGTCCCTTTCCCGTACTCCTTCCTCAGACATTGTTACCATTGAAATTGGTGGTATTGCCATTGAATTGGCCTGGTCAGACCTCCATCTTACTTGGGACTTGAGTCATAATACAGCAGAAATCTTTCGGTTCCATCTTAGTTTTTATAAGCAAGCATAGTCGCTGCTCAAGATAAGTCAGGAATGTACTAGAAGGAGCAAACAATCTTTTTATCACTAGGTTGGCTGTTCAAATCTGGCAAACTTTGTGGTGACTAGAAGTAAATCACAAACCTTTGGAAAATTTTAAAATATGGATTTGGATTCTGCTCTAAAATGTGAAAGCAGTTTTTCACTGTCCTGCTCAATTTCAGCAAATGTTTTCATTGTTTCATCCAGGAGGAATCACCTGGAATATGTTTAGCGGTGTGTGATATGGACATTGAGGAACTGTGGAGTGCAGGGTAATATTAGTGAAGGTACTGCTGGCCTTTGAACAAGCAATGGACAAAATCATAGCTAGGCCTTTCTCGAGCTGAAAGTGCCTGTGCCAGACTTTCGAAGCATGGCACAGCCACCTGGCTCCAGGTACTGCCCAAGCCTCCGGTCACCCAAAACTGGCAAGAGGGATATGAGTCACAGAAGAGTTTTATTGTGAGGGAGTATGTGTTGAAACCAAACCACTTAAGTTTTGAAAAAAACGTCCAAGGAGAAGTTTTCCTTGGCCCAAGATACAGGAAAAGGAGAAGAGGACAGGCAGACGGAAGGGAAAAAAACCCAAACCCTTCTTGACAGCAGCTGCCGTGCTTGCTATTGGAGTATTATCCAGGGGTATAGGACTCCAAATTTCAGGCTCTGAATCCAATCCTTGGATGTGTTGCTAGTAGGAGCTATGGCAGCTTCTTGCAAATATAGATGTATTTTAAATTCAAAGTGTCTTAGTTTTATTTTGATGCAGGTTGAACATATATTTTGAAACTACTCCATGTTTCAATAAATTAAATTACTTTTAATTTAAACTCTTCTGAGACTACTAAGTATTGTACTCCTCTCCCCTTAGTATTGCTCTGTCTTCAAAAAAGCAACATTACTTTTTCCTGAAATAGGAATATCAATGTCTTTTAATTACTCTGTATACACAATTGTCTTTAAAAAATCTCTGCTAAATAAGCCTATGAACAAAGCTGTGTGTCCTGTTGTTGCCATGTTGCTGTTGCCATGTAAGGTGGCAAATTCTAATAATACTTTTTGAAGGCATCTATATCCATTTACTTTTATTTAAATATTATAATCTCCTGTGACTGGTAGCTTAGTAGTTGGAATTTTGTTCTTAATGACTGTCCAGAAATTATGTATGTATTTAGAATTCATTTTGCATGGTGAGACTTCACCTATTTATTATCTGGGAACATTTTTAATAAAAATGCGGAAAAAATGTCATAAAGAAAGAGAAGAGTCTTTACCCTTGGTTAAGAATACTAGCTGTACTGTAAGGAGTACACAGGACAGTAGATGTATACTCCTAAAGGCACTGATCTCCTTCTCATTTAAATCTTCATTAAAACAACTTTGTAGAGCTCTTCTTCAATCTTCTTCAGTATAGCTTTGCTAAGTACACAGCCCAAGCACTTGGGGTCGTTCTCACAATTTATGCATGCTTTGGTGTCACATGGACAGGATGGACTTCCATTCCCTAGACTTCAGGACAGCTTTGGATGGTTCAGATTCCCTTTGGCATCTGTTTTCTGGCCAACGCTGCAGAACTCAACACAAAGGGGTTAACAGAGAGGAGATTATCTTCAAATTCCTGCTTGAGAGTATGCACACAGTGCTTTTTGGAAAAGAGAGTCTATACGTTGGGAATCTGGCTGGAAACTGCTTAATCTCAGCTGGCACTGAAACGTTGGTAACAACATTCGCTGATATTGCTTGTTGCACTTTTAGGGACAGACAGATAGCACGTGAATTTTTTAATTGCAGAAAGAAATCTGTTTCTCCTGTGCTTGTCCAAGCTTAGAGAAGATTTGTTAGTAACTATACTCTCTTTGCAGCTGATTTAAGGCTCCCAGATTTCCCCTGCTGCTAAAACTACTAAAAACATGGAAAAGGTGCTCAGACTTAGTGCATTTTTTTGCATACTTATTTCAATGCTGTACTGTGTTTTGCTGAGTGGAGTGGGACTCGTTTACACCCATGGTCCAACCTGCTCATATATCGGACAAGATAAAGCTGTCTGTGGAAGTGGGAGTACAAAGAAATTTGTCTTCAGAAATGATTATGTCTTACTTGCCCTCACCAGTTGACACATGGAGTACATATAGAGTACAGATCTCAAGGGAAACAGAGAACATTTATTGTGCAGCTTATCTCTGCAATCCTTTTTCTGCCATAGCAAAGAATTCAATAGGGCTTGACTACTGATGCCTACCCAAATATTTCCTCCTGTTGGATGCTGTGCCCAGCTTTATATCCTTAAAATTAATTCTTGCGCTGGATCCTCTGCTGTTTCTCTCAGACCTTTTGTGGTATCTCCCAGGATATAATGAAAAGTGCATCCGTTCTGTAGCTTTCTGCACTGTGCCAGGGAGGGCTAATAACAGGACACGCTCTGCAAATGTTGTATCAACCATTCATTTTGCAGAAATGCAGACAGATGGCCTGAAGATCATTTCAGCAGGGTCCACATTTTGGTTTTTATTCTGTACCTGAAGTTGCTGTCCTTGTTTTTTCATAGTTTTCCCATATTGCCAGTTCTCGGGGAACAGTATCTACGTGGGCATGACAGTACTTCTCTGATCTCTAATTCTCTGCTTTGAGCAACAGTCAAGTTTCAAGATTAATTCCTGTCTGCTCAGAATATGTGTACCTCTCCTGAGATCTTAGTGATACCTTTCTTATCATTGATTTCTGAAACATTCAAAATTTCTCTTTGGACAATGGGTCATAACATTTCTATGAAGACAAGTCATTATTAATACAGTCTTTTCTTGAAATCAGTGCATGCTTGCTTCTCTGTGTGCTTTCAGTAGCTATCTATAGGCTATCTACACTGTTTTGCAAGCTAGCTGACCAGCTGACAAATAGACAAAACCTGTCCAATTAACACTCTCTGTGCATATCCAACTATCCTCAAGAACAGCAAGTACACATTCAACATCTGCTCAGTCTCAGTGAATCCTAGGTATCTAAAAATATGCTTGAGTTGAACTGCAATTATGAAGTTGTATTATGTTTCTCCGTTGTGGTACTTACTGACTGCCCTTGATTTGATAGTAAATCCCTTTACATCTTTGAATCTGAGTATCTTTATTTATTGCCTCCTCAATGATCTAATATACTGGGTTTTTTTCCCCAAGGAGCGTTAAAGAACCAGTCTAAACCAAGAATTCTTCACATTTATGATAGAGATGGATAAATCAAGAGCAAATAATCAGAAGACTCATTTGTACATAGCAGATTTGCAAGTGTCTGTAAAAGTCCATGTGTGCAAACAGCGTTTCAAGGTAGTGTCAAAGTGTTCAAAGGTTGTTTCAATGCCTGAGCAAGGAACCATCCAAACCAGGCTCTTCAAGCACTGCAATCCTTGGTCCTTCGCCTGACACTACAGTCTCTCAGAGCAATGGTAATTGTTCTCTGTTGTTCTTCAAAGCATTACCCAGGGGCTTTTCTTGCTGTTACCTAGTGAATAGAGGCTGCGAAGCAGTGATGTATCTTCTCTGTGTACTGTCTCCTCAAGTCTCTCAGCATGATCACAAGCCAGTACACCACACACATGGCAGAAAATGTATGGTGACTGTACCAGCTCCTCTTCCGAGGCTGATCCTAGCTTGTAGATAAAAAGGGCTATATCAGCCTCTTTAGTTTGAAATTTGCCATATCAGAGTCAAATAAGCTCCACATTGCCTCTTAAAGACTGAACAATAAATAGCAGCAAACTGTGCTTTGCTGGATGATTTCTTTCAGCAGGTGACTGCATAAACTAAATCTTGGCAGTAGAACTTCAAGTGAGTGAAGTATTATGGTTGATGGGCTTAAATCTTTCTTCTGTTAATGCTGTGCAGGAAAGACTGTGACTGAAATAGGTATAATTAGTGAACCGTGATTGAATTCTCAGCATCAAGAAGACAACAACTCTTTCACAGTTTCTACTTTGATGTCATCTCTCATCTGTAAAGCTGTTCTACTCAGAACCACTTGAAGGTATTTTTCTTTTGAATTGGCTGCTTTAGACTGTCTTTAGTGCTAGATTATCTGTGTCAGGTTTATCACAAGCTGTCTGGATACAGGATGATTTTTTCTTTTCATGGTAAAACACAGCACTCTTCTAAACTCTGCTTCCAGTTTATGATGAAGGTGCTTCTTGGTTGAATCTTCTGTTGCTCGTTTCCAAATACCCAGAATCTGGATCAACAATCTTACAATCTTCCGCGTTCGCTATTTTTGTTTTATTTACACTTCACAGTAACAACTTGGGTGATAATGACTTGCTACAGTCACTGTCTCTCTGCTGACAAGAGCAAAGATCTGTCATCATCTTCTATCTAGTAGCATTTTGCACTTTTGAATCTGCATGTAGTGTATTACCAGCACTTCACAAGTCCTTAGTCTCAAGCACTTGTTATATTTTGGGTTTGGGTTTATTTTTCATGAAAAAGATACTGTTCACCTTATATGTTGTTCCTTCACTTGGAGCTTTCTTGGTGACTTCCTAGGAGTGTCTTCTGAATCAGGGAGCTGCTGTTTTGCTCTTTTGATGTAATAATATGCAAAAGATTTTCCTCGTAACTATGCTGCAGAATTGCTGATAACATATGTGGTATTTCACCAGCATGTAAGTTTCTGCCATGCCCGTACCTTGAATATTGAGGAAAAATATCCCATGATTTTACACCTTAAAATTATATTAGGTTGGCATTTGGGTCTTACTAAGGTTTTGAATTACACATTGTGCATGTGCATGCTTGGAAAGGTGCTGACCAGTACCTTCTTATTTTCCAGTTCTCTCTACCTTTGCTTCAGAACTATAATGAAAACTGCATGAATTTGTGCATTACAAACAAAAATTCAGCAGCATTGTGGAAGTAGAAGCAGTAGTAGCAGACATATCGAATGATTGATATTGTGGTATCCAATTTTCATTTCAGCAATCATCCTGGGAAAGCCACTCATGCAGAAAAGTTACCACATATAAAAAAAGGTATAGTAAGCCATACAAATACACATCCCTGACTCAGACTTTGACCCCCCCCTTAATGCAACCCAGCCTGTCTCATGGATGAAATGACTAGATTCTGAGTGGATATGTGGACTGGAAGTACCTAGTTAAGAGGATGCACTTCCTGTTTGTATCTGAGAAAAAACATTCACTAATTTTCCACTGAGCATTTTTTAAATAAATCTTTGACATCTTATTAGTCATTTTCTTTTTAGATATCATCTTTTGTCTTTGGAGTATTCCATTGTCCCTGTGAAATGCAAGAAGTCTTGCGGAACTAGGAGCTGTGTGAATGAGGGAAATAATTAAATGAGGTCACCATGTTGATGTTTTGTAGCACGACATGGAACTAACACCCACTTCTTGTTTTTTAAGTACTAAAACATCCTTAATCTAATTAGTTTCTTTAATCTGGCAAGCAAAGATACCTCCTTGTGACTCCATCGCTTTCTTACAAATGCGACACCTTGAAGATCAGAAATGTTCAGTGAGGGATTGTATTAGGCTAGCTAATTGAAATAAGTCAAGAGAACCTGGAATCAGTCTGACTATCTGCTACAAGCAGTGGTTTTGCACTTAAGCCATCTGGTACTGGTGGAAGAGCAGCACAGGTGAAAATTTCCAAGCACCTCTGTATCGTTTACTTACACGTAAAACAAAATTTACTTGTGCACTGGAATCAGTTGACAGTGAGTTTGAATAAACTAATTCTTTGTCTGTGTCATCTAGTAAAATACAGGTAGCTAAGCAGTGAGGTGGGGAGGAAAGAGCTGCCTGTGCAGGGCCACAGAAAAGCCTGAAGGCAAATTTGCATGGAGTTTACACGTAATTCTCTAAAACCAGCATTAGACATTGCACAGTCGCATGAAATGAAGTCTCTGTTTTAATTTTAAGTGCACTTCAGGAGGGATTGCCACCAGGCAGGAGATAAAATGTATGTTTTCCTGCCAGGTGCAGCTCCCTTCACCCTCCTCGCCGAGCGCAGGCTGCTCCTCTAACCTCTCCCCTTCCTCCACCTTTTTCACTCCAGTTTTTGTCCTTTTCCTTCTGCTTCCCCTTTTCACGGGCCAATTTTGAGGTGGAGGACTGGGGAAAGACAAAGTGATGGCTTTCCCTCCCTGCCCGGGGATCCAGGTGCCCTCCCCTCAGCAGTGGACTGGCAGCAGGAAAGCAAGGGGATCCATCAAACTGAGGAGGGAAGAGGAGTAGGCATGGTGGGAGGGTTAACCCTGCTGTCCCAGGGAGCTCTGCTGTGATGTTGGGGATTAGGCAAATCTAATGAAAAAAATGGTAAGAACTTCTTCCCCTGTGCTGTACGTGCTTGTGCGACTGGCATAGTCGGTACCTTGGAACGATTCTGTACCGTTGTGATAAGCATCTACCAACTCTAGATTTTAGCCATGACTAGAATCTGGATGGCTGAGAATATGCCTTTTTTTTTTTTCTCCTGGTTTGGGGAATTTAACACTTAATTTAAAATTCCACTGCAAGCATCCAAATTTAATATGAGTTTCCATTATTAGTAAGTATAACTTTTAGCTTTTCCTCTCTTACAGGATGAAATTCACGTCTCCACCAAAAAGCCACCAAATCCCAAATTTGTTCACACATTTGGTGCCAAGAAAATACAGATTGTGGTTAAGAGGCTAGAATGGAGTTTGCAATGCCATCAAAGCCCAGAGCTGAGTGCAGCAGCATTACAGCTTGAGACGAGGCTCATGACTCAAACACGTTATTAACACAAGCACTTCAAATACACACATCCGCAAAATTCAAAATCTGCAGCTGACCTTTGCTCACACCAAGCCCATGCTTCGGACTGATCTGTACAGGTGTATCACTGTAAAGGTCATGGGACAGGCACAGGGACAAAGCCAGTCCCTTAGACCTCCAAAGTCAAAAGGTAGGGGAAGTAGCAACATTAAGTAAAAAAAAAAAAAAAAAAAAAAATCATGAAAGTCAATGTTTCCCACCTCCAGGCACCCACCCTCCACCTGTCCCGTGCCTGACACTGCCTCAGTAGCTGGGGCAGAAAACTCTCGGCAGAACCATGGAGCCGTGGAGGAAGCAGTGCGGAGGTGCGGCTGCAGACAGACTCAAGCTCCCTGGGAACCGCTGCTATGCAGGCGCCTACCCCACCACGTGCAGGGAGCTGCAAAACTACTGCGACATGGAAGGATGGGTATGAAATAACAGATTCCTCCTGCTGCTCTGGTGGCTGTCACATTTCACACCATACCTCTCTCCTTTTCACAGGCACTCTGGCTGGATTAAACGGATTAAGAACTGGTTGATAAATATGAATGGAGTTGCAAGTTGATGTGGAAAAAGGTTTTCACTGTTTCTTTCTCTATGAATGAATCATGAACGGAAATTTCTTCAAGTGCATTAGAAATTAATTCCTAGAGACTCCTTTTTTCTCCTCAGGCTGAAAAACTGAAGAGCCAAATTTTGCAAGGAAAAAAAAAAATTTTAATTTATCTGAGAATCTCTTGCTTCGAACCTTAACTTCTAAGTGCAGTATTCACTGTGTAGACTATTCCCATAAAACAACATAACTTTACAATCCATTTTGACTAAAGGATCTACTTACAGTAGAAAACTTCAGATTTGATAGCATGTCTTTGCTGTATCAAATGACTACATCTGATCAAGTCTCCCCAGTGTTGTGCTGCACGCTTTAGGTGGTCTAAATCTGAGATGAATTGATGCTGAGGAATTTGGCTGCAGATTTTTTTTTTTTTTTTTTTTCAATACCAGGCTGCCGTCTCAAAGTTTGGAAATGCTGGTTTACACCATTCATAATTTGACAGTAGGTCTTACCTATATAGAAATGTATATACACACACATATATATACATGTATAAAATTCAAATCTAATTTTAGATTTAAAGCACCTTGCAAATTCATATGTGTTTGCGTCTAACTGTATGTTTAGGATGGCCACTCACTGGAAATATATTTTGATGTGGAATTTGTCCATTTTCCTTACATGGATAGTATATGTCAATCCCTGGCTAGAAATAAAAATACCGCGGACGTAAGCACAAACTTCTGAAAGTCCCTAGCATGTATGAAGAAACTCACATGGAATGAGCAAAATCTTGGGAACTTTTGGTCTGATTTTCTAAGAAAATGGGGCTTATCACATTGTCCGATATGTGAATCTGTTCAGCTGTTTGTCTGTCACTACCCCCACGTCTTTCCCCAATAAGTTTTGAACATGTTACCTACTGTCAGCCTAATCTGTCAAAAGTCTTAAAGATCATGAGATAGTGAAAATCAGCAGTGGAATAAAGGAGCCATCGCTGACTGCCAGATACAGCGAACACTTCTCTTTTCCATGCCATTTGGCCGCCAAGAGGCAATGGCTAGCAAGACAACGGGTAACACACATATGGGCAAAGCGAGCTTCAAACTTGATCCAACACCAACAGTCCTTTGAGTAGCAGGGAAAAACAAAGAGGGAGGAGACCTGGAATAAACTGTGGGCATTATGTGTGCCCAGGCAGGAGAAAGGAAAATGCATATGGAGTACGGGACAGCAATGAGATCCTTGCAGCAGAGAGCACCGAGTCTCGCAGGAGATTGGGATAGAGATTGGATAATAGGAGGCAGGACATGAGGGAAGACTGGGTTTTGGGGGGCGGAACGCAAGAGAGGGGACACAGATCTTTAGAAAACTGGGTTTTGCTATTCTTTGGCTCACAATATTTGTTTGAAAGGTGGCAAGGGGAGAGGCTTCCCCCTTTTTGATATCTCTGAACTCTCTGGTCATAGCAGTTTCAGTGGCAATGAAGTCTGCTCCCAGATAGTTTAGTCCTGGCTAGAAACCAGCACTTGTGGAAGTCCCATAAGAAATCCTCCTGTGAGATTTCCAATTGATACAGCAGACATGAAAAGCTGAAACAATTCAGTAGTAACTGCAAATGGTCTGACCTGTACAGATGAGCTGGATTCACCTGTGGGATGGCCTTCTACCCCTCCTCAGAGGGGTGGTGGAGTAAGGTGGTTTCAGCAGCACAGACCGCTCACATGGCCAAACACCAACTGTTGGAGGAAGAGGAGTGCCAGCATATAACCTGACACTGAGCCTGAGCTTCTACAGCTGTGCTTGCAGTGGAGAAAGTCCTGAGCTTGATGGCTACGTGCCTCCTACCAAACCTGATGGCAATTACCACCTCCCTGCACCAACAGCTGGAAACAGGGCCAGCTGTGAAGCCTGGAGTAGTGTCAGTCAATATATGGTATTCAGGCTGAATTACCTAACCAGTTCTTTTCTGATGTTTGCTCAAACTGGTTTTGGCATTAACATTATACCCAGGATCAAACCACAGTAAGGACTAAAGGCATTAGTGGTGAACACAGCCCTCATGCGGTACATGCTGATAAAACAGAAATACTGGGCGGTGAATGCATACAAAATTGCATCTTGACAAGGGATGCTGTATAGATGTCTCTCTTCCATATGTTGCCACACAGGAGGGAATTCAAAGTGCGCAGAGCAAGTAAGCTATTTGAAGATTTGGAGTGTGATGCATCACACAGATCAGCACTTCAGTGAAGAGGCTAGCAAAGGAAGAGCGAGTCAGGATGTGGATTTGTAGCATATCAGACAGTCTGCAATAAGTCCAGCTTGGACACTCAGTGCTCTCTCACATTACTGCAAGAAACGAGAGCTCACGAAGGCAATTCAAGCATAGCAGCTAATGCCATAGGAGAGTAGTAAACCCTTATCCTCGTTTTCTTCCCAGTAACAAGTCTGTGTAGTTATATCCTTAATGTGCTTTAGATAGAGTAAGCCACAATGCAATTAGGATGTCCATATGGAGAGTCAGTGCAGCATAGCTAGTACACTGTAAATTCATATCCTCGCTTACTGAGAATTAATTATCTTGTAGACAAGCCATGTGTCAGTGAAATCCATTTATTACTTTATAGGATATGTGGTCTTCTAGGAAGACTGGCCCAAAAGAAATGGGGGACTGAAACTATGATTGGCAAAGCAAATATATTGGTAGAAAATGCAGTTTTATGCCAATTCAGTTGATTTAAAACAATCTGCCTTGGTTTTCAAACCCACCTCCCCCAATACTCTAATTTGGGTCAAACAAAGCCAAACTGAAATGTTTTGTTTTCATTTTCTATAGGAAACAATAGACTTTCAAAATGTGAATTGAAATTTTCATATGGAATTTTTTCAGTGTATGTTTCTTCTGTAGAAATTGCTTCTTCTGTCAAAATAACATTTCTAAAGAAATTTTCTATTTGGTTTCACTTAAAAAACTTACCTGTCCAAACTTGTACCTGCTATACATTCACAGAAGTCAACAAAGTTGAACCAGAATGAATAATCCACTTACATGACATGCTTTGCAGGAATGACAGCCTTTTTTTCCTCCCTGTAACCAAAATATCACTGAAAGTAAATCTGCGTTGCCATTGCACCTATATAACAAAGAATGTCTTTAGAATTCTTGTGATTTGAAAACTAGGTCAGTTAATTGTCCAAAAAATAATAAAAAAGGAACGGGGAATAACTGTTGGAAACAAATCCATATTTCAAATTTCAGAGAGACTGCTCTTGATGTAGTCAGGCTTGGTTATAGTTAATAAACCTTTGAGGTGGAGATTGGGTTGTGTGTCTCTTATCTTCATTCTGTGTGATTTTAGAAAAACATATGCATGTGTCAGGGCACCTCGTTGTTCCTCTGATGATTTATCATATCTTTGTGGGATGGTTTTGTTTCCCACTATGAAATGCAAATTTAGCTTGCGGTGCTCCTGCTGTCTGTATAAAGGTTAAAAAGATATATAGATATACATTTAATGCTATTCTTGCTACTTTTAGAACTGCCTTTGAATGATGATTCTAGCACAATAAAGATTTTTCACTGTCTACAATTTCTAATTTTAGTTGGGTTTTTTTTAATTACCTTTTTTGAAACTTTGCAGTTCAGATTATATAAGCACAGCACAGCTGCTGACAGACCAACTCCCAGCGTACAATCGGTGCCAAGAAACTGCGGTTTACTGTCACGAACATTCAGGCATTGCTCTAAGGTGTCTTGAAGGGGAGACTGCAAATACACTACCTCCAGAGATAGTAATAATAATAACCCCATATGTATTCAGGGTTGCAGGCACTGTTGACATCAAAAGTTTTATAATCCTCATGTGAGTAATCAGCTGAACTGTTGAAAGTACCTCAAGCGTTTAGTGCCTCAGCAAAACTCATGTACAATGGGACAGGTGGCTTTGTTACTCTTTGAGCCTCTCCCACTACTCAAGTTTCACCCATGCAGGTCACTGAAATGAAGCACCATCCCCAGAGTTTCTGTAGAGCTATGATTGTGCATCTACTTAAGGTTGAGCTCAGCTCTTAAGCAGCTGGACATTACACATATGACTTTAACTGAGCTTCTAGGCCTAGACTTCAGTGGTGGTTTTTCCCAAACACCAACCCTTTGCTTCACTGAAATGAAGCCCAGTTCATAATGAAATGTACAGCTGTCCCTGGTGTTTATTTCATTTTCTCATGCAAGAGATGGAACAGGTAATAGCACTGACATTTATATCATCAGTGCTAAGATCTCACTGAGATCAGAGGGACACAGCATAATTTTCTTGGTTGTTACAAAAAGTGGAAGTGAAATTCTGAGTATTGAAAACCTAGATAAAAACCAGGTTTCTATATATCATACAACCATCCTGTGGACCAACCTGAGCACAGAATCTTTATGTATCCGCTGGTCATATACGTTCAATTTGTTTCCGTTCTTTTCCTTACAGGCTCCATGCCAATGAATGGGGATTTATTTTTTTTGGTTGGTTTCCATTGCTTCAGAGTGGGTTTCACACCAGTCTTGCTCTTTGCCTTCTCGACAGATAAAGGCAAAAACTGCTTACCACTTTGTTTCTCTTACAAGATGTCTACTAGTAGCTAGCGTTAATTATGAATCTGTTCTTTTGGGTCTTTTTTTCCCCTCTGACTCATTTTAACACTTAACCAGCTTCAAGTTCTGGTTCTCCCCAACATCTTGAGAATGCAGATAAAATTTCCGTTCTCCTAAACCCCAATCCTTTGCTTTGTACCTTGTTATTAAGATAGTATACAGCGCAACATAAGCTAGGAGGGAAAGCATGTTTTCTGAGAGTGGCTTGACTCACTACTATCTGGGTCTGGCATTAAAAGTGCTGAACTCGAATACAGAATCTTGTCCTACCTTGCTGTTATGACAGTCGCTTTAGCTAACATTTTAAAAATCAGATACCTAAAATTATGCATCTACTGGCATAACTCGTACCAAAGGAAATCCAGCCCCAAACCTTATTTTCAGCAGTTCTCAAGACCTTCACCTATCACCTGCATGTTTGGCCCAGCCCTAAGTGAAGGTCTCAGTCCACCTGCACTAGGATGCAATTAGGATGCAATTAAGATTGCATTCAGGTGCAATCAAGCAAACTTCTCATCTGAGAAGAAGAAGATAGGACACAAGATGAATTTAAAGCTATCTACCAGTTGATCCCAGCAGCTGGAGTCACACTCCTCTGACGAGAGTTTACACTATGCTGTTTGACTTTGTTCTGGAGCAGAGGGGAGGAGGGGAAATTCTCATGCCATCAGGCATTAACATCAGCTGGGGAGCAGAAAGAGACAGCCAAGTGCAATACATTGGTTGCGAGAGTTTCCCTGTGATGCTGCTGGTGCTATCCTGGGAAGGCCGGGCCACCTCCCGGTGGGTTTCCAAGCAGAGAGAATCCCTTGGGAGGCAATCAGAGCAGTTTGGGTGGTCAGAAAATTCAGCTTCTCATTTGGACAGAAGCCTGGTCCTAATTAATGGTGTGACCATACCCTGAGTTAGTTTTCAGCATTGTTCTGATGCTGATTGATGAAGGACTTCAGTCCCTGACTTCTTCCTAAACTTGCCATTTCACTTAAAATCAGGGCTTCCTGAGTGAAAATGTGTGTACCGAGGCTCTTTTTCAGGTCATGTGCCAAGGCATGGCAAAGATGTGCTACAGAAATGAAATCTGGATTCCACATGAACTGCAAAAAACCCGTCATCTTTTAAAATGATCATTTAGCCGTTTTTAAAGTTTAAGCTCACATAAGACAAATATATCCATTTAATTTGCATGCTGGCAGAGTTTTGCCTCCAGTGAAACCAGGTCAGCAGGAACAGCTTAAACAGAGGGGAGTTTGCATGTCTGATGCAAAGAACCATGTTTGTTGCTTTTTCTCATGGCACTGTAAATATTTGTTCAGAGAATAAACTTGTGTATTCATTAGCACCATGGCCCCTTCCACATGGGGTGCTCCTTGGAAAAGTACCAAGCAAGCATGACTATTAATTCTGATCAATATGTGACTCTGACGGAGAACGTGAAGCATACCTAACCCAGCTAACTATGCCCCTGATAAATGTCGTGAGAGCAGTGTGTCACCCGTGCCTTGCCTTTCTTTATTTCCATTATCCATCAGGACAGGCCATGAGGGAATGCCTGGGAACTGTGTCGTTCTCTGCAATAAGCCACAATGCTAATGAGGCATAACAAATTGAAGAAGTATCATGTATAATCCTGATCCCTCATTGACACTATTACCAGTATAGATTTCAATTCACCATTTGTTACATGCTTAATACAGACAAAGTGGGAGGGTGTAGAAGAATTACTCCTTCAGTCACTGCATTTTTTAAACAGTTGTCATCCTCCAAGACAAAACTCTCTGGTAATACCCTCTGTTTTTGCTACTGCTGTTTCTCAGCAGGATTTGCTGCTTGTTCTTGTAGGGGGTCAGCCAGACTTTGTCTTTCTCACAGTTTCAGTTTCCTACTGGGATTAAGGGTCTAGCATATTTTTGCAACAAATCAACTGAACCCAAGATAAACAAACCTACTGAACAACATGGCTCTGGTACGTGACTGCATTTTAGGATTCAGCTGCAAAGTTTGTTTTTTGTAAGGTGTTCCAGAGGGAAACCGAGGCAAATGTACGATTTTAGTGAGTTCTCATCAAAATTATGGCATATTTTGTAGTTTGTTGGGGGGGGTGTGCGGTTAGGATGTGAACTGTTTCTTCATATGTGTTGTTTTTAGTCAAGCACTCTGTGATTCTTCCCAGAAATGGTATTTTGCATTACTTCGAAGAATCCCAGGGTGCCCTGCAGACAATGAACGATGCTTCACTGCATACTTATGACAGAAAATGGTAAAGATTCATGTACAGATTGAAAAACCCAGATATTGGGCCATGCTATTGGTTTTCACGCCTTCCTCTTTTTACCCTAGCAGCTCAGCATTGGGTTCTTCTGGTCAATGGAGAGACTCCCCATGGGTTGCTCTTCCCTATAACCTTGCTTGCAGGTCCTACTGGCAGTGGACCTCAGGAAGGTGCTCCATCCCTGCCCTGTGACCAAAGGGACAGGGACAAGAGCCAGGTTTTCTTACAGGTAGTAAGTGGATGCTCAGCCTGCCGGCTGTGAGGGAGCTGCCCTCCTTGGTCAGTGTGTCCCCAGGTGGCCCTGCCTCCTCCCCTACGTGGGGCCGATATCCCCCCTGGCTTTCCCAGCCCCTCACTTTTCCCATGGGCTTCTGTTTCCTCCTTTTTGGAGCTCTTCTGCCTCTTATCATCCAGGAAGAGGGAACCAGGGAGGCGGGCTGACAGCTCACCCAAGCAAACGATACCCCTTGATCAGCGTTACTCAAGTCTGGGGGACACCGGCTGCCAGGAAACCTACTTCTGCCCCCAAAATACTATACAGTAACCAAACCCAAGTGCAACAATGTACACTGCTCTCAGACAAAGTGGTACTTCATTGACAGTAGAATAACCTGCAAACCAATGCCCCCAACCAAAAGATTAACCTCTGGTTTAGACTTTCTTTAAAAGGCATTCACACCACTGCAACACTGATATTCATCTGGATAAGAGTTTGGTACCTATAGACATTTTAAGTGACACACTTGAACTGCTGCTTAATCAATAAATAAAGAAGCGGAGTAGAATTTTTTCCATAGTAGTGAATGCATTTTAAATGGGGAATAGGGTGAGACTTTCACAGAGATATGACAAAATAGAAGACTGATAACAGAAGTAAGGTATTTGACAATGAAGTATAAAGTTATTATTACCACTTGATTAGGAAGATTTTTATTAGTCACTTCTGATTGCTCCTCATAAATAGCGAGATCGTCTAATACCCCTATAACGATGGCCACTACACATGAATATTGTGATAGTCATAGTAAATGTGCTATGTAAGAGAAAGCGCACTTGAATCTCTTTATAAAACCAGACCTGATTAGGAATTGTACTCCAGATGTGCTTGTGTTAAACTGTGTATAACTTTCAGGCCATATATTCGTTGTGCTGAGTGTTTGCAGCTTTGGGGTGAAGAATTAGTTCCTGTTCCATTCAGTATTTTATTTTCTGGACAAATGCATTGGTTTGAGAGAAAAGGTATTAACTTTGGCTCAGATATGACTATTTCCATAGAAATGTACTGCATTTGAAAGGTCTTTGATTTAAGTTCTTGACATGCTTTCAAATGATCAAGTGTCACAAAAAGTGGTAACTTTTGATCTCATTAATGAGCTAACTGAACGATAGCTTAAATGTAGCATAGCATTTTCATGATTTAAATTTTTATCAGGCTGTTTTAAATTGAAAGGCTGATTAATTTTAATAGGATTTCTATCATAAATGGGAAAACTGTCCAAATTTTGTAACCAATACATTTTTCACTTGAAACACTCTAAAGTAAAAAGCTACTTAATCAGGTGACTCGAGCCAATATAGGGCAGGTCTACACTGCTAGCTGCTGTCTCATTCATAGGTCTCCCTTAAATTCATTTCCAAGTGTTTATGGACAACCAGAGATGTTCCACATAAAATGGCAGTTCTTTGGGTAAATTCACACCACTTTATTAGTCATATTAGCCATAAATTACAGCTAATTTGAAGTCCTGTTTGAAAAACTGTTACAAAAGCTGTCAGACTTCATATTAAAAAAAAAAGAAAAAGCGGGAAAAAGGCGCTTGTAGACTGATAATACTGAATTTAACCAAAAATGCTTACTGCTGCAGAGGTAGAAAGACAACTGCCCATTTGACCCAAATTTATGATTCAGCTGACAGCTTTGGACAGTTGACTGTAGAGATCTGAAGAATCTGCAGAGTTTTTAGACCTGATTTCTCACTTACAAAAAGATGGGTTTCTAGCATCCTGACTGTGGAAGGGTGTCCTCAGGTAAGTATAATTTTGATCCAAGAAGTTTAAAAGATTGAAGTAAAAATGCAAATCTAGCTGCTGGATTTGTAGCAGAAATGATTCTTTGGAAGGCAATGAAATACTACATATCACACTGTTTTCCACTTGTTTTTATTTACTTACTGGTGATTCTTGCTTCTTTTCTTACTGATCTCCCCCACCCCCCATTTTCCTTATTTCAGTGTTTTCTTTTATCCTGAAAAATAACTGAAAATTCACTGTTTAGTATGATTCAGTAATCATGTACCTACCTGAAATACAAGGACATTTTCTAAATAGAAAAGAATGGTTTGTGTGTTATGTTGTGTCCTGCATTCAGATAACAATAGAAAATTAATAACAAAACATGAAAGGAAGGTAACAGATAGCTAATATGTTTTGGTTTGTAAGACTATCAAGTTTATTAGCTTTTAAAAATTATTTTATTACTGACATCCTGTAGCAATAAATGATCAAATCTATTACACATAATTAACTATCATTTATTATTGTATGCACTATTTGTAATTCAACAGATACTTTCCTATTCATTATATACTATGTTAGACATTCAGCAAGCCCTAAATCTGCATTGTAGTGTCCGTCTGTAAATACAGTTACACCATGAAGATAAGCTAAGTAGACTGGAAACCAAAAAACCATGTTTCTTCAATTTGTGGTTGAGTTTACATTACACTCAAGATCAAGCCACATAAATTGTGTGCCTCGGTTTCCTCATCTGTGTTCTGGTAGTAACAAAGCCTGCCTTTCTGAAGTGTTTTGATAGTCTTGGATGAAAGGCTCTAAGTACAAAGTATTATCTGTTATAGCTGTGGCTTTGCTAAATCTTTGCTAGTTAATAATGCAGTGTGAGTTGCTGAAAATTGAGAAAATTTGCTTGCAAATAACAAAGGATGTCTGCTTCAGCAGCCTTACCTCTCCTCATCTCCTTTTTTTGTCATTGTAATGGTAGCTATGAATATCCATCTTTGTTGCATTAGAGCAAGAGGCAGTTATTTGCCCCTTCTGCAAAAGCAACAGATTACATTTCAAAGTTAACTCAGATGGCATATTTTTTTCCTTTATGTTTTTCTTTTTTAAAATTAGTTTGGGAAAACTGTGAGATTGAACATAAACTCACAAGGTCTGTGGACATGAAATTCAATGGGGGAGCAATACAAATAAAACCAGAGAAGCCAGAAGTTCTCTTCCATAAACTGGAGCTTCACACTGATGTTCCAGCATTTTAGCTATTTTAAACATGGATTTCTACAGCAAAGTCAAAGCAAAAGATAATCAAAATGGTAAATAGTAAAGAGAAGACCAAATCACTAAAGCCTACTTACTCTGTGTACAGAGATACGCTAGTTGAAAGCTAGTACAATGTCAAAAGTAATTTCTCAGCAGTGCTCTGACACATACAGAATCACAGAAGGGGGGTTGGAATGGACCTCCGGAGGTCATCTTATTCAACCCCCCTGCTCAGGCAGGGCCACCGAAAGCAGTGGCCCAGGACCGTGTCCAGACAGCTTTTGATTATGTCTAAGGGTGGAGACTCCATGAGAGTTGGACAAACTGTTCCTGTGCTCAGTCACCCTCACAGTAAAAAAGTTTCTTGATGTTCAGCTGAAATGTCCTGTGCATCTCAAAATTCATAAGTTTGTTAAATCCAAGCAGTTTACAACTGAATGTTAACACCTTGTTACTGGATTTTCCCTCTCTCAATTTTATTTAAATGTAAAGATCCTCTGTGAAAACAGGTATCTGATTTCTTTGCAGCTACTAGCGACTTGAGTACTGATTTGATTACATAATGGGGAAACAGATCACCCATTATTTAGCCAGAAATAGCTTCCATATTGCAGTATCTTCATTCAGGTAAAGCTTCCAATAGTGCTGCAGCTGTCAGCGTTCACTTACTCCTCAGGCTGCACCCAGCTGCAATCTTTTTCCTGGTTTGCAAGAGAAAAGGGAGGGGGCTGCCTACCTATACCTTTTTTCTTGGCTGGGAGAAGAACAGTGAAATATTCTTTAAAAAGATCCTTGTAGATGGGTATGGAGATAAGCTGGCACACGACCCTCAGCAGCCACCTGCCATAAATGAGGCAGGTGCTGGGTGACTCAGGACAGCTGGTCTTACCCAGGCAAAAGACTGTTTGGGTCATTTCCTCATGCAAACCAACAAAAACCAGCCTTCAAATATTCAGAAGATGTGGCTTTCCCCTTGATCTGTCAACTCCCCGTTGTGGTTTTCATGGTGCCCAGCACTCCAGTCCTTAGCACTTCAGAGAAAGAAACCCATAATGTCACAGCCCAAATGTGCAATACCTGAGGGGAAAAAGTCTCGTCTCCAGGCCATGAGGCAATTTTCTTCTACTCTGAAACACGAAGTGTGATTACCCTTGCTCTGCTTCGGTGCTCTAAATTTGGCAAGAGTCCTATAAAAGTGAGGCATCCTTTATCTTTTTTGGAGTCTTAAAAGCAGATTTACAGGGTGCCATGTGAAGAGTTAGCTGCACAACTGGCATTAACATTAATGAGAGATTTGGGTGTAACTTCAGTGCAGCAGGTAGAAAATGCTTCTCTAAGTGACTTGTTTCAACTTTTTACTTAAAGTATGTTTCTATACTATTTGGCTAAGGAAATCACTATGAGTCAATCACAAATATTTGAAGGCAGCACAACATGTAATTAAGTTAAGGCTGGCAAATAAATATTTTTGACCTGTTTTTAATCCATACTGGGACCAATTCACACCAATATATCAAGGAAAAGGAGTTGGAAGTGGGTGCAGAGACCTTTACAGTCTGTGCTTACATTGGTAATTCTTCTGCTGTTCTCATATTCTCAAAATAATGTATATCAAAACACTTCGGAATCTTTCTTTTTTTTGTCGGTACCTTCATAACTTGGCTTTTTAAATAGCTGGCCAGCTTCAGCCCAGGCTTTCCTTTAAATCTTGGGAAAAAAAAGAGGCTGGCACAAGAATGTGAATGATTTAAAAATGAGATGCTTTCATCTTTTGAACATTTCAAACATGCTGAAAAATAGATTGCAATACTAAAAAAATCAAGATTTCAAAATATTTAAAATAAGTTCATTTTCTTTGCACTTGAATTACTCTGCAAAACTTGTTGAGACCTAAAACTCCTTAAACTATTTGCATTGTAATTTCTTGCTTATATAATTTCAAGAGAAATCCCATTTTCACTTAAAGTGTGTCGACTAAACATTTATTTATATTTTTTAACAGAAAGAACTAGAGCAGGTAGCAAGTAGAATAAAAACATCTCCAACATTTCAGTCTGCTTTTCTTCTTATTTAAATACTAAATTTTCACCAAGAACATGTCAAAATGTCCCATTCAACATCACTATCCAGCTCCAGCTGTATTTTCAAGAATATGCTCAACGATGCAATATCAAGATTTTGAACCTTCCTTCTCTTCTTTAATCTCCATTTTCCTGAGTTTTCCTGTTCTCACCTAAAGATTGCAGTATCAGTCGTTCTTTTCCTAGTACTGCTTTTGCCTTGGAAGCTACATCTTTTATTTTTAATTATTATTTTCCATAGACTATGTGTATATATATATATATACACACCCACCCACACACCCCCTTACCTACCACTTTGGGATGGTACCTGCCTTTCCTGAGACTTCAAAATTGAAATAAATTAGTGAAGAGGGCTCCTGAAAGGGGATGGTTGATAACCACAGCAGACAGGAATCTGGATAATCAAGATTTTTGGTGGCTTCAGTTCAGCCCTTGATCTTACTATTGGAGTGGGTTTGGCATGTTTTGATTTTGCTTTGTGTCCTTAAATGTGCAGGAGGAAGTGTGGCTCCTGAGGTGCAGTACAGCAAATGGTAGGCGCTTAAGAGATCAAAGACATGATAGCTTGAGTAAAGGACTGATGACATTTTGCCAGTTTGATTTTAATACCTGGCACATCTGTGGCATCACCAAACAGCCTATGATTTAGCTAAAACATCATAAAGATATTCAGTGTCATAAAAGTAACATTTTATTTAACCTTCCTGTAACAACTTTAAGAACAGTAATCTGTTAGAGTAGGCTGCATGTCTGGCACATGATAGTGGATGAGAATGAGTAATCAAATCTTAAATATGTATTTGTAGCAATATTGCCTCAAAGTTTTTGCAAATATTGCTAAAAAGTGTGTGATGGGGAGGAATAAAAAGAGCTAGAGGAAGTAAAATAAAATTTCATTGTCCTTAACTGGGAGTTGAAAGAATACAGTTTCCCAGTCAGGGAACATCAACAGGGTTTTTATTTGTTGCTTCATCTCACTGTATGCCGATCCCACGACGGCTTCCTTCCCCTCCCCTGCCACAAGCAATGGAGATAAACGATATCTCTCCACAAAGAAAAACATTCTGAGCTGGTTCCTGAACTCTTAATTTTCTTCCTTCATGACTCCAATTATGGACCTCGGTCCCGCATCTGGCATACTTTGTGTCTGAGAACAGCACCCAGGCGAAGGCGCATGGCACATCTTGATGCTTTAAAAGGGCAGGCTGTGGCATCGGGCCTTGGGAGTCTCGCAGCCAGCCGTTCCCACCCGAGCTGCCTCAGAAAGGGAAGAGGCATTTCGCAAGCCTTGCCAGGCCTCGCTGGGATATGTGCCATGTCCCGCTCGCTCGGCTTTAGACCAGCTCATCTGGAGAGGTCCATGCTAATGGTATGGGGGCAAATACAAGCAGAACCAAAGCCCCAGCTCCACAAATCTAAGGAAAATCTGATGCCATAATTAACACATAGAAGGTTTAAATAGGCATCTTACTGTATTGTAATTTATTTTTATTTATTTTTCCTGATTGTTTGGGGTTTTCTATGGCTTTCATGTGTATTTGATATCTTTATCTGCAAAGTAAGAGGGAGCAAATGATATCTATGTCTCACTTCTGTAAGTACAGAAGCCCTGAGAAAATGAAGAACGTCAGGAGAGGACTTTTTATCCCGCTGAAATCCACACTGCTCTGTGGGATCTTTATGTTATTAGCAGCTTTCCTAAACTTCCTCCTGCGCTCTGTATGGCCTGGATATTTCTCAGTGCTGTTTACTGCAGTTAACTCAGACATCCCCTCCCCAGCCTCATCCCTACATGTCTCCCAAATCAGGGTTTCTCCATGAATCCTCAAGAAGAAACCTCCTGGTGCCTATATGTGTACACACTGATACACACTGACTCGAGTATACCTCTCATGGGCAAAAGTCTCTGTGCTGGGCACGCACTGGTCAGCCAGTGCTCAGATATGCTGGTGGCTAGGGTGGCTGCTGAAATTACATTCACCAATTTGCACTCCCTTTATATGTTAGACAAAGGAAGCACAAGCCAAAGAATAGCAAAATACGTGTATGAAGTAGCGTTGTGCTTTGGTAGAACTCATGGTGAGAACTGTGTAACTTCTGAGGTATTTATTTTTGTTGCCTTAACCACAGTGTTCCTGTTCTTGGTTTTATGTATTTCCAAATAGAAGGAGACAAAGTCCTCAGTTTGTTACTGACAGACATGCTGGTCACACGGACCTTTAATTGTTGCAGGCACTGGGCACACCATGCAGGGAGATATGCAGTGAATGCCAAGCAGATGTGCACACAGACATGTGTAAGAAATACCTCTATGTGTTTTAAACATCCTTCTGAAAGTGCTGTATCTTTGCTCACGTAGAGCAGAAGTGAGCAGAGGCACTATGCCTCCATCGGTTGAGTTCCATGCTAATACCACTGTGCACACAACACAGGCTGCTTAGCACAGCCTGCTCCTCCCTGAAGCAGCCATCTATACCCATCTGTGCTTAAAATAATAATCAGTGTGTCATTCAGGCAAGAGCTGGCAGTTCAGGAGAGAAGATAACCATCAATTTGTGTACCTCTCAGTTTCTCTCACAAGTAACATTTGTTAACCAGGTCACAGCACAGACATCAACTGCGCTCCTTCTTCCTTCTCTTGTGCTCACCTTTGCAAGCGTATTTTGGTCTGTGTTGTCTGAAAGAAACATAAAATGATCATTTGAAATCCTGCCAGAGTCTGTTACTGTGCTGAACCTTGACAATCACGTAAAAGAGGATGTTGGTGTTTACTGTCCTCCTAACAAAGCAGCTGGTCTCACCCCATAATCCCATCCCAACTTGTAAGAAAATCAGCAGGTTGGGACTGACAACATGCGCAAGGTGATGGACAGTGAATGTAATCACTGGATGTGTCAGGGAATGGATTTCTAGGAGACACAGTGAATTATCGTTGCCATCGTAGAAGGCATTGGTGAGGCTTCATCAGGAATACAGAATATGTCTTTTGGCCATCAAAGTCTGCAAAGATGAACTAAAGTACAAGGAAAGAAAGACTGCCAGGAAGATGAGGGAAATGAAGAGCACATCATATGAACAGAGACTAAGATCTTAATTCTTTTTGCATTGCAAAATAGTTCTGTGAGGGTGATGACTCCTTTCTGCCTACATCTGAGGATAAACACTAGGAGGGAGAAAAGCTCATTAGGTAAATGATAAAACTGATACAGTAAAAACTTGCTATAGTCTGGCCTGAATAATTTGGGGCTGAAAATGAGAAAAGATTATTAACTCTCAGAGCAGTGAGACTGGGTGCGTTTTTGAAACAGTTCATGGAAAGTGATTGCCTGCTTTTCCAGAGAGCCCAGTTCACTGAGCCTGGGGATCCTTAGCCTTTGTCCCTTTGCTCCTTACATGCTTTATAATAATAGTGAGAGAACTAAGATGAAAAAATTAAGTAAAGGTAAAAGTACTGCATTTTTTAAAGTGTAAATATGCCTCATTCTCCATTCTCAGATTCACAAAGCAAAGGCAAAATCACTTCATGATTTTGAAGGGGGAAAGGAGCAATAGGATCACCTGTTTGTACCATGTTTTCATCTAGTTACTCTTGCACGGTGCTTAAAAACATGTGTTTGGCTAAAGCACGTTACCTGCTTGTTACCTGGGGTGAAGACAGGGGACAACTCTTGCACCATCTCACACTGATTGGCTCACATGAGGTTGTTTTTATCTTGTCCAGTCTTTTTCAGCACTTTGGATTAGGTCTCTAGAGGTCTAAGAATCACTGATTGAACTGCTGTACAAATGTAACCCATTCTTCAGGGTGATGACTGGATTTCCCAATGACATAAAAACATACATAACCTGAAACATGATGTTTTGCATGTGCTTGAAATAAGAGACAAATTTTTTATGGCTGTACAAGGCTGGCCTATGTGAATATCTCTGCTGAGGAGCTAATAAAGTCCAGCAATGATGAAAATGTGTTGACGGTTACAGTCAAGGGCTGGTATTCTGGTTTCTTTCCCAGGTTCAGCGTGGACTCTGTATGGTGCCCTCTAGCATGCAAAGTCACTGTCTCGGTATGTTCATCTTCATGTCTGTAAAATGGATTTGTATTTATCAGCCTCACATTCTGTTTCAATACAAAGCCATTAATACCTGTGAAGGAATTTGCACTACAGCAGTGCAATGTAATACTTGTGATAATGAGGAAGAAACCCTATAATGGGCTAGGTTTTGATTTTAATTAGAAGAAATCCAAAAGAACAATAGTGAATCAAGCGATTTTTTAAATTTACTATTAACTTAATAATTTAACTAAGACTAGAATTTGCCCCAGTGTCAGAATCTAGAATATTAATAAATAATGACATAAATAGCAACCACAGAATTAAGCAATTAATGAGTTCTTTTTACCACATGAAAGGCCCTGATACAGACCCCTTAGCTCTTGCTAATGAGAAAAGCAGACAGTTTCTCCCACAGGCAGTCTGTCAGCTTTCTTCAGGCATTTCATGAATTTTGGTCAGAGCGCCCATGATACACAGTAGGTGTGCAGGATGGCAGATACTCTTCTCCATGCAGAAGGATGCCTAGAGCCAGACTGAGGTTGGCCAGCAGTCCAAAAGTTTGCTTCGTGTTTTATCAAACTTAGGTAAAAAGGGCAGTCTCGCAGTGTGTTTAGAAACATAATTATTTGGTCCTTTAAGTTGTTTCATAAGATCTTTTCTTTCTTTTCCACGTTAATCCACTTTATGAGAACAGACATGAGCAGAAGAAAGCCAATTATCTGACAATTTAAAAGGTGGGGGGAGTTAAAACAGTCGCTAAACAATAATGAAACTAATGCTGAATGGCATTCAATTAATATTTATAACGTGCAGCAATATTAACAGCAGAATTAACTTATTTTTGTACGTCTGACAGCTCTCTGGTTGATTAAGAATTGCATGATGATATTTTGCATATTTCCCATGCAAATACAGTATTATTTGCAGAATTATTTTTATCCTTAATTGAAGTTTTGTTTTGAAATCACTGTTTTCTGCTGTACTACAGCTCTGTAAGTGATCTTATTAGGGATTTGGTTTTTTTCTGTCACCTTATCATGCAAATCTACATTTTATGTGCTGTGTATTGGTAGGGTCCTCTGAAGCATAGTGTAGACCTCAAAAATATTGGAACTCTTGCTCAGAGATTGGTGGGAAGACTTCCCATAGCTGTAGCCACAATGGCAGGAACAGTAGTAACATGACAATCCTTCTGAGCTCCATGAAGGGTGGAAATCTTTTTGTATTATGACATTTCAGAAATACAAAAGAAAGATGGTCCTTGCCTTATACAATCACAGTACGGCCCCTTCCACTTTTACAATGCTAATTTAGGGAATAGTTTTGGTGAAACCAGCCAGAACCCCTTGACTACGTGGAGGGAATTATTCAGTTAATACTATTTTGTAACAATACTTTGATCTTTACCACTGTGCCGCCTTGTCTATTTTTATCTGACAGTAGCTAGCCTTTTCAAATGCATCTCTCTGATTCCCATCGCTGTTAAAGCTCCCAAGTTATTTAGATGAAAATTTACATATAATGTATGCCTAAAACTGCAAATAACTGTCTAGTCAGATTTATGGAAAGAAGCAGTCCAGGAGATGCCTAACTTCCACTGAAAATCATGGGTACTGGTGTTTAGCCTAGTTTCCATTAGACATCTATTGTGTCTTTACACAGCTAAGAACTCTTCTAAACCTGGGTTCAAGAAGCTTTGTAAAATGATGAAGGAAAGGAAAATGAAGTAAGGGCTTGGAGCACTTCACCTTATCTCCTCATATTTTACGTAGTGTGTTGTGAGCATCCCACAACACAATAGGGTCCCCAGTAAAACACACGCAAAACCAGTAGCTTGCCACACACAGTATGATGAACATTTGGCAACACAGATTGATGCTGTAAGGATGGGGTGGCCAAGTACAAACAGCCTTTCTGCACCACTGTCTATCAGCACAATTTTGCACGTTTCACTTCCTACAGGGAATAATGTTCATCACTTTTTGGTCAGACTTACTTGACCTACTTCTGGTTTCAGTTTCAAAACCATGTAGGGATTTGACTGAGTTATTGGGTTAGGACAATGGCGGCCAAAACCTAAATGAAATGTGGTTGTAATGGCAAGAACAACTAAGTAATATAACTTAGTCCATCCAAAATATAATTTCAGAGGAGGGGTGGAAGCCTACATGACATGAGTAATTTCAAATTTCCCTGCCAAAGGCACTGGGCAATAGACAGGTTCAATCCTGTACTGATTCAGTATGATAATATAATAAACTTCTCTTTCTCCCACACTAGCGATTCTGTGCTAAAGATCTGCAGTGGAACATGTTTCTCTGCACTGCTCTAAGAGAGAAGAAAGGATAAAAGTGGAGGGAGACAGAGTGAACAGAGAAGGAAGGGTTTTGCTGGTAGTTTTAACTCTTTTCCACTCTCATCATGATTTTTTCGCTTACAGTCCTGCCCTGCTTTCAACAAGCAGGAAAGAAAGGATGAATGTGGCAGCAAGAATTTACCTCCTTCTCCAATTCCTTCCTTTCCTCCTTGGATGACATTCAGATGCCAGGCTGTGAAAAAAAGTATCTTCCGGTTGCCAGTTCTTCATGCACTCCAGAGACAGCCAGGATGACAAGTTTTGGATCTACATCTGTATCTTCATGCTCTTTTGCCATTCCTTTTCTTCCGAGTCATTTACATTATTTTAGATACGGTAGAAATTATACCTATCAAGTTATTCAGAACACTTTATTAAAGAATAATAATCAGATTTTTCTATAATTCACAGAAAAAAAGCTGTAAGAGGGAAAAAAGAAAATGGCTCAGCTTACCCAAGCAGACAAGTATAAACTCAAAAAAGGTGAATTCATGCCTGCTCTGTCAGAAACTTTGTTTATGACATTGGACAGATCATAGCCTCTCTCCATCTCTGCTCCCAGACTGCAGGTTAGGAATACTGTGGACATTTTCCTTCTTGACTGCAGTGGGCTGGGTTAAGGGAAACCTTATGAGCCTTATGAGAAGTCGTAAACGCTTTCTGCAGAACAAAAAGAACAACACAAGTAAAAAAGGTACTCAAAATTGTGAGGCAATCAGAGACTACTGTAATGACAATACATAAGTACCAAATTAAATAACCGTTCAAGGCTGTAACAGTCTTAGCTGTAAAGGCTATTAAAACACATCTGAAAATACAATATGCACATTCTTTGCTTGGACTAAGTGTAATGCTACCTTATATTAACAATACAGATGAGGTGGCTTGCTTGTATGTATATCCACATGTAACTGACTGGCTTAAGTGAACAGCTCCCCTGTACCTAACTTAAATTTTCTCAATATATAAATAAATTTTAAAAATTATTTTCTTCTGACAGTTGTGTGTACTTTTCCCTACAGACAAAAAAGTTAAGCCGAAAAATAGTAAAAAATCTGGAGGTCAAATTCTGCTTTCAGCGATACCTGGGACACTTTAGACAGTATTTTCAAAGACCAGGCTGTCCAGAAACACCGCAGGAGAGCGTAGGTGGTTACAACACTCACCTTTCTTCTTTCTTCCCTGTATCAACAGACCGGCTACAGCAGGGGTTGTTTTGGGGCTACTGCGCAGGCCAGGCAGCAGGCAGTAACACACCTTCCCCGCTCACAACCTGGAGCCCTGCCCTGGAGGGAGGCAGGCACACTGGCCCCCTTGTCCAAAAAAGGGGCCAGGGGAGACCGTCTTAACACACTGAAGGAGGAGGAAGGGTTATCTCTCTTTAGCAGTTAGAATGGGTAAGGGGGAGAAGCCGGGGCAGTTGCCTACAGCCCCTTGCCTGTAGGCTTGAGGGACGCCCATCTCTACAGGCAGAGAGTGAGCTCTGACTACCAGGCTAAAGGATATTTGGGAATGAGGAAAACTCAGCAGCTCCATCTTGCTGGAGTTGTCATACTGTTCCCTGTAATTGAAGATCCATTGGTTCACACAGGAAGAGAGGGAGGGAAGGATTTCAACCCTCTAGACAATCAGACAGGAGCTTCTGGATTGCAGCCCCTACTCCAAAGACTATATAAGCATTTTTCCAATAATAAGTTATCTAATATTGAATAAAGAACTACTCCTGGGATCAGGACTTGTTCCTTCCAGTCAAACATTCTAACCTTTAGGCTTTATTCTCATATATACTCTTATTCTCTTTGATAGATATATAAAAATATATGTATAGTACAGTGCTTATTGAGAGGCATTCTGTGTTTCCCAGTTATTTTTATTTTTATTATTCCCTCACTAGCTTTAAAATGCCCTCAGATGTGTCCCTGATAATAAGGCAGGACCTATCCTCAGAAGTAGGAGCCGTGGGCTCAAATCCCTTAAGAATAAGAACAGAAATGAAAATAAGTTTCCCACACCACGACTGAGTGCTCTAGCTCCTGACCCGGGGAGTGGAAGGAGGAAGGGGGAAGGCGTCTCCTTTACTGGCATTTGATGAGAGAGCAGCCTCCACGGCTGCGCCCTGCACCCAGCTCTCCTCTCTGGCCGCTTGCTGGGAGCACCTGCTTGCGCACACCTCCGGCAGGCACTCTGGTCTCAATTTGGGAATGAAATAGATACTGAGCAGGTCAGCCCAATCCAACCTCAGGAGCCTTTGGGCCTGAGCAGAAGCTGAATTTGGAGATATGGAGGTCAATGGTGAAAAGGGAGGTGCCTCCAGGGCTGCATCTGAGGTTAGTGGCGGCTAAGTGAGGGCTTAGTAAAATCTTACTGAGGGGATCTAAGTCCCCGGGCAGGTCCTGTGAATAGATGTGTCAACAAGATGCACCCGTACCTCATGCTGTAACAAGGCTTGCTGGCTCCTGGAGAGGGAATCAGCTGGTGCTTGCCCCTTTCACTTGTCCCTCACCCAGGTGGCACCTGGCTGCAGAGTTTTGGTGCCCGCAGGGTAAGGTAAACCCCTCTGCCAGCTCCCTAGCACAACCCCCTCCTCCAGGGCCTTGGGTACTGGTGACGGGCAGGGTTTTACACTGGTGCTGCTGGGGGCTGCACCTCATCCTCGTGGCTGGAGACTTGCAGGTCCCTCCTGCCTGAACGGCCCTTTGCCTTGTGCAGGGGGGGCTCAGAGACAGGTGCTTGCTGCCATCAAAAGTCAGCTCATTCCTGAGTAATGTCTGCTAGCTGCATCCCCAAAACCTCTTTTTTGGTTTCCTTCTACCAGGGAGGAGGCAGGCTGGGCAGATGTCCGTAGAGGTGGCAGGTGATGGGGCCTGTGACTTCCCTACCTGCCTGCAGGGCAATGCCACCCTGGCACTGCGGTCACGATAGCCCTAAACATACACACACATTAAGTGGTTTGCCTACCACTTACTTAAGGAATCCTATTGATTTAGATCCTAAATTTATTTAGGTTGAATGCAGTTGTGGGATCTTTAATAGGTGGGAATGGCTTGCATGTGGCATTAACAGCCATAACACTGAGGTTACAGAAGGTGTCATCGCACCAGAGAAAAAAATCCCACGGGACTGTTAGTTTTCCTTTCTCCTTCAGGGAGAGGCTCATTGCTGGGTGAAAGAGGTGGCTCTGCAGACAGCCATCCCTCGGGCCTTAACAGAAAGTCCTGGAAATGTGAAGAGGTTCCCAGCACCCTCCCTAGAGACCTGCCGCCCAGCCCTGCAGGACTACATCTCACTAGAGCATCCAGGCTGTGGGCTGTTCCTTTGAACTGACCCAAACTGAAGCTTTTGAGGTTCCCCCACCCCACTGCAGCCTGATGGCACATGGGCTTCTTCCTTCTTCCGAGAGGAGACAGGGGATGGGACGTGGTGGTCAGGGAGCAATAACAAGTACGAGAGAAACACGAGCTTCAAGTAATTGAAGAAAGCAGTTAGATCCCTTTTTGGTCATGTTTTGAAAGCAAAACGAAAGGGGCAACCTTCATGATTTAAATTGTTTAAGAAAAAAGAAAAATAATAAGAAAAGCACACTGTGTATACAAGAAAAAAAAAATCTAAAATTTGCCCAAGTGTAAGTACGCTAACGAGTGCAGAGTTCTCCAAATATGGACTCGGTGCGAGTCGGAGGGGCATGAGCCAGGTCTCATGAGTAAACAAAATAAAAATACCAGAGGGAATGTTTTAATAGCTTCTTTTAATTCCCAGTTCAAATAGATTCCTCGCCTAATTTGTTCAAGTGAAGCCATGTCGATTTGGTAGCTGTTATCGGTTTGTTTTACTGAATGCGCCGGGGCCTGATCCTGGGCTGTGTTATGGCGAGTGTACACCAGCAAAACTCCCCTGGCACCAGGAGGTTTACAGCTAACCCCCCACCCCCCCCAGCAGCAGCAAGCCAAAGAACCAGAACCATTATTTCCAACAGGCTGTTTTGCAAGTAAAGCTTTAACCACCGGAAAATCACTGCACCTCTAACTACCGCAAAAGCACGAGATTTAAAGCTTTGCTGAGACCATGCAAATCTCATACGCTGAACTTTCCCAGAAAAGCATATTAATCTGTCAGCTAAAGGAGTTTCAAAAAGAAATGCTAACAAGGTACTGAGCTGAGATTTGGGAAGCCCACGTTCAGCTCCTGGCCTGGCTCTATCGCTGGACCACAGCAATTTTAGACCTGCCTTTTCTCTGCACAGTGCCTCAGTTTCCGCACTTGGACACTGGAGGTGATGAAACTGTGTAAAGTGATTAGAGATCTACTAATAGCAGCAAATTTTACCAACAGTGGCAAAGCCTAGGAATTGCTGCCTTCTAGAAATCTCTCTGCTGTTGGATCACCAAATGCCTGCATGCAAGTCACTGAACTTTGTTTTTCCTCAGTGTAATTGCATGCCAGTAGGACACAACGTGTTTTACCCACTGTGCGGAGGACTAGTAGTAACAAATTACATTTGCAAAGTCCCTTGGAAGCATTCATTACTAAAGGTGATCATTTGAATCAGCACAAAGCATCAGAAAGTTGGCCACGTGCAGCTAAAATGCAAGGTACAGATTCTCATTCAAATTACTGCCTTTTTTCTGAAGTGAATTTTAGTGACCAAAGCCTGACTGAAAACCTGTTACTTGTGAATGGTAACACCACCTACGGATTTTAAACCTGATACCTTTCTTTTATCCTCACACTGGTTGAACTAACTCTCATTTTCAGTTAAATGACTCCAGACAGCTATTATTTCTATCTGGCTCTATGCCTACTGTCCAGTTGTGCAGAGAGACATTTAGTTAGTAAACTCAGTGCCATTTCTTTGAGGTTTCTGAAGAAGGATATGTAGAAAAGAAGAAAATTGGCCTACTGCCATGAACTACTGCTCAAAACTCATAAATAATATCTTCTGCTGGACCTATAATTTAAGGAGGGAGATTAGCTATAGCAATATGAATTATATTTTTGTCTCCACCCCACTCTCATATCCTTTGCTCCTCAGACACATTTTTACCAGGTGGACAGGCAGGTTTTTAAAGTGAGCAGGACTCTGGCTGAGATCTGGGTTTTACCTCCAGAGCTGGATGAATGTGATCAATTTATCCCTTTCCTGCACTGATTTGTCTGCTGGCAAATCACCAAGCAATTCCCAGCTAAGAAAATGTCGCTGTAAGATGATATATAGGGTGAAATGGAGAGCAGTTCCGTCCTCAATATAGTTGCAGATGATGTAGTCAATGATAGCCATTTTAGGTGGAGAATAAAATTCACCCATCTAGAAGGCAGGCTTCCATCTTGTTTATACATTCTGAAAAAGCTGTTACACTGGAAACATTTTATTTGCATGGCCAACGAAAGCTATTTCAGATGTAAAGTAAAATTCAGTCTTGTGGAAGGCAGGACTTCATTTTTTAATGTGTCCTGAAAGGGCTCTTACACTGAATACATTTTACTTGCGTATTCATAGTCAAGGGGCTCCTGTGTTATAAAGGCAAGCGAAGAAACAGCGCATGTGAGTAAGCCAAGCGTACCTGGGCTCACTTCACAAATGGGATTTAGGCTTGGCATCAGTCCCTCCAACCTTTAAGTGCCCTGACCCCAGGGGCATTCAGCACCTTGATGGCGGTGGCGGGGAGAGCGAGGTGCCTGTCAATGAGATGTGCTGAGCAAGTAGCAAATCTGAATCGGCCAGTAGAAAATATGGGCCTTAAGCCTCTGCCTCCTATGTGCATGACTCCAGGTGTTGGGGGAAAAGTATTGGTGTATATTCCAGTATTAAATGGGGATTTTGAGGGTCTCATCTGTGGCACTCACATTGTAGCTGGGCTTCTAGGCTCCCAGTTGGTCTAAATCCCTTGTCTTCAACCTCCTCCTGGCTGAAGTCCTCTGAGAAAAACTCCCAAGTTTGCTCTGGGTACAGATGAATAACTAGATCTGACTTTCTGGGAAGTTTGTTCAGTTTAGGACTGCAGAAGTCAGCCATGAGGTTATTTTAAGAATGGGCATGAGGTGGGCAAACTCAGGCAGATAACACTTTCTATCTTTCTTTGGGGGAGCTCAGAAGCCAATCCTTTCCTTGGTAGGGACTGCTGTTTCATTTTCAAGTGGTTGTGGCTTTGCACATTTCTTTATTACAGAACAAATCTAATCCAGCAAGAACCACTAGATCTGGAGAGGAGGCTGAAAGAAAGGTGAGGGAATGATTTGACCTTGAACCAGAAAAAGAAAGAGTACTCAGGATTTTTCTGGCAGAAATGACAAGGAAAAGAAGATCCCAACAGTCTAAAACTACGTTTTGCAGGGGTCACAGTTCATGTTTTCTCTCTGCGTTTTCTTCCCCCAATGTCTGGAGAAGTGGGCTTCCCCCCACACTCTGCCTGAAGATATGATCACAGTAAACCCAGTGAAACAGCATGCCTTTCCCAGATGTCAGAAGCTGCTGAACAAGCACAAAAGAAAGCTAGGATGGAAGAGTCATGAGGACATGAGTCATGAATTTCTTTCAATCTTCATTTCAATTACTTCCTGCCCCTTAACAGGAAAATAGCTACCACAGAGTAAGTGCAAGAACATCCATAGACACAGAGAAATCTTGGAACATAACAGATATTATTTAAGAAGTAGCTGCTGATTTAATGAAATTACATATTATTTCTTGTATATTTGCTTATAAAACATCATAAAGGAAAACTCTTATGTAAGCTTGCTAATTCAACTCACCGCGATCGGTTCAATTACCTAGATTTGCACAGTGTCCCAGTAAATCCTGTACTGCGTTCCTTTTTCCAGCCCCACCCCACTGGTGCCGACGGGGGAAGAACTGGTTCTTTGCTGTCTGTACCATGAGGAATTCCTCACACAGCTGAGGATTAAATGTGGCTGTTTTAAACAGATTGCCTTTTCTTTAAAGTGATGTTAGTTAAACAAAGCTATCGTTTCCTATCACAATATTTATGCTTGCTACTAGCTCTTCTGTCTCCAAGTTACTTGCTAGTGCAAGGTGGCTATCGGAAAGGAGGAAAGTCTATGTTTTGGGCCTTTTTTATTTATGAAACACTGGAAGAAAGATTAAGTAGCATTAATTCATCTTACAATGTTTTCACAGCAGAAAAAAAAGTTGGCAAAAAGTATATTATACAAGCTCAGTCAGCCAGCTCCCAGGGTTGTACTGCTATTTGCCCTGGGCCAATTATATTTTACATGATCAACACACCCAATAATTAAATAATGAATTGGTTTCTTTTGGAAACTCTATAAAACGTCATGGACCAGAGAATATTTATCTTGCCTCTGTGATTCCTGCTGAAGAAACATCTGGTTCTTTTTTCTTCAATCAACATGAAGCCTGAAGGGGCCCAAATTCAAAAGCAATTATATTTTATGTCATTTATGTGCATTACAGGCTGACAAATTTAACTTGTTGGAATATGTGATCCCACCCTCCCTATCCAATTTATGTTGATCGCATTTTCAGACAGCCATGGAAAGAGCTGTTGCAGCTTGATAGAAGTTGTTGATCTATCAACTCCTATAACTTCATTGCCAGAGTTCACAATAACGAGGCACTTGTTCTAACAAAAAAGGTGCTGCTAGACTGTGCTTCCCTTCTGCAGGGATTATTGCCAGGGAAAGTCCCAGGAAATGTCTCTTTGTATAGACCTTGTAGCAGGTCCTTCAAGCACTTTCAGCCTGCATCTGATTTTGAAAGAGAAGCACACTTGTTTCCTTTAAAAACAACTTTTACTTTGAAAAAGACAGAAGACTTCAATGAAAAAAGACCACAGATGCAAATTCTGGATGGTATAACTTTCCACTTCTCATGGGAGGCCTATTTTGATACTGAAACTTTGCTGTTTCAGACACTGTGTTACAGAGCAGTGGTACCTATAATGTTTGCTCAAAAGCAATAAGGCAGGTGTGTTTGAGCACATTACCTGCCATATGCTGCTGTCCTAGCAGAGCTCACAAGCTAAGCTGGTGAGGAGACCCTGTGGTACCTCTGGTGTCACAGTGAGGGGTGCTGGTGATTTAGTAAATGGTAACATTTCTTGCGAGCTTTGTCAAAATCCCTTGGACTGTGCCTGGAAGCTTAAATAGCACCATGACAATACTCTCGGTAACGTCTGATGTGGGTGGATTAAATGTCAGGCTGCTAGAAGTACTGCCTTTGAGAAGAACAGAAAAACAAATGCACTTACGTCTTCTAGAAGTATTGTCACGTACTCAAAAAAGACAAGCTTAGCCTCCTCCAATTTAGACAGTTGATCTCAAAACTCATAAGATTTAACAAACAAACAAACGAATGAAAGAATAATACATGTTGGGCGAGCTATTGGGATTACCCAATCATCACTTTGAGCTTTTCTCCCAACTCATCAGAAACTAACTTAAAAATTTTAACTGCCTTCAACAATGTGCCGGGATGTGAAACAATGGAGCTGGAGCTTGCCACCTTGTAAACGAGATGTCACGGCTGCTCTGGTAAGAATTGGAAAAACTACCTTATGAGTCACTTTATGAGTCTTATGAGTCAGTTCCAGCATGGGTAATTACATTTGCCAATGTAATACCCATTTTCAGTTTCTGCTTGGCCTTTTTTTCCCTTCTAGTATCTTCTACTGTTTTACTATAGAGGGGATGAAGTGTTGGGGAAGATACAGAGGTGGATACTTGCATTCAGATAAATGCATAGGTCAGTTTCTTAGCTTTGGAAAGTATTTTAGGATTCCTTGTCTACCTTTCTTCTCCATGTATATATTCAGATCACTTATGTTTACTGAGAAATCCCCTTGATTTTGCTACAGCTGACCTTCCGCAATGCAAATTACATGCAGACGAGTGATCTGTAGCTAGGCCTCACTTGGCAAAAACTGCATGGCTTGCTTGCTCCAGCCCTCTGCCCTTCCTCATATGCTCTGAAGATGCCACTGTTGCTGCCTCTTCCCCCCTCCCTGGGGTGCTCGTCACCTCCTTTCCACTCCTGCCAGATCTGCGGTCTTCTCCGACGGCTCCGGAGCTGAGCCAGACCGAAGGCACACACCCGGACCTTGGTGACACCCTCCGGAGCTGCTGGGGCGAGTCGGCACCCCGGTCGCCCTCCGGGAGCTGTGGGCGAGCCCCAGGCTCGTCCCAGCAGCGAGGTCCTGCCCTGCGCCCCCGCTGCAGTGTGCTCACACTTCCCTGGTGAGCTGCCTCACCGCTTGGAAACTGCTTTGCTAGTGAATAACTGGAGATGAGACGTGCCCAAGGATCTTGGCCATCTCCGCCTACTTGCAGCTGCATGGCTATACATCAGCACACAGCATCATATAGCTAGACCACAGTGCTCCTTGTTTCCAGCCTCTATACTGTATTAAAAGGCAGCTAAAAATACCTTAAATACTTTCCTAATGTTCCTTTTCCATGTAGACAACTGCTGTGGGAGGAAGTGGCTTGTTCATTTTTGTCTGGTAGGGGTGGTTCACACTAAGAAAATGTTTAAGAACGCCTATACGAGACCATACTATCTGATGAACAAACCAGCTGCCAAATCTGTGTTAAAAAAAAAAATAAATAAATAGGCCTTGTATAGCTGCTGAAGTTCAGGAAGCTTCTTGAACTGCTTAAATAACTTTTAGGCCATCCTATAACAGGAAAACTGTTGTTTTCAGAAATATCCCTCACAGGCATACAGAAACAGGCTGTGTTGACAAGTGGGAACTTCTGCTTGAGCCAAAACTTTGGCAAAAGTTTTCTTCTGGAAGCCAGGGCAGCAACATTTCTCCAGCCCTGACAGAAGCAGCAAAACATTCACTGGTCCAGTCTACCACTCCTGACATATTTTTAATGTCACAAAAGCATCACTGGTGCAGTGTCAGGCGGTCACCAAGGGAGGTAAATGTCCCACAGCCACCATTCCCAGCTACAGCATCTGCCCTGGCACCTCTGCCCAACAAAGCTGGAACTCCACATCTTGTGGTTAAGCTGCGTTCCAAATGGGTGTTGCGCTACTTGGGATTTTCTGCAAAAACTTTTCAACCACAGTAACGCATATTTCTTGTTGACAGTTTGAAGCAGGAGAGAACTGTCTGCCAGGCTGGCATAGAGACCCTCAAGCGCTGCCTGATGCCGTAATGCCTGAGTCAGTACTGAGCCTCTGCCCTGGATATGCCTTGATTTGGAACAGGCACAAGATTATGAGTACTTCATCCCATCACCCTCCTCCCAACAATGGTAATTATAAGTCCTGTGGTATTTTTTCACAAGAAAAGGGCTGTTAGCTTAAGCTGTCCTAGCCAAAATTCCACTTCAGGTCATTTCCTTTGTCTTCCCACACTCATTGCCTCTGTAATTTAAATCTTATATTAACTCTCCTAAGCTACGTAGTGTTACTTTTCTCTAATCTAATTAAATGGTGACTCCACTGCAATGGATACTTGAGAAATCTGTTTTCAGAACTAGGACCAAAGCAGTTTCACCTTCCTTGTGTGTTCAGAACACTTTGGAGAGTAAAGCAATATAAAAATCGGGCCTGATTTTATTAAGCAATTCTTTAATTTGTCAGTTTGTTGCAAAATTCTCAGAAGTTACAATGGATTTGCAATATTGTAATTTCAGGAGAGGTATGTGCAGAGGTAAGAGCTCAAGCAACAATTATCTCTTGAGGGTCTCAGCACCCACTGCTCATAGGCATTAGTGGGGACTGATGGGGTCTCAGCACCTTTTAAAATCAGGCCCAAAATAGCTCAAGTTGGTCCTCCAAAAGCAGAAATAATTTCTGAAATCTTTTACTTAAAGAAACACAAGTTTCCCGAGTACGCTATTGTAAGCAGCACATGAATGAGGCAGTCCTTTGTATAGAGAAGTTGCAGCAATAGTAAAAAAGGCAACTTGTCTAGGCAGCTCATTAAGCTAGCATTCATAACACCTTTGGAATATTTCTTATCTCACCCTTGTGCCATATGTTTCAGCCAGTCCCAGTCAAGATTGAAAGACTATAAAATAATCACAGCAAATGCTTAAAATACTGCAGGACTCTGTTTTACAGTCAGTAACATTTCCTGTAACCATTCTGTATCAGCCAGAATTTTTGCTGATACTAATTCTTAATATAGGCAAAACACCAGATCCTTCATTGAAATCAATGGCCACATGCTTCTTGATTTTAATGAGACGATGTGTCTATTCAAAGTAAATTCAGAGAAGGGGAGATTTTTTTTTTCATTTAGGACCTTCACTTTACAGGGTTGTTGAGACTACTCATCTATTCTGCTATATTTAGCTCTTCAGGTAGAGTCATTATACTGGAAGAAAGTCAGGCCTATTTCAGCATAACACGTTTGCAGGGGAAGCTCTTCCAGAACAGCTCTGCCAGGGAACTTCTCCACATTTGCTGGTAGTAGTTCACAGTGACTGAAAATCTCAGCCATTTGGTGGTTCTTGGGAGCCCATCGGAAACAAGCAGCTCCCTTGTTCCTGGTCTCACTAGATACTTGTCTGCAGCTCAGCTGGCAGTAAGCAGGCACTGTGGCAGAAGCAGCAATATACTGAACTATTTTTAGCATCTCAGGAGGGATTCCTAAACTAAACCTTTGAACCACAGTGGCAATTTAGGTGAGGAAAGCTTGTCCTACCGATGCCTGTGTTGTACCTGTTCTACATGGAGGACACAAGCCTCCACAAAATACAAAGCTGTTCCCAATAAAAAAAAGTCTCCTGCCACACCAGCTTGAACTATATTACGCATTTTTGTCCCCCAGATTGGTCTCCATTACTGCTATAAGAGTCTCAGTGTTTTTATTCTAACACCTACCAAAAGTAAAAGAAATCGGAAAGATCTATTATCCTGTTCTGCAATCAAAGAACTTAGAGACGTAGTAAGGCTCTAGACAGACAGTGCCTTCCTGATTCGGATGTGTTTTAATACTGTGCCTCAGGTGCTCTCAAACCCACCAAACCCATAAGTTACTACTGGCTGACTGGTTGTTCACACCTCCTATGGCATTTAAGCTCAGTCACACTATTTGCAACCACTTCTTAAAGCTCTATAAGCTGAATTTTGCCTGTTCCAGGTTAAGTGCTCACAGAAACTAATGAGGGTGGTAATACTGGCAAAGGGAAAAAGCAAACAGGTGAATGATGGCAATTTGTTAAAGCACACAGTTGTTTGCTAAATTAATGTCTGTCCATGGCATAATGGCAGACTTTCAAGTGGATTTAGCTGCTAAAATCTTGCCTCATTGCCTCTGTGAATGATGAAGTCTCTATCCACAAAATCTCCTGTTGGCTACTAGTCCTTATGCAGTTTAAAGGCACGCAGAGTGCCTACATTTTTCCCAGCAACTTTCTTAAGTATTTGAAAGGTTGCTTTAGACTTGCCCAGGACTTCAATTTTTCGTAGCAGCAAGTAGCAAGGCCTGCTATGGGATCGAGGGCTGAATGACACCTCCTTGCCCTGCCCATCAAGATTTGAATTTGGATGGTATTATGGAGCACTCCTCTTGGACTGAGTCTTCCCACACAACCCTTGAGGAAGATTCAGAAGAAAACCCTGTCTGCCCTTTCCCCAAATACCTCATAACTCAGGGGTAACTTGGGGGTATCCACAAAGGCTTTAATAGGTTCAGGTTTAATTCTACCCTCTGTTTGGGAAGATTTGAACCCACAGCTCCCACTGTGAATTCTCTAATCGTGGGACCACATTGTATACACAAGGAGTGCTGTTGCAAACCTCTTTTGAAGCAGTTCCAGTGTGCATGGACTAATGAAGTATTCATTGGGCCAGAGAGAGTACAAGTGAGAGAATAAGCATGACTCCATTGCCTTGTGATTAGAGCATTGCCCAAGGGGGGAGATCTAAGTTTTGTTCCTGCTCTAATGGGTATTTAATGCTATATCATTAGCTTATACCATATTATATCAATACACTTTATATTACATATACACATATGTACGAAAAGAAAATGTAAAATAGTCATTAAAGCGGGGACTGGGACCCAGATTTCTTCCTCTAACCTCCTCTTCAGGGGGTGCCATAATTACTGGACTATGAAGTCATACTTATTCTCTCACTCTCGCTTTCTCTGGCCAATTAACATTTAATTATTCCAGCCCAAGTGAAACATTTTTGATAGGAGGATTTCAGTCCCTGCAGTCTGTTGTAACCTGGTGGTTAGAGCTGCATGGGTTGAGTGCCTCCTGGTCAAGGAGGAATGGTGTTCTCACCCCCATGGCTCCTCCTCAGCAGTTCCTGCTAGACAGCCTTGCTCCGTGACCTGACATTTGTGGTTCCCATCCTCAAACACCTAACTCTCCCTCCATACTGCATGGGCAGTAGTGCACCAGCCATCTAGGAACCTAATGCAGAACTGTAGATGCCATTACATTGAATAAGTGTTGGATGCTATATTGCCTGAGCTCTTTTCTGCATCCAACTCAAAGCTACCTGCTAAAGGCCAGTCTATTAAGCCAAGCAGAGTCCTAAATTCTGGACCATACTTCCTTCTTTTTCTTTGATTTCTCTAGTTAGGCAGATCTGTGTCTAGCTAATAAGCAGATGGGTGAGTTCAGAGGAAAATTGAAGTGATAACGTTGCTAGGAGTTTCAAAATTATTTCATAGTGGTTGCAATGTTTTAGGGAGGGGTATCTATAATCATGCAGCTTATGAATCATGGTTGATATTAGAAGGTTGTCAGTCTGAAAACTATCGAGACTTTGACCTATCGTGGACGTACATATGTGGGTAAGCAAGGAACAACTGAATGTCATTAGGGAGAGCCCTTTAGACAGTGGACTAGTTATTATGCATTTGTGATAGTTACTAAGAGCAGAACAAAGATACCGAGTAGTGAGTGTGGCTTAAAAATAAATGCCTTGCAGGACAAAAGCCATGCAAGATGGACATAAAAGTTAACAGAATAAAAACAGACCTTCAAGTCAAGTATGCAAAACAAAGGCAAGGTCCCTCTATCAGCAAATAATGCACTGCCATAGAAAATGAAAGCACCCCAGCAGTGCTGGCTTCAGCTTAAAGAATACCCTGTCCTGTTCCAGGACCAGAGGTGGTGAAGCATAAGCATGGATATATTTCTCGCATTATGAAAAACAGAGTGAGGCACATGACTTATGCAAACCCTGAAGGTTTTGTTTCCTTGTACCTACTTTGTTTTGGTTGAGGGAGCCTATATGAGAAGGTTCACACCTTTTGGAGGTACTGGGACACCTAGCGTGTGAATGATTGGGATGGTGGTGTAGGGCACCATGGCTGGCACCCAGGCCAGGTGGTGTGGTAGCCAGATTGTAGATGCCCATTCTCAGAAGAAAAGCAGTAGAGGATGCTCCTGCTGGAGTATCTAGACTAGAGAATGAAAGCCGGAAGTAGGGACTGAATATTGGTCACTCTGAAAATGTAAAACTTCTGGGGATCTGGCCACCAGGTCTCTTCAAACAGGCAGTGTAACTTCCTTTAAGAAACTGTAAAAATGAGATCTTGAACAAACTGCAGCTAGGG
This sequence comes from Harpia harpyja, assembly GCF_026419915.1. Lineage (NCBI taxonomy): Eukaryota > Metazoa > Chordata > Aves > Accipitriformes > Accipitridae > Harpia > Harpia harpyja. The sequence goes on along the minus strand of NC_068945.1, from coordinate 11,156,298 downwards.
CAATGGCTACCTATATTTCCCTTAGGTTTGATAGCACACACTTTTCTATTTCATTTCTAAGCTGTGTGAGAGCTATGAATCAGCCCTGCTATGAATACAAAGAGGTGTCTGTGTTTTCTTAGGGGGGGAAACATATGTCTTCCTACATCCTTCATGGTTAATGTTAACAACACTGCCTAATGCCAATAAAGATCTATAGACCGACAGGTAGATGTAGAGACATCTTTTGTAATTAAACATGATTACATAAAACTTCAACTTTAACAACTCCATTGCAAAAAGATCTCCATCCATTGCTTAACATGGACTACTGCACCTTGCTTATTTTTCAAAATGTAAAAAAGATCTTAAAAGATCAAACTGTCTCTGTGCTTAGAGGATAATGCTTTTTTTTTCACTTCAGCAAATGTTGATCTCTAGAACATTTTTCATTACACATCGGCTCAGTAAGACTTGGTGATGCTGCCCCCAACACCTGTAAATCAAACGAAAGATGTGCAGGGCCATGCTGCTCTGACACCTCATCTCTTCCCTGACCGTCACATTTTCACCTGCTCATTGTGTGAACATCAGTGGTGTGCTGGCAACGCAGCTGGTCACAAGTTCACTGCTAATCTGAGCCAGGCACAGATTCTGTGTCCTTTCAGCACTGGTTTGTCTCCTGGCCCCAAGTCACTTCTCTGGTCCTGATCCTGCACTCAGGCCACGCTGCAAGGATTTCAGTTCTGGACTAAGCCTGGATTGTCCTTGGATCTACATCCCTTTATATATCTTATTTGTAAAAGTATGTGAAACATACATTTTAGTAAATATATTATAACCCAAAATTTAATAAAAATTCTCCTCACCTTTGGAAATTACTTTAAAATATCATATACTAAGAACTTACATTCATCTAATAAAACTATTCATAAACTAAAAATTCTGGAATGTAGCACCTGTATAAAATAGCTCTTTTTAAGTGGGAAAAACCAGCCGTCTGACCTAACCTGAACTCATTATAGTCAGGAGCCTTTCTTTCTTGTGAATGAGCCCTGAGTGAATCTTGAGAAAACAAACACCTTCCCTCCTCACCTCTCAGGCACACGTGCATGCACACATATACATACCCCCCACTTCATTTTTTTTAAATGCAAATTTCATGCTGATTCAGGCTACTGGACTCATAACCCTAAAATCATTTGAAATAGGAGTTTGACATTCTGCCCCCTGTCCAGTCAATGGATTATTTTTTACTACAGCATAAATTTACCAGACCCTTGGCCAAAGTAATTTTATGTACGTTTTGTTTAAAGATTTGCTGTGTTTGTCTCATGAGGATATGCTACAGCTGATAAACCCTGCTCTCAAGAGCCTTCCTATAGTCTTCTTTTACCTCGCTTATCTTTAAGTCAGGGCAGACACAGCACAACATCTCACGATCCCTTCTCCTACACTACAGCCATGCATTGTGAGATCTGCTTGTAGGGGCAAACAGCTTGTATATGCCTGTACATATGAACAATCTTTAATTTCTTCACACAGAAAGGAAAAAAACTTGTCTCAAGTACAGTGGGACTCTAATGCAGAAACATCTGTCTACCAGAATTTAAAACAAGAACAAAGCTCATTTATCATAAGTTTTACCAACACCAGCAGCAGGCATATACCATGCTTCCTGTCAGGATGACCTTTATCTTCAAGTAAGAGAGCAGCAAACCAAGAAAAGAACAAATACAAAGTTCCTAGAGGAGAGCACAGCATGTCCTGCTTCTGCAACACATTACAGGAAAAGCCAGAATAAAAAGCCTTAAAGAAAGACATCACAAAGGCAGATGCCAGGGCAAGAGCAGGCAAAGCTAAAGGAAGAAAATAGAAACATTTAACCTACCACACCCTCTGAAACACCAATTTTTCTCTTTCAAGAGCAGTTTTGGGACTTCAGGAAGTTTTATGCCATTGTTTGTGGTAAACATCAACCTGGTCATGGCTCAGTATCAGTAGATTTGTTGTTCTGGTGATTGTCTCTATTTTTTAGGAAAACAAACAGGGAACTGATGAAACCAGGTCCTGGGTCTGTGCTGTCACTGAAACAGAAGACCAGTGCTGAAGAGAGGGAAGTAAAGGAAAACACAGAAACACAAAAGTGTAACAAAAATCCCAAACACACAGGCAAGAAAAGGGGAAGCAGATAGGAGAAAAAGACCCGCACATAGTTAAACTCCAATTCAGAATTTTTCTTTTTTACCAGTTTTTTGGTGGTGGTGGTTTTCTTTACTGGTAGCTTGCTTTCTAGCAGAAAGTGCTCCATGTTCAGCCTGACACTCAGGGTATTGTTTTAATATTGTTCTTTAAAACAGGGAGAGGTACTTCAATAACAAAAAGCTATGTAATTAGCTCAATTAGGAGACAACGTATTATGCCCCTTTTGACAAAAGGCAAGAAGCTGCAACAACAATAAAAGAGAGCCTAGCAAGGCATGCCCTATTGTGGTTAATGCTTCTTTATTTGCCAATATACACAAGCCTTTGCATACAATGATGTACATGAGTACCTGATGTACAGAAGCTCTGCTTACCAAGGCCACCTAATCCTACATCTCGTTCCTCAATTTCAATGTTAGAGTTCAAGATCCAATATTCCCTCACAGAAGCTCTCTCCATCCTGATTTTGGAAGAAATCATGCTGACTTCTTCATGCTGTCAGCAAATACTCCTCTCATGCCTGTGTAAAGTCATTAGGATTTACCCTGTTTACAGCAGAATCTGATTTCATATATCCCCAAAGCAATTAACACAAACCCTTTACAGCTGGGGGGGGGTGGAGTGTGGTGCAAAACAAGGTTCCCAAGTAACCTGATTTCCAGAAGCAGCAGCAGCTCAAAATTGCTCTTTGCTACAATCTCTTCAGCAATTCTGGAAAAAGAAGCTACATTTTTAAGTACCAAATTATGAATTTAGGACACTAACTCAGGATGCTCTTCTTCTGGGGCTTGGGCTAGTGAAAGGCTAACGTCTACCTTCAATTATCACACTGCAGCCCCTTGGTCTTGGGAGGCACGTAACTGAACTGCACGTGCAGAGCATCTTCTTAAATGTACTCAGTTGGGGCATTTCAAATTTCCCTCCATTTTGCAGATACAGCACCAGACACAGGCAGTCTCAAAGTTTAGTCGGAACAGGTTCCTGTAGAAAATTTGAAAGCAGTAGCTTTACATTCAGCTGTAGGGGAAAAAAAAAAAAAAAAAAAAAGCCCATATACTGTGATAGACTTCACTTTTCACACCTACTCAGTGTCAACACCTGTTTAGCTGTAGATTTTTGAAAAAGCAATGACTTACTTTCATATTGCTGCAAAAGTACTTCATTTCTACATAAATGATTTATTTTAATTTTATTTCGTATTATTCAACATAAGCTAGTTCTAATATGTATTTATAATGTATTGTGGGTAGAAAGAGGATCTCTGATGAACACATACTAGTGAGCTCTAGAAAGGCAGATAATTTCCTTCACTTAATAATAGTTTTCTTTCCTCTTGGCTGCAGACTTTCATAACTAGCACCATGCCAAACATTCGAAGATTGGATTATGGCCTGTCGTACTTGATTATTTTTGTCAGCATGCTGACCCAGGGTGCCCTTTTCTTGTGTTGTTCCTTCTGTTTCCATTTTTCATGTCATCCAGCTTTTCATCTTGTCAATCAGCTTTTGACTTCCTGATTAAAGTGTCTGTCACAGGAGCAGCCTGGTCTCCAGTCAGTTGTTTAATTTGTTCCTCATGGCATCCAATTGAGTTATTCATCTGGCCCAGCTGTTCCCAAGTGCTTCCAGCATCACTTTTTCATGTGTTTGGGTTTAACCTCTATATCTATGTACAACAGTGTGAATTGTTCCATTCATTCTGTTGACTGTGGATTGCTTTGCCTCCATCTAATGCCTTGACATTGCTAGGACGGCTGCTACTGTATTCTGCGGCTTAACCAGCTGAGAGAAAAGCAGTATTTCACCCTGGTGTTATGGTAACAAGTACAACTAAACAGACTAGTTCTCAAGTATTATAGCAGGCCCAATTTTTAACAATTAGGAACGTGTAATGGAAAACTCTGCTCTCAGAGATTTGAATCCACCCAAAAAAATAATGTTGATGACGCTTGGCAGGAGGAGAGAAACATTACTTTGCCAGGAATTTTTAGCATTCACTTGAAATCAGTTCGCTTCATTATCATGAGGGATGTTTGCTCAGTGCCAAGTCTAGGCCTGGTATAACCCAGCCATAACTCCCAGTGACTTATGTGGGAGTTGCACAAGCTCACAGCAGGGCTAAATTTGGTGATCTGACTGAAGTCGTACAGGCATCCAGTTGGAACAATGGAATTTAAATCAATTCAGTGTCATCGCAGTAAAATGCTCAAATCTTGTTGTGTTGCTTTAATCACTGCTTTTCAGAGAGAATTAGGGGAAAGGGATTAGCATTAAATTCTGACTCTACTCCGTAATTTTTTTTCCCTCTGGAATAACAACTGATATGCCTCAGTTTCCCTACTGAATATAACAATACACACATCACATCGGTATGCAGGAATGACTGTTTATTAAATAAGGTGAAGCTGAAAAATGCCGAGTATTATTATATATGATTACTGGAAGCTAATCTAATTGAGTAGAATGCTGGAATAGTTTTGAACTGTGTATCACAGGGGAGGAAGGCATTTTCTGATAACCAACTTCTGGTTTTGATGGAAGTCAAGCAAAGTCCATGCTGTGGGGCACATGTCGGTTGTTTTAGGGTTTGGGAAGAATCTTTTTTTCTTCCCATTTGCTCTATTGTTTCATCTTTTTTTCCTGTATTCTACTGCATCACAAAGTATTGCCATTTGCTAATGTCAGGATGACTTAATGACCTTTCTCATATAAGAAATCCTCTGCTTCAGTGTAAAAGCATATTGTATTTATATAAGTTTTATCTGATAAAGATATAGAGCAAAAAACTTGATCCCAAGCTGGGTAGATTTTCAGCAGACTGCAGCTTTTTTCCTGTTGTGCTAACATTCATTTCTCCACAGACACATCAAGACTTGAAGTGCTGATTCCATAGCACTGTGAGTTTTTAGTAGAGTTTTATATACCAGAAGAATTTTATTAAAACAACATTAACTCAGTCAAGTCCCTGCTGGATGCCTGTCCACATCATAAAAACCGCTAGCTTGACTGGCACTCACTGGCACCCATATAAGAACTCTCAGTGGGGAAGCCAAGGACTGAATGGACCTGGGTCCTGAAGTGCCCTTTCATCCCTACAGGTGGTCCTTCCAGCTCAGAAGTGAGGTACGTTCTTGGAGCAGTACCATACCTGTTCTGGGGCTAAACAAATGACTTCAGCTTTCATCACCTTCATGCCAAAACTTTTCAAGATTCTTAATTTTTTCTTCTCTTTTTTTCTTCAAGTAAAGAATCCAAAGATTTGTTTGCTTGTTAAGAAGACTGCATTCTTTCCAGTTGTAGTTTTTGCATTTATTTAGAAAACAGAGGTATATGTAACAGAGGATCGGGAAATATCTCCAGCAGCGTTTGGGGTTTGGAGCCATGATACGTCTAAGAGATTCCTGCTTTCCTCTTACTTTCTCACTGACTTTGTAGAAGCAGCCATAGGACCCTTGTACAGAATGCAATCTGGCTTTAATCACCACTAAATGGCTTCCATCCTATTGGAGATTTGTTTGGGAAGGACTGTTCCTGAAAAACACTGCTGTGAAATGCATGCTATTTGGAATGAGTTTGTATTCAAAATGCATTCTATTTGGAATGAATTTGTATTTTCTAACCTCACAATATTTTAGGATGGGTTAAAAAATATGGCAGAACAGAGTGAATATGTGCACTGGGCCTAATAAGTACGCACTTTTCTATTAGTATCTGAGTCTCTCCTGGGTGCAAAAATGGAAAAAGGAAGAATTAGTTCTGAAAAGTAAACTGCATCCCATGGCTGCATGCAATGCACCCATTCAAAACAGGCTGTGCAGTTAGTACTTCTGGGCTTGCTTGGAAACTTTGCCCGGAGTCCTCTGAATTTGGTTCCCTCTTACATTTTCCATGAGCTTGACTCCTTCTTGGTTAGCCAAGAAAGTAATTGCACGATGTCTCAAATCTGCCCTTCCCCCAGCTTCTTGTATCATAAAATAACTCCAGGCGCAATATGTTATGCAAGTCTGTGATCATCCCTCTAATTTCTTATAAAAGATATGACCTCGTTATCAATGAAGATATTTTTAAAGTACTGATCATCTTAGCTAAAACCTCACGGATAGAAATGCAAAATACGTTCTAATGCCTCTTAAAGCTCAACTTCATATTGGTTATACTCAATTGAAATTCCATGTGGTTTTCTTTGCAACCAAAACCAACTACACTGCTTTCAAGATACATGAAATACAAGCTGAAATTTTGCGGTGCAGCTACAACCTTGAGAGGTTATACTACAATGTTTGGGGATGTACCGACTTTACTAACACTTGAGAATGAAATTTGGCTGTCAGGCACACATTTATTAGGATCGTTCTAAAAATTTGTACAGTATAATGCCCAAATCTGGGTGAGCTATTCAATTGCATTTCTGAATCATAACCTGAGCTGATTCTCTTTATGTATAGAGAAAGGAGTATGTAGCTGTCAGATTGTGACACCTTTTGGTTTGTGTATTATGCATTGTACTTCTAATCAGTTGGGAAGCCATTTTATTCTCAAAGCTCAACATGGACTGCAAAAGATGTATACTAATAGTCTTCCACAGAGGTTTTACATTTATTCTCTCCTTCTTTCTTTCTTTTTTTTTCTTTTCTGTTCTCAACCTAAAAGAAAGGTCACTTCAAATGATGCTATATATATTGTGCTCTTTATGCACCTAACAGTAGAGTGTCTATGCTCTAAGAAGACGGAAGATCTGCAGCCTCTCTTTCCTTTTACCTTTGATGTCTTCAAGAAGTGACTGAAATATCAATATGTTTACTGAACATAGAGGAAAAACTACTTCCCCCAGGGTGAAATAACTGGGTTTAGGACAGCTTACAAGACACCTCCCCTATGGAAGAGGACGAGCTTCAGGGCACATATAAATATGCATCATACACACATAGTCACCCTCCCAGCCAGAAGAAATGCATGTGTTTAACAAGCACATTTCTAATGCAACCTGGTTTAGCTTCTGCTGCACTAACAACTCCTGCAATTAAGCAATGTTGGTAGCCAATTAGCTCACATTTTTTTCATATTGAAAGAGCAAATATAGGCAAGTATTTAACCCCTTTTGTGCCCTTGGGCCATCAGCGTGCCTAACATTGGGGAAACTGTAATTGTAATCCTCTCAGATACAGTTTTTCTTCTGTTATATTAGGAGGTGATAAAACAAACAGCATGATTGAATATTGAAAAGGCTGGATAACTTTATGAGTATTGCTACTACTAATAGCCACCTTATGTTTAAGTGAAATCTTTTGCATGGGAGGATCTAAAAACTTCCCAATATGCATATAAGGATAATTTCACTTATCATTGAACTTCTCTGAGGCAACCCTGGTGCGTAAAAGGAAGACTCCATTAGATGTACAGCAAGCCTGGCACTTAGTGGAAATGTTAGTGCTACTCTATAACCTGTACAGCAGGACCTACTTTGTAATGGGGAGGTAATATTATGTGCTCTTCCCCAGACTAAGCCACTATGGTGGTTCTAGAAGTTGTCACCAAAAGGTACTTTATTCTCCTCTGTACTTTCTGAGTATAGGCAGAGGCTTAAGGCCACAGTCTTGTCCTCATATTTCATATCAATTTTTCTAAAGCAATATAGAATGAATATTATGTATATAATATTAATGTACTTCCATATTCTGTGCATTCAGTTTCAACACATCATCCTATAGCTACCTATTGCAATGCTGGACTAGGTGATATTTTAATGCACTCTCATTTCCATTTAAAATTCTACTGGAAAAGTGTGAAATATCCTTTTTTGTATGTGTGTGAATAGAGCCTTTAATGCTCAAGTTTAAATGAATGGTGTATTTTTTGGCTAGGTGTCAAAGACTTAACAGAACTTGTACTATAGTCTTCTCACAGGAAAAAACAAATAGTTTCACACTGAGGTATTTGGAAACAGGTGTGCCGAACAATTACAGAATGTTACAGCTCTTGGAGGCAGCCCTCCAAGAAATTGAGGTCTAAAAATGTATGATAACACTATCACATTGATAAAATATCTAGTACTGTATCCCACTAGACAGGAGAAAAACTGACTGGAGCACAAGGAGAAGATGTGATCACTATTATGTCAGGGAACGAAGCAGCTAGAGTTGTTGCCAGCAGGTCTGGAAGGAAAACAATAGAAAAGCTTCACTTGGGATGTGGTTTGGAAGCAGAGATCAACACTGTCCACTCCCACTCTCATGGCCACCACCCTGCCCCAAGCAGCAGAACGCTCTCCTGGTCACACCCAGCAAAGTGCCTGATGGAGCCACCGCTGCTTATTTAGCATGCAGCTACACAGCTCTACAAAAACTGAGCAGCAACCTTTTTTGCTGATGCCCCTCTTTCCTAAAGTACCAGTTCCACATTTCTGTTTTACCATATATCCATCTCATTTCAATTCTCTGCTGAAAAAACAATCTTTCCATGCTTCTCTTCCTTGATTATGATGTCAGTCAGACAAACTCTTACATAAAAGTTGTAAAGCCAAGATTTCATTTCTACCTCCCTATTTCCAACAAACATCCAGAAACAATAGAAAGCATTTCAAAGTTGTTGTAAATCCACAAAAAGGAATCCAACCTTCAGTCCACCCCCCTGAAATGTTCTCCTGCTCTTACAAAAATTATTTGTGTCCCCAGGCACATCTGCATAGCAAAGCTTTACCAGGACCTCTTAGTTTATTTTGCACTTTCCCACTTTGAGACAAATATTCTCAGAAATTAGAAGTGGTCTTGTCCATCAAGTCTGATTTATCTGCTACCTCAAGACAAGGTGACCCCACCTCTGCACTCCCCAAATCCACCAGCTTATGTGCGTAGTGCTTCCACGTGGCGTAGAGGGGAATTCCTCCCTGACTCTCTCCACATTCAGGTTACGGCCCTATCATTATTTTAGCATGTGTAGCTACGCACTTTATTACCGGTCACAAAATTATTCCTCTCCGTTTTCAAATCCAGCCGTACTGTTTGACTCCATGACCTTCCGCGGCAGCAGATCCCAGAGACAATTCTCCGCCTTTGCCAAGACTGTAACAGAATGTTTAATGTCAAAGGATGAAAACACATTATCCCATCTTTGATGTTTAAAGAGAGGGGAGAGACCTCAAGACCTTTCTGCATATTATACAGTGTAACACATTTGTATGCTCTCTGCAGAGCTGGCATGTCTTATTCAAGGTCAGCTCTGCTCCACACTCCAGTCCAGCAACCTCCCTCCCTAAGTTTTCATATTCCAGTTACAAACCAAGTTACTAAATTGTGAAGTCAAGGCAAAAGCAAATGAGCAGACAAATGCTAAATAGAAAAAAATCCTTGCTCTTCATACTGCTGTTGTGTTTCTCTGAAAAGATCAACTCAGTAGCACCCTGCATTCATGGACCTCAAAGATTGTCTCTAAAAGTGGGCCAATGCCTTCAGCCCCAGTACCAACAGAGCTCTGAAATGCACACGTACTCACAGAGGACGGGGAAAGAAGTAATTTTACTGGTATTACTGCAGAGACAATGGTGCAAGTTTGTTATATATGTCAGGAGAATTAGGCTTACAGAACTTGAGGCATGGAAAAGAATTGCTTTGACCCACAGTCACCGAGCTATTTAGCAGCACAGTAAAGGAAACAGCATACATCTCCTGGCTTTCAGTCCTCTCCTCGCTAGTTGCTGGGCAGTACCACTACTGTTTCCATAATAATTATTGTATGTGCTTAAAAAATTGTGTGAAAGCTAGTGAATGGCAATTTAGCCTAAGGGGGCTCTTCAGGCCCCAAACAGCCCTTCTTCTTCTGTAAGGCTTTATCCTTAACAAGCTAAGATTGGGTCATCAGCCACTTGAAACACCTAAGAGACAGAAAAAATAAAACCCAAGTCAGACTCCAGGTCTCTTTATGATCCTCTTTGGGCTTGTCAAGGGACGGATGTTCCCACCCAAGTTTGGTGAGACTTCCTGATCTTATTATGGCTTCCAATGGGGCAAGAGTCTTCCTAATTCTTACTTTACATTGTGAATTCTGACCAGATGTTGTCCAAAGAAAAGCATATTATTCTTGAGAAAACTGTCCTTTATTTCTAAAAGAAACCAAAAAATAAGACCACTGTCATTCTGTTTTGTCCTAACCGAACTGCTGTAGAGATTAGTTCCTTAAAAAAAAAAAGTAGGTCTCCATCAAATGACATCTACTGTGTCTGGCACTTCCCCTGTTTATGAATGCTATTTCATGGTTTCCTTCTCAAAAATCTTTTGATTTCAAAAATCAGTGTGTACTGAAATCAGCTTTGCACCTCAAACATCAGTTAATGAAGTTCAGTGATGGAGACTGTCCTCTACAGAGTGGACTGTTCCCCCCACTTCGATCCTCTTTGTTGCTTTTTCCTCTTTCTCAGGTGACTGAGAGTCCAAAAACAGCCACCAGACTTCTGGTTTTGCTCAAGGAAAGCTTGTGTTATGAAGCAGTGTGGCTTCCCAGGCGGGTATGAACGCCAGGCTCGGACTCAAGAGGTCACAGGTTCTGTTTCTACCTCTGCTGTTGCAGTTTCCCCTTTGGTACAATACTAATGACCTGCCTTGCAAAGCAGTTTAAGATTGGTGTTGAAAAGCCAACTTCACAGAGGTATTATCTCATGGAATATGATAATTTTGGATCTGCCATTCTGCCCGACCTCATGTTCGGCTGGAAAAGTGCACGCCAAGCTTAGCTTGCCTACTGATTTTGTTGCTGGTATTGGAGGGGTGGATAGAGACAATAGAAACTCAGTACCAATCTTAATGATAAAACATACACTGCCACATTATAATATTGCATTACATATATATATATACACACAAATATACACTCACAAAAACTCTGTTGCATCCGTTCTTTAGCATTCCTTGTCGTATGTAAATGTAAGTCATTATAATCCCCGTACAAAATTAATTACAGTCAGAAATTCCCACATTTATATTTTCAGAGGGTTACCAGATATTCTTTTAATTTGGCTCTACCGTCTTGTCAAAATAAAAGCTCTTTGCCTAACATTTATGAGGCCTCTAAGCTTAATTGCATTCATCTTTATCAAGTCTTGAAACTGGCTGATATATTTAAATGAGCTAAAATAAAAAGGTTTGAGGCAACTGAAGTCTCTTCAATAAACTGAAGAAAAATTTCCAAAAGACTATGGAAGTGGTAGTGACCAAAGCTGTAAAGAAGAAAGATTTTAAAACTAATAAGTTGCCAAGTGGATCCTTTTCTTAATTAGTCTTCCTTTCAAAGAATTAGTGAGTAAAAGGCTTAAAGAAGATGAAGTGAAGTTTGAATGTTACCCACAGTCTATAAATAAGACTTAAATTAGTCTTTCATTTGGCCCATGACAATTCTATTATATGTCCTGCCATATTCTAATTTCTTTGTTTTGCCTTCCTACAGTTCTTCACCACCAAGAGATATGACTTTGACTACTGGAGGAGACTTTAAATATTTTCCAGCCTATAAAAACAGCTGAGGTACATTGGTACTCTTCTCCACTTGGGGCTTTTTTGGGCTTTCATTGTTAAACGTTGTAAGTATTTTAGGGTTTACGCTTGGAAATGGTAGTCAGAGGTGGTGAGTTCAGCTCTTAGCTCTGTCGCAGACATCCTCAGCAGGCTTAGGAGGTAGCAGCAAGGGACCACACCGAGTGGAGGTGGCTATCCTCCCTAGGGTCCAACCCCTCTGAAGTAGGCACTGTCAAGCTGTGGTTTGTGGAGCCCTGAGGGTCAGAGGGTCTATGACAGTTAATGAAGAAAGACAAATATACTGTCAAGTTGTACCAAAAGCAGCACCATCACTGGAAAATTGCTGGAGGACTCTGAATAGAGCCAGGTTGTCTGTAGTTCAGTGAAAAGACACTTGCCCAGCAAAAAACCGTCCTCTTGTTGAATAGCCTTCTATGCCTGAAGATAGTTTTAATTTTTCTGTGACTGAATTCCCAGCCAGTAATGTGATAGAGTAGTGGGAATATTGGGAATGTTTTCCACCCCATCTTCCCTGTCTATCTTATAAAACCATAAGCTCATAGATTTTGTTTCTACAGAGTTTCTTCTGTCTCTGCAGGCAATGTTGCTCTTCCATCTGCTGTTATGAGTAGTACTGAAGCAGTGATCACGAGTGAGCTCCCTCTCCATTCAGGGCTCAGCTCTCCAAAGCTTGGTCCATGGGTCTGAGTGGAGAGAGCAGCTCTGGCCCACACCATGCGTGGTAACTCTGGTCTAGGGCTGTGTCAAGATGTGACAAATTAGGATAAATGCAAAACTTCGAGACCTTCAGAGCCCCTTCTTTCATTGTCCCAGACTTTTCTCGAGTGAATCCTGGACCAGAGCAGAGCTGGACCTAGAGGGTTGAAATTTGCAGGTGTTTATTAATCCACTCTTTGGAGGCCAGGAACTAACATCTGCTTTATCTCAGAGCTTCATGTTGCTATTGTCCACCACACGGTGTGGTCGATAGCTATACCTGTGAAATTTATTCACTGCCATAGAAACAGGTGATGTAAAAAATAGCTTTCATTTAAATCTGTGACAAATTCACAGAAGAGCTGAGTTTCTCTAATGGCTGGAATGAGAAGATGCAAACTATAGCAGCTCTAGGCAGATTCTTATTTTGACAGAAGCAATGACTCACTGTGTGACCACGGACAAGTCGTTCAATTTTCTTGTGCTTTAGTCAACAAAACTATAAAATTATTAAAAGACAAAAAAAAAAAAATCCCCAGATTTTACTGAAAAACAAATCCTTCCTCTGAGCTCAGTTGGTGAATAAATGACAAAAACAACAAGATGAAACATGGGTGTAACCCACAGCTTTGCCAAATATACCACAAAAATATGGAGAGGGTACAGAGGAAGAGAAGGCAGGGGGAAAAAAAAGATCAGCAAGAACACTGAAATGCCCCAAAGCACATGAAATCATATGAACAGAAACAACTTCAACAAAAGAGACTATAGATGCCCACAGGGTGGTGAGTAGGAGGGTGTAATCCAAAGAAAAATAGCAATCAAATGATCTAATGCTCTTTTCATCACAAGCAGCCTTTAAAACTAGATAGTGATTGTCTCACCCTTTCATGGGGTACAGTACAACAACTATTTAAATGTGCCCGGAAACAACACCAATCAGACTTTAACACAGTTAATGAAGGATGGTTTGTCCAATACTAACTGTAGGGAGAAACACGGATGCCTAAAAGGCATCATTGCCTACAAGTGATCGTCTCCTCTTTTAGTCTGCTCAGTGACACCTGCTTCGCCAGGGCCCTGTGCAGAAACCAGGGAGGCTTAGGCATCACTCAGACTAGTCAGACTGAGTGAGTCCTGAAGGAACTGCACCACCTAGCAGGGGGACTAGGGGCTACTTTACACACTGTTTGGAGTCCCCTGTGCATGCAAGAGATACACTGTGCTGCATGGGTGCAATAAGTTTGACGCAGCCTACAAAAATCCCAACTGCATGCTGGCATCTGGCTTTCTCAGCCATCGTTATAGCTGGGGTCTTAGGTCCTTTGGCCCTGGCTGCCCCACTATATCCTCAGTTCTTGTCTGGGATGAGAGAATGTGAAAAAAAGAGACACCGCCTGAGACATCAGCATTATTTCTAGGACTTATTCGATGCTGCCTGGCCATGGCTGGTTTAGTTTTCTGCACAGAGTGAAATTGCAGCAGAAGGTGCTGTTGCATTAGACTGCTCCTCAGAAAGCAAGCAGGATGATGCTTTAGCCCTGGTTGCAGCAGCCAAGTGGCTGTAATGGAGTGAGAACATGAAACGCAGAGGAAAACAATGAACAGTGGAAAAGTCAGAGTTAGGCCTGCAGCAGAAGAGAGGCTACAAAGGTATCTTCAAAGGGTTTTCTGGAAGAAAAAAAAAAGGAGCAGACAACATACATATTAATGAAGCAGAAACAATATTGGAAAACAACCTATTATCCTTACTCAGATCAAAAGAACATGAAGATTAACACCTCAGACATCAGACCTCTGCAACAGGAGAGTGGGCTTAGCAACAAGTCTGCTTCCCACCGTCTTCCTTTGTTTTTGTGACTAGGACCAAGCAAAGAGGGGGCAGGTTCATTGCGAGTAGCTGTGGAAGTGGGCCTACAAGCCTGGCAGCTGCACAGTAGAAGCTTTTAAAAAAAGAAGAGCTTTAAAACTGAGCAAAGACTCAGTAAAATCTGGATGAGCAAGGGAAGAAAATGAAGATGAAAATTAGATAGGCTACAATGCAAAGACAAGATTTTCTGTCTTGCCTTGCTTGAGGGGAGCGCTGGAGTACTCAGAAAGATGCGGCATTATTTGCGCACTCCTCACTGAACTGCTGAAAGGCTTCCCAGTGGCCATCAATCTCCTCTCCCCTCCTCCCACCCCAGAGCCCTCTTCTCCTACAAGCCCGTGAGGCTCCCCGGCTTTCCAAGAGAAACACAGTCCTACGGTGCTTGTCCCTGCAAAGGCATTTTCATCTGAAGATCAGAGACATTCTCTGCTGAGGATTGTATCCACTTGCAATGAGAATGGCTCAATGATCTAATAAATCTTTTCCATATTTGGCAAAATAGCAATCTGATCAAATTAGATTTTCTCTTAATAATTTTCTGCAGCACAAACTGTTATTTAAGGACTCCTGCCTGGTGCATGAAACCACATCTGCATGGTAAGGGCATTTACGATAACGGAATGAAAGCTACCCCAGAAGTGGTTACAGTGAAGGAAAGGTACCTCTAATAACGACAATGGGGAGAGACACATTCATTCTCTGTCAGAGACTTCATAACAAAAATTACTCTTTCTACACACCTATCTTCTATTAGCAGCTTACATTTGCTAGGGGCATTGAATTTCAGACCAGCTTCTTTCTGATTTTTTGCACTCATGTTCATACATGCACTGATGTGAAAAAGGGTCAAAATACAAAGTTAGAATCCAGCACATTTTTCATAGCTACTTTGATGCTTCAGGAATTATACAATCCAAAAAGAGAAAACAGAAAAACTTCATTTTGCCACAAATGTGACTGAACAAAATTTCAGCCTTCCTGAGACCAACAGAAGTTTTACTGCTGATTGCAAAGGATTTTCACTTGGTTTCATATGCAGGATTCACTAGATATGAGGTAGCTATGCTGTTTTCACTACAGTAATTTTCCTGATTCTAGCCATTTTAAAAATGATCCAGACTTCTTCCAGCTGTAATAGGACAAGAGTCACTGGACACAAGGTAGAACATAGGAAATTCCAGTCAGATTTAAGGAAAAACTTTTTCAAGATGAAGTGATTAGCCACTGGAACAAGTGGCCAGAGAGGCTGTGGGATCTCCACCCTCCGAGATATTCAAAATTCAATTGGGCACTCCCCTGAGTGACCTGCTCTGAACAGAAGTGCTTTGAGCAGGACATTGGACTAGATGGACTCTGGAGGTCCCTTCCACTCTTAACTGTTTTGTGAATCTGCATACAGGGAGGACAGTAACGTACTACATAACTGCACTGTGTGGATCGGATCTCTGATCCTGCTAGTCTTCAGATGCTACAGAAAACTGCTAAATACTAAGAATAAAGCCAGAATTCATGAATATTGGAATTAAAACCATTTACAGGAAGATGTAGACTTAGGTCCAAAATGCTGTTTTGCATAGTAAAAATGCTGCTGCTAAAAGGCTGATCGTTTAACTTGTCCCTCATGTGTTTTACTGAAAGTTTGTGTGGGTGGTTTGAAACCCACTCCAGCCTTTTCCTTCTACATAACAATAAGATCCTAGAAAGCTTTGGTTTACCATCAAGAAAGTGGGCCAAGTTCTGGGCTGATTTGTGCCTTCTGCAACTTCAGTAGCAAAGAAATTTCACAAACAGTGAGGTAGGACAGGACCTGTTCTAGTGCTCTTTAAACTTGTAAAGCTTCTTCGTTTTCAGACTGAGTGGGAATTTTTGCATGAACAGACTGATGCCTGACATTTCTAACGCTTCTTGGTTAGGCCAGATTTGAAATATCAAAAACATTTTTTGTGGTATTTTTGTATTCCTATTTCCAATTTTCCCCCCTCTCCAAATTTTCTTACCTTCTCTTGCCAGATATTCCCCCTCTGTCTCACTCCTAAGAAAAAGAAGGTAAGAAAGAAAGATGTAGAAACTTGCATTTCTATGTGGGTGGGAGGAATTAGCAAACCAGTTTTCAAATTTCCATCCTTGCTGCAATCAGTACTGTTCTAGTTTTATACACATAATCTGCAGATCCCATTTTCCTGTCTTTCCTGTAGCAGTAAGTAGCTTTCAGATGCCTACTGAAAGCCACTCAAACCACTGAAGTTTTTATGGGTTAACCCATCATAAATTACTATTTATTCAATTATGATTAATGCCAAGCAAAAATATATAGCAACTGGTTAACTGTATGGTGGAAAATAATGAACAAAAGGTTTAAGCAGATGACTCACAACAGATCATTGTTTCCTAAGGTCTGAGACATATCCCCTTGTGGGGTATGAAGAGCTAACAATGGGTCACAGAAGATGAATACATTAAAACGGGTGTGTATTTAACAACTCGTGGTAATTTAGCAGGAGAAGCACAATTATTTTTCTCTTAATGCAGCAGGGCTTAGTTTTCAAAAGTTTGAGGAACAATCTGACACATCATGGTCCAAGGCAGCACGTTTCTACCAGCCCATGGTACAGGGAGGCTCTTTTTATAAGAGTTTCAGTCAATTTTCATATGTAATGGAGGCTCCCATGATCACTGAATAATAGAACAAAAATGTGACCGCACTTATCTGACCCAATATGCAGTTATTTTCTGAGCTACCTGTGATCTGCTACCAAAAAATAAAAAAAAAAAGGAGCTTTAAAAGATAGATGGTAGCCAACTGCAATCCCTCCCTCTCTCTTTGGCTGTGGTTTCAGAATGGGCCCAGAGGTGAAATGACCCAGCTGTTACTGCTCGCGCGTGAAACTCAACAGCTCTGAAATTCCTCCTTAAAGGCTGCATTCAAACAGGAGCTTAGACCCACTAGGGAAGGACTGTTGTTATCTTGTTCTTCTAGAAAGTGGCATTACTCTCCAATGCAAGTTGTATTTCTGTATAAAATATGTTGCATCCTCCTGACATCAGTCAGGAGTCAAAGTTTTCAGCTGTCTCCTTAGGATGGATTTTCAAGAGCACCCATCCACAAATCAACAAAAAAAGTTGTCAGATTTTCAACAGACACAAGAAAACCGGGCAAAGTTTTCTCACAAGTAAGGCCACAAGTCTCACAAGAAAACTGTTGGGGCAAAAGAGTTCTGCTGAAAATGTGGCTCCCCTTGTGGGCATCAACACTAGACAGTCTGGTACTCTAGTGCATTAAGAGTATTGCCTCTTTTGTCTCTCTGATCTGTCAGCCTCATTAGCAGAGATCATGGTCTTGAACTTTAAGGAATTAAAGTTAACATTTGCTTACACATATCAAGTTCTGCGTCAGATGTAGGCCGTTACACATGACACACATGTCATTCCTCCTACTACCACAAAAATAAATCCTTCTATTGTTATCCTAACCTAAGTGTAATTTTCAAAGCTTGTAAGCAATTTGCAGTCAAGGAAATGTAAAGGCCAAATTGTGTTGGCCATTTATTTCTGAAAAGAAATGTTCATCAATTCATAGCTCAGTTTGTTCTAACATAACAGTTCTCAAAGTATGTTCTGTTGGCTGTTAGCAGTCTCTGGGATCTGCCACATGATCCATGTTTGGGTTTTTTCCTTCCAGCTATGAAATACTTTACTAAAAGTTAACTTTCAATTAAAAAATAGAGACACATAAATTAGGGCAGGGACTGGACTGAGATTAAGAAGACTTGAGTTTTGTTCTTGGATGCACAAGAACCAAGCCACCTCCTCTTTGTCTAGCTTATTTTGCTCTGCTTACCTTGCTACATTTTGCCTACTTGAATAAAGAGCCTTCAGTGAGTACATCATGCCTGACCAACTTGATTGCTTTCTATGATAAAATGACTGGATCTGTGGAAAAGTAGAGAGGAGTAGATGCCATTTACCTTGACTTTAGCAAGGCTTTAAGCACTGTCTCCTACAGTACACTTGTATCCAAGTTGAAATTTTACAGTCTGGATGGGTGGACAAGTAGTTGAGTAAAAAAAACTGATTGGATGTTCAGCTCAGAGGGTTACGGTTAATGGGTCATACTCTATCTGCATGCCTGCACTGTTTAATATCTTTACGAATGACCTGGAGGAGGTGATGGGTTGCACTCCTGTCAAGTTTGCAGATGGCACCAATTTGGGGGGAACACTCAATACACTTGAGGGCAGGGGCTGCTGTCCAGAGGGACCAAGACAGGCCAGATGAAGAGGTCCACAGAAACTCCATGAAATTCAGCAGGGCCAAATGCAGAGCCCCGCCACTGGGAAGGAAGAGCCCCTCAATGACACTGACAAAGTAGCACGAGTTCAGCAGAGGGCCACCGTGATGGTCAGGTGCTGGAGCACCTGCCCTGTGGGGAGAGGCTGAGGGAGCTGGGCTGGTTCAGCCAGGAGAGGAGATGGCTTTGGGGGGCCTAACAGCAGCCCACCTGTACCTATAGGGAGGTGATTGAAAAGACAGAGCCAGGGTCTTCAGTGGTGCATGGTGGGAGGATTAGAGACAACAGACTTAAGTTGAAGAAAGAGAGATTAAAATTGGATATAAGGAAAAACTTCTTCCCCATGAAAGCAGCACCCACTGGGACTGTCCAAGAGGCTGTGCAGTCTTCATCCTTGGGGGGTGTCAAAATCCAACTGGATAAAGCTCTGAGGAGCCAGGGCTGAGCTCAGAGCTGACCCTGCTTTGAGCAGGAGGTTGGAATAGAGACCTCCAGAGCTCACATCCAAACCGAACTCTCTGTGATTGCACAAGGTCCAGTGAGCACCAAATTACATCCTTAGTCAAGGATCGGAGTGCACTGACTGTGTACTCTTGCCCTCCCTAGAGCTCCCATGCTCCTGCCTGTGACTCCAGGAAAGAAATATTGGTGTACATCCCAGGTTATGTTGGGCTGACAGTGCAGATGTCATGTACCTGCAAACTAAGTCTCATTCAGCTCGTTTCATTGCACATACATTGAATACGTGAGTAGGTCACAAACAGTAGGTACAACACACCTGAGAACTCACCCTCCCCTGGACAGAGTTGAGAGAAACCTTGATCTGCCACATAACGCCTCTGCCCTCACCATGTCTCTACAGGGTATTCAGGGAAGTGGCTCTAAATCCTTCGAGAGAGTGAGCTGTTCCATGTTATTATGAAGCTGAAGTATTACAAGGTGTTTAAATAATCACTGTGGCAAAGAGCAAGAGCGCGCTATGGAGAAAAAAGCTTTTTAGCCTGGTGGCTGAGGCAGCTGCATTCAACATCCTGCTCCACGCAGTCCCCAAGACAAAAAAGAAGAGCCACACACACAGAGCATGGAGCACACCTGCTTTCACAAGAGCTGGTAGCCAGGTGAAGCAGGAGTGCTTGCAAGATGCGGAGGTTCACATCAGATGTGGAAGGAAACTTTCCTTCTGCCTACTGTGTTGTGGGCACAAAGATACCTGGGGAAGAGCCTTTTGCCCCTGTGAAAACCTGTGCTTTCTGTCCCTGTGCTAAGGTCACATAATGAGCCAGGGAGTCACTTTTCAAATAATAGTCATGTATATATATTTAACACCCCCCATACCAGTGCTAGGTAAAAAGCAATGCCACCTCTGAAAACCTGGCAAATCCCAGCCCTTTATTTCCTTTACTTTTCCTCTTCATGCTTCAAAATGAACATTTTTGTTTTGGATGAAATGGAATGTATGTTTGCATTTTACACTAAATAAATGTTTTCAGATTTCCATTTTGGCAAGAAAAACAAAAAACGAAGTTCCATTTGGTTTGACTCTAACTTATTTTTTCTCCCTCTTTTTTGGGTTCGGCACTCTAGCTGAAAAAAAAACAATTATTCTCACAGCCTTAGTCACACGTTTTCCAGGCAGTGCCTGAAATGTTTCCTTTCAACTCTTTGCAAGCATTTTATAGGTTGTCATTTCGCTGCTGCTTCAAGAACAAGAGACTGCAATTCTTCCAAGTGAACAGCTTCGATGACTTTCCTGACTGATGCAAATGTGTTACACTGTTGACAAATACTAACCATGGGAGTTGACTTGGCTATTGCTGTTTGCTGTAACTGGTATTTCCCCTGAAAATTCTCCTCCCACCCATCAAATGGAGCATTCTGTTTTATCAAGCTAGTTTTTAATAATCTTTTTGTATGCCTTATCTTTTATCTAGACAAATAAGAACTAATCAATTTTCAAGAACCATAATTTGCCACTTAAACGGCTGTAAACAATTTCCTGATGAGAGGCCAGGCACTGAATGCACATGGAGGCCAGAATATCTCCTACCATTAAAACTAATCCTTTTAGTCCCCACTGAAACACATGGACAGGGTATCATGGACATTTCAGCTATACCCCTATATATCTTCATTTCAGCTATTTGCAGCTTGGTTTGAGAAGCAGCAGGGAATGCAGTCAATGCCCCAAGCCTGACAGCGTTTAAAAGGCATTTGGACAATGCCCTTAACAAGCTTTAACTTGGTCAGCCCTGAATTGGTCAGGCAGTTGCACTAGATGATCATTGTAGGTTCCTTCCAACAGAAATAGTCTATTCTATTCTATTCTATTCTGTTCTGTTCATTTCCATAAGTGTTGCCAATACCTATAGCACACAAACACTGACATAGTTCCTGCCCCACGGAACTTGCAATCTAAATTAACACGTGAGAAAACATATGAAGAGATGCAGTAGATTACAGAGGCCAAAGTCTCAAACTGTACAAAATGCAACCCTGCTGCTGGTCAAAATCTTGTTCAGGAAAATGTAGGCAAGCATCTATACTTATGGGCCCAAGTCCTGAACCAGCTGCCCAAAATATATGAAAATATACACACGCATTAATAGGAAGATAACCATAGCAATTTGTCACTGTAGGTTAGCTGCTAGAGTTCGTGCTAACAGGCTTCAGGAGGAAGCAAATCTGGTGTATCCTAACTTTGACACCATCTTCAAAAGTGGTTCTCAACCTCATCAAAATTACTACAAGGAAAAAAATAAAACAACAAGTAAATTACTTTTTAGAACTACTAATCCACATAGATTAACAGCCATAACTCAATTTCAGAGAGATGACTGGATTTTCCTAACACATGCACACACACACAAAATAGCCACCAGGATATTGGGGCTCAGTTAAATATTTAAATAAGATCAAATAAAATTAAAATAGTTTTTGTATTTCATATTTGTATTTTTAATTGACTGGAAAATGGAAAGAAGACATTGAAATACTGTGTTAATATCTACACTATCTCCACTGGCTACGCAAAGATTTGCTTCTGATTTTAAAGTTTCTCAGCTCAAGAAGATGTAGATTTTCTTGGCAACAGCTGCTGTGTAAAATATTCTGAGATAGAATTTTTTATCATAATTAATAATAGATGAAAATTTCTGCGTTTTTGATGTTCTAAACTCTATGCTGTTTGATTTACGATGTCTTTATAGTTGTTTTTCTAGTAATTCTATGCCTCTTTCTGTTGGTATAAGGCTGGTCGTCTCTTTTATTTCCCTAGTGGAGTTGGTACAGTACTCTTTTCTTCCTTTTCTCGCCTTCTTTTTCTGTAAATATATTTCATAAAGTTCCCCTTTCTTCCTTAATGAGACTGATCCCTATGTTCTGTAAGTTTGTTGCTGTGGAATTTTTTTCTTTTTTTTTAACTCCACACAGGGCAGTAATAAAACCTTGGTGGGGGCTATTGCAACGAGGAGTGTGTTCTGTGCATGCTCTTGTAGAGCTGGCTGTATTCTCTGTAATGAATGTTTTAAAATGGATAGTGACTAAAGAGGTATAGTCCAGTTTGGGGGTTGGATTTTTTGGCTTGCATTGCGATTTTTTCATTTGGTGTTGGGGTTTTAAGGAAGTGTGCCCTGCAAAACTTACTGGATAATGCTCCATGATTGGTATTTTATGAGAAGTTGGATACAGGTGCTTATAGGCTATTATTACAGCATCAGC
Organism: Harpia harpyja; assembly: GCF_026419915.1. Lineage (NCBI taxonomy): Eukaryota > Metazoa > Chordata > Aves > Accipitriformes > Accipitridae > Harpia > Harpia harpyja. The sequence continues at coordinate 11,134,024 of NC_068945.1, read as the reverse complement.
AGTCCCAGCTCTTGTGACAGTAGAGGACCATATGTCATAGGTGGGATGCTAGTGACAGCTGTAGTTAAAGCTGTCAGAGTTTCCAGCAGAACCCCTTGTTTTCTGTCATTCATAACTTCCTCAGCATTATACCTGCAGAGTGCAAATTTTCCAGGAAACCTTTATACCTCAAAGGGAAGTTTTTTGGATAAGCCTGGCCAGTTGCTGACACATGAGGATAAAAAAAAAAAAAACACCAAAACCAAAAATCAAGCCACCTTCTATCATGAAATCAAAAAGATTCTTTTTCGAACCAGCTATTTGTCAGGCTGCGAAACAGCCTGAAACATGTCGGGGACACCTCACATGGAAGAAAGCAGCTCCAGGGAAAACTGTTGGATACTCGATGGGGTTGGGAGGCTCTGACTTACTGCAAACCAGGCACAGGCAAGCTGTTCCTCAGCCCGCTAGGGACAGGCTGGGCACAGTGGGTATTAATAACTGTATGGAATTTTTACTTATAAATAAACAAACAAAAAACCTCCAAATCATCTCCAAACAAAAATAATAAATACCCTCTCTGGCTCTTTGTCAGCATTATTGCAGCACGAAAGCTTGTAAAATTTCACCAGAGAAGCCACTGCTGCAAGTAAAAGGCAGCAGTAAGAAATCCCGTCTGTTCTCCTGCACTGCCTGCTTCCCTGCTTCAGTGCCGTGCAAGTTTAAAAGGCCACTTCCATCCCTTCTCCGTAATACCCTTTAAGTAGCATTTGTGCATCATGACTGTCAATTACCTCATAAACATCTGCAGCAGCATCATTGTTTGGATAGCTGGTTCTCAGTATATATACTTACAGAAGAATAAGCTTTGCCTCTTATATCATTCAGCTTCTGCAGTTTGGGGTTTTTTTTTCAGTAAGATCTATATAGTTGCCTATACTGCAACATGCCATATGGGTGTAGTCATGGTAGTGTGGCTTTTTCTACTGACTGCATTTTTATTTGTAACACTGCACTTTCCATAAAAGATTTTGGCAAAGGCAATGGAGAATCATAGTTTAAATATAATAATATTAATTTACCATCCTTTCTTCCCTTTTCTTTTTTCTTTTGGAGTTATAACTTAACAAACAGCCTCTAGTGCACAGACACTAATTTCTTCTTCGATAACCCCAGGAGATAACATTCTGGCATTCCTTAGTAAATTGGGCCTTGTAAAAACTATGCTTGGGTGGTCCATGATTATCTTTCTAGAACCAGGCTGTTCGCAGTCAGCACAGTTTTTTTCTTTAATAAAAAAATGCTCACTGAGAAATATGTGTCCTTCAAATCAGTGCAATTTTAAATGCTGGTTAGGAAATAAGAGTTAGACTTACTATATAGTACTCACTTTCATTTTTAAACTATCATCGTTATTGTCTTAGAAGTGCAAATTTGACAAATCTTAGTACTGCGTTAATACCTTATATTTATGCAACATCCCTCATCCTGAGGGATCCCTTCATGTTACTTGGAGCCTGACCAGGCACAGACTCATCTCCAGATCCAAATACGCACTTCCTGAGTGGGTTCCTGTACATACATTAGCATTTTGCAACAAGTTCTGTGCTAAATAAGAAGAAGGGCAGAAAGAGGAGGAAATCTATCAAATGCATGCGGCAGTCTGAAACATCAGTGACTACATAGTGGCACATGCTGCTTAATAACAGAGTTGACAGTATTACAAGCACTATGGTCTGCAGCTACAACTGAATGGGACCACACCTTCCCAGCAAGGACCACACAAAACCTACCTAACCAAGGCAATTAAATACGCCACGCAAGGATTTAGCCTCACCCTTTGTGGCAGGGAAAATACACGCATGCATCATACAAAATTACTTTGTCTGAATGTGGTGAGAGAAAATTAATTTTACATCTGACCACAGCCTCTGGTATTACAATAGCTTAATATTTCTAACAGTAATGCATCTGGCAAAGCCTGATTCAAGTAGGCAGGAAAAGACAATTTAAAAATAGGTACTAAGTATTCTCTACTCTCACAGACCTGGTTCACTAATGCCAGAAACTTTCCATACTCTTTCTTTTTTAGCTCATCAAAAGTCTGAGGACCAAACTGTTCCTTACTCTTCTTTATGCAGTTATGCTCAGTCTGCTGGAGAACACGAACAGTACCAAGCCATAAAAATGGCCCTGCTTATCAACGTAGGAAAGACCACAGGTGAAGCAGACCATATTTGTGAGCAATCCCAAAGATGCCCCTTAATCGCATGGTGTAATAATAACAGCAGCAACAATAATAATAATGAATGATCACATTTATAAAAATAAGAGAATAAGCAACAAAAAATTGTATGTACCCTTATACCAAAAAAATCCCCCAAATTATTAACTGTATGAAATCATTGACTACTGCAGTCGATCACAAATTATAGCCACCTTGTGAAAGAAAATAATTGTTTCTTAATAGTTCTAGCAATGCAGCACAATAGCTTTCTAACACTGACTCGTCCGAATAAGTGGTGTACAAGCAGTGTACAGACCCCTCGTTGCCCCACTGGTATTTTAAAACTGAAAAGAGTGTTTAATACAGGTAAGTGCTTGAGGCATTACAAAGGCTGAGAAGTAGCTCACCAGTCCAAAAATCCTGAGAGCCACTGGCTTAGGTGAAGAGCAACCTTACAGTTGAAACTACAGGAACATATCCAGAATAATGTTTCCTATGAAAGATTTTGGTCAGCTTGGTAGGATGTCCAAGCACCCCATGATTTTTAAAAACAGAAGTCCATTTTATGTTTTACTTGGAAATGTACCTTCTTGGCAGTTGCAGATCCATTGATATCATTTGTTCAGCAAAACATTTGCTTATTAATGATTCAGAAGGCAGGCCAAAGATTCACTTGGCAATTCTCTATGTCCATTATCCAACTTCAAGCTTTACTCAAAATCACTCCGTTTACGAGCTCAGATGAGATAACCACCTACAACAATATGATGGATGCCAGAAGTCCAGAGGTGCTCACTTGGTCATAAATGTTTTGGACATAATTTTTAATCAGAGTTAATAATATTCAGAGCATAATTCTAACAGTCCAACAGTTCATGGATAAGAATTACAGAATTTATCAATAAATGTGAAAGTTCCATTTGTTCTATTACTCCAAGTGGGACCATTTTTCTATGAAATAGATTTCTTTTATGTGTCCATTAACGTAAGATTGGAAGGGATCTCTTGAGTCATCAAGGCCAGACAACCATCCAACTATCATAAGCAATCACATCACATCATCTCTTATACAGAGAATGACTGAACTGTGTTTTACAAGCAGTTCCATTTTTATTCCCACTAAATCTCTGGAGTTGCTACTCAAAACCTCAATAATTTAATGTTTGAGGACTTTCTTTTGTATTCTCACTTCCTGCAGTTTTTGTGACTGGTTAAATGTATTTAATCTTTTCTTTTGATACTGAGTATAACTATCTCTTCTCCTTCCCTGGCATATGCTATCCTGATATGTTCATAATATTCCTTTGCTAGGTTAAAAAAGCCAGGCTGGTTTTAGTACCCTCTCAAAATATAGGTAGTCTGCTTCTCTCCTGGCGGCCCTTCTCTGAACATGCCTTTGCTTTGTGTTCCCTTTTCTTGAATGTGGTTGACCTCATCTGTACACAGTCTTTCAGGTGAGGTCTCAGACATTGCAGTCATGTTAATGCACACTTATCTGCATTTTATGTGTCCATTAACGTAAGATTGGAAGGGATCTCTTGAGTCATCAAGGCCAAACAACCATCCAACTATCAGAAGCTGCCCATGCTGCACTGGGAATACAGCCCTGCTCAGCATCTTGTGGTTGGTTTGCTGGAGTCTGAAGATACGAGTAAACACCATTTCCTGGAGCTTAGGGAGCTATGGGAAGACTTGATTGACCACCATTCATCTTTGCACTCTCCTGTCAGATTACAGTGACCCACTACAAAGGTGTCCCGAGAAAGAGCATTAAGAATAATCCCTCTGCCTTTGTGGTGGTTTCTCTCTAGTTTAAAAACAAGCTGTACAATAACAGATAGGTGATGTTTCATAATGACTCCATTGGTTAACTATTTTGATGCTTTAAGTACAGAAATGGTGGAAAGACCACACAACAAAAATATGCAGTCCAAATAGCATCTCCATCCCTCTTCCTTCTAATTACCAATGAAGAGGAGAGCATAGCAGGGAGGAGTATATTCATTCAATCAGTTCAATCATTCTTGTATTACTTCTGTGGTGCCCTTCATTCAGAATGATCACAAGGAACTTCACTTAAACTAAACTCAAACATTTACCAAACTACAACAGAAGGAAAGCAGAATAAAAGAAATTAGTCTAGTCAAGACTAGGGCTTAAAAACGCCAAGGGCCCTATTAACTATAAAAAGCTTACAGTGTCTCTGTGTGTACGCACGCGCAAGCATGGGAGAGAAACGATATACGTACATGAAAAAAAAGGAATTAACAATCCATGCTGCTTTGGAGAGATTGTGCACTTCACTCTTGATTCACAAAGAGAACTTGCCTTAAAAGTGACCCACATTCAAGAATTCGAGACCTTCTTAGGCTACGATCCAGATTAACATAGGTAACAAGGCTGGCCGGGAACAGCTAAAATCTCTCTCAGCAATTCAATTATGATCCAGTGCATGGACATGTGTTTCTGCATGGATTTAGCGCTGGGCCTTATCCGTTGGGATAGAAAAGCATGGCACAGCATTCCTCGTGCTCATAAATACTGGAAACATGCAAAGTGCAAATTAGCTGGAATTGGCAGGACCAATATCTGTTACAACATCAGATTAAAAGCCTGCAACTACTGGCAATTTTATGGATCATGCTGCGTTAACATTTTGTTAATGTTTTGCTAGGGAAGTAGGGAAAAGAATTGTAAAACTTCCCTGTATAAATGTATACTTGTATCTTAACAGAAAGCTAGGGGAGAAAATCAAGGAAGGAAGCAACACAATCAGCTACAGACATGCAACCTCCTAAAAAAACATTGAGGGCACAATCACAGATGACCATTTCTCTTCTTGTCTACCCCAGCTATCGTGGGCTGTTCTCCCCATGCTTGCAACTAAGAGATAAAGAGGGTAAAAAGGCTCGTGTGGGAAAAGAGAGGTGCTCAGGGAAGAGTGAGCTCTGGGGAGAGCAGTGGGAGGTGAGGTGACCGCCCCAACGGCGGGAGGGCAGGGAGGCAGCCTTCGGGCTGAGGAGCTTGCCCTTGAAGAGGTTTGGAGATGTCAGAGGCGAATGCACTTGGGTGCGGTAAGGGAGGGGAAATATGATATAGTGATATTTCTGTTATGATACAGTATTTAAGACAGCTGAACTAGGTAAAGCAGAAGACCAATAAGTCGCAGGACAACAACTTTGTGGAGCTGTAAAAATACACCCACGATTCGCTAGTGAAACTTAGATATCACTGAGAAGGCTCACGAACGGCATGTTTCCCACTCACACATAAAGATCCCATGCAAAAATGGAGGAAGAGATCATAAGCAATGACAAAACAAAATGGAAGCTTCCCCCAGCAGGAGGGAATTATGTCTACTTTTTAGTTAACATAAATCAGGCACAGTTTTAACGATAGCTAAGAAGGCTTCTGAGGCGCGGTAGTCCCAGAGTATGTCCCCATGAACATAGAGCCTGAATGAATGTTGCCTGGCTGTTACTGTGAAACTGCAACCCTGCACTGTCGGCCCGTGTGGACACAGCTACTCTGCACCATCAGGAACAAAGCTGATTAAAGTACATCAGAGCAAACTAAGTATTTCTGCCAGGGGTACTTTTATTATGAAATAAGAGCGTGCATCTCTTAATAAAATTTAAAATAATAATCAAACAAATAAACAAACAAAAAACCTACTATGGAATAGCTTTTAAGCTTTAAAATTGTACCACTGCTTTTTGTCAGGGTGTTGACTCTGTAGAACAGTCCTTACAGAGGTACGATAACCTAAGGAAAAGAATCCCGTTTAAATTTAATTTTAAATGGCATCAGAAGGAATTTTGAAAAAGTTCCCTGTGTTGCAGGGCGGTGGTCGGGAAGTAGTGTCTCTAAATAGCTTTTTTTCCCTGGAAAAAAAGTATTGTGGTAGACTTTTAAAAAAACTTTACCTATAATATTTCTTGGGTTTGCTAGTTCAAAGAAATTTTAGAATTTAGAGGTTTAAAGAATGGGACAAATTTCAAACTTAAAAAAAAAAAATTATTTTTTTTCAGCTATTGAAAGAATGTATCCAGGGTTGCTGTTAGCTTAAAATGCTGAACAGTCTCTATGGTAATTTTCAATGTTTCTTGTCACTGAAAAAAATCATATTTTGAAAAAAAAAATCAAAATCAAACTGTCTAGAGAACAACATTAACCGGATTACATCCCTACAACTAATTAACAGCACAAGTAGTAAACACTTAACAGAGGCAAGCAGGTTACACAAAAGTGTAAAATGGCTTAACATGAATCGGTACATTTTAGGATTATTGATGAAAACTCTACTGACTGCCTGAATAATATAGGCCACATAATTTTATCTAGTGATTTTTGAATCAAAATATAGAAGGTACAAATGAAGTCAAACATATATCTATGTAAATGTATAGATAAATTTATAAAGATGCCCATCTGGGTTTAAAGCCTTTAATTAACAGAAAAGTTACAACACCTCTTGCTTCATCATTTTAGTGCTCACAAAGTAGAATTTACACCTTGTGAAGAGCAAGCATAGAAGAGACACAGTTCTTATTTTAGGAAAAAAAAAAAAAGTTTACATGAAATCATACTTCAATTAATTAAAAGCCCTGGTCATAAATCTGGAGGGGAAATTATCATGGTAATTCATAAAAAAAAAATTCAAGGCAATGCATTATTCTTACATATATTTGTCAATCAGGAAAGATACTCTGCACAAAATTCCAGTGGTAGAAAATCACTGCTAAAACATCTTGGCTACATCAGATTCTCATAATAGAAGGATGAAACATTTTTTGAACACACGGTTTCTGCTTTCATCGCACCAAATCAAAATTTTCTGAAAACATATTGCTTCATAGTTATTAAAAATAAATCATAAAATGTACTACTTTCTCTTATTACAGATATACACATGATAATAGTTTGTTCTCTGTTGCATCCAAATCTTCAGGCTCAATGACATAATCTTTTAGCAGGGTGTCTACTAGTTCTTAAATGGAAGACAGAGTGTACTTTTTTCAGCTGTAGTTACATTTCACAAGAAGTGCCCAACTATTTTGAACTAAGACATTGTTTGGAAACATATTCCATCCTTTTATAGAAACATGATTGCCAGCTAAAGCCACGGGTATAACTATTATACAAGATGAAAAAAAAAGCACATCTTCACAAAGATTTTCCAATTGCAAGTGTCCCCCTTCCCATACTTATAAATGGTTGGAAATCAGCAACTCTTAAGTTTTCCCAAACTTCGTTTATTTAAAAATAAAGGTTACACCCAGGACCAAGTCCAACAGTGAAATCAGCCATGTAAACAGGATGGAAAAATCAGTTATTCTCACATATGGAGAGTTATAAAAGGTATGTGACATATGGAATCTGTATTTCAGGTCAGTTTTGCTCTAACACTTTCTTTTACTCTTTTAACCTACTAGGAAAATGGTTTTCAGTCAAGGAGACAGAGATGAAAAAGAAAACCTATTGACTGTTGAATCTGAAGCCCTCTCAGGGCAGGATGTTTGTACCCAAGAAAGATGTGTTAAATAACAAATATGTAATGTGCATGGAGGGTAAGTTAGATAAGTGTGTAATGTGCTTGGATTAAAAAGCAAACAAATAAAAACTTAGAAAAATTAATCCTTGTTTACTCTATTATGAGAAACTCCAGGTTCTTTAATATTCTGTATATTCATCAGAGTAGGAAAATATGAAAACTAAAATTCTTGTGGGATGGGAAAACTGTTTCCTGCCCATCTCTGACCTCTCAGTGTAAAACTGCTAAGCGCTCTGGTTTACAGTACAAATATTTCTGGATATGGTATCCATCTGTTATGTATTAGTGAAATGTTTCTGATATTCAGCATTCTTTTAAACAGCACTATTACAATTTCATCGAGAAAGGTTAATAGCTAAGTAATAGTCTGACAGGTTTACAGTGGATGGTATTTCTGGAAAGAGTATTTGCTGTTTAGCATTTCTTAAGCAGAGCTGTTAAAATTTCAACCAAAGAGTTTTTGAAACTTCAGTATGATGTATCATATGTGGGGTGATTACACAGAGTATTACTCTTAAAATGTTTTTTCAAGGAAATTTGACTATTTTTTTAACACATAACTAAAGGCTTTAAATGGTATGCTTGAGTTCATCATATTTATCCATAAAGATAACTTGGTATCAGTTTTTGAAACATTCCTTGTCTTGGCTACATCTTGATTGCAGGTCTTTATTTGCTCAGTAAATTTTATAGGTATAACCTCCTTACAGTAATGGAAGAGATGCTGTAATCCCAAGAAGTCAAAGAACACACAGAACGAGAAAGGAAATGAAAAATCCCAAACTGAAGACCTACAGGAAATGTCTGCTAAAACCAGTGAATGGGTCCCATTTCCATTCCAATTGCTTTCTAGCTGCATGCAATTACTGTGGCTGAATGTTTGCTTGCCAGGCTTTCCAATCTTGTATGCATGAATGATTGGGAAGCTGTTTCCCCAGACACCTATATACCTGGAGGAAAACAATACTAAGGTCGGAAAGCTGTCCAGATGCTCCTCACCAGCTCCTGGCTCAGGGCTGAGTCAGAAACTCAGATGCTTCAGAGTCTCTCTGTCAGGATAAAGGTCCCAGGGGCTTGCCTCTAGCTTGACGTTTTCTCTGAGGTCCTTAAAAATTCTTTAGATCCTTGGCTCCTTGTCATCAGCAGCAGATTTTGGCTCAGCGCACTTTTCCCCAAGCAGGCTCTCCCAATACCCCTGGTGATGCCGTGGCCATGGAATTTTGATTCCCCAGGAGCATGGGAAAGGAGAGATGGTCCCAGATTCCTTTTTAACTTGTTTACTGTGAGGGTGACTAAGCACTGGGAGGTTGTAGAGTCTCCATCCTTGGAGACATTCAGAACCTGACTGGACATGGTCCTGGGCAACCAGCTCTAGGTGACCCTGCTTGAGCAGGGGGGTCGGACCAGACGACCTCCAGAGGTCCCTTCCAACCTCAACCTTTCTGTGATTCTGTGTGATTCTGTGATTCCTTCACGCCGCCCTGCACCTCACCCCCATTTCTCCTTCTCCTTCATGTGTGTGTGAGCTCCTAGTTTTTGGCTGATACTGATGGTGGTCACTGGTGACTTTTCTCAATCTCATTAATGGTAATGGCCAATAAACTGAGCATACATGATACGAAGCCAACATGTCCAACCTCATTAGCTGCAAAACTACAATAACTATAAAAATATTCCTGTGTGCTGCTCTGCCTCCTCTTCTCTCCTCCAATTCTTCCTGGGGATTGGGAGAGTGCTGCTGCCAAGCCTTTCTGCTCCAAGAAAGGGGAGGAGAGAGGAGGAGCTGAGGGAGACACTTCCCATTCCCCTTCTCCAGCCAAGAGTGCTGCTCCCTCTCTTCCTGAATGTGCCGGAACAGAGCCGAACAGCTGCTTGTATCCACCATAGGGCAGCTGTAGGCACAAGGAAGCAAGCTGGATAGCATTTGTGCTAGTACATGGACATCTCAAACCCAGTGGGGAGGGCACAGCAGAATAAGGTCCTAGACACCTCACTGCCACTTCTGCTCTAGGGCCAGGGTAAGGACTGCCAGGCAGAGGCCCTAAATGGAGCAGCAGAGAGGACCAAGGAGAAAGGAAGTGCAAGATCCTCAGCACCAGCACTGGTCTGTCAAAATATCTCTGTGCCTTTGCTTCCAGTGCTTAGTAGTATCATAGAAACTGGTGATGTTGAGATGCCTTTTCTGCATTGGTACTGTGAAAGAGTCCAGCAGAGCTGCCCTTTGCTACCTCACTGGGTTTCTTCCTGAAGGAGTACCTTTTCTTCCAGTTTCAGGTTCAGCTGAAAATGAAGCTACTGTTAAAAGGTTTCATGAGCAGCTTTGGTTGAGGAGTCACCCCCCGCAAGAGGAGTCACCCCCCGCAAGCGGGCCTGTCTTTATGCAAAACAGCACTCACTCACTTTTCACAAGTTCTTCAGCAAAATGTTGGCAAGGCTGACAAACAAGTGGGAAATCTCACATGCAGGATTTATAATTTTAAACTAAAGAGAAACTTTGGTTTAAATGTACATATTTTTAACCTGGAAAGAAAATAAGCAGCCATGGCAAAAAGAAGAGTTCGCAGATAAACTGCAGTAAATAAACCTTATGTACCGAGAAGTCTGCCAGGATAAAAGGCACTCTGAGTTTCACCACTAGATCCGGGACTGACACTTAAAGCACCGCACGGCTGCAGAAAGGAGGCAAAATGAACCTCGTGCTGTTCTGCAATCAAAGCAACAGACCTATTTCACACAAAGAACCAGCTTATCAACCTAGACTACAAAACCAATGTGATAGACCCACATATCAACTGTTGTGAAAAGCTGTCTATGTGCTTCACTGATTAAGTTGGCTGAATACATATGCAACTAATTGGGAAAGAAAATTCCAGCTGCAAACAAAACATATTGTCTGTCCCACCGTATATGGCTGAATGTAAGCCACATCACAAAGCTGAAGAAGCCTTGAAAAATACTGAAAAATATTACAGCTGCCCTCTATACAGCCATGTGCCTGATGAAAGCCAGCAAAGAACAACTACCTTCATCACTACAGGAAACAGTTTGTGCTTCTGTCAGAAGCACTCTTTGAATGGAAATTACACCCACCAGACTCTTTTTCATTACTGCTCCATTTCCAGTTTCCCCTTTCTGCCCAAAATACATATGAAAGGGGTCATCAGCAAGTTCCTGGCATCCTTAGGGCCTGACAATAAAGTTTGGGTTGTGGCACAAAACAGAGCTGGATCTATACAAGACTGGAGCCACTCTGCTCAGAAAGGAAAGTGCTGTGAAGAGCTATGAAATGATGGTTTTACTGGAGGAATTTATTTCCCCACTCACTGGGAGGTCTGAAGCCACAGGGCACATTTGACTCTCTACTAAGTCTGGAGGTCGGGTATCCAGGAATACCTTCAATCAGGTTGAGGAGTGTGAAGGTTTGAGACCAACGCCTGGGAGATTCTTGCATCACCTCTCTCTAGGCTGGGTTACTATCAGTAACTTCAGTGTTGTAACTGAAGCTGAAAATGAAAATAGCACTGTACTTTCTCCAGGAAGGAGAAGGAGCTGCCTAGCTTGTCCACATGACAAGCTATGCCAAGTCTGTTCTCCTGTCACCTTCAACTGACTCCTGTCACCTTTGGTTGGTTTCTAATGCCTATTTAATGCTTTGGTCTCAGTCTTCAAAAGCATAACATATGAATGAAATTTGACCTCTGAACCAAAGTGGTAGATGCATCCCTCTGCAGCAAGGCAGATCACAAAGCACAGAACAACACAAAAACTGTGCACAAAATATATTCTGATAAAGCCCACTTATGAAGCCATTTTCCAGAGAAATCTTAGTGTTATCTAGCACCTGACCATCTTAATGAATGGCTTAACGAATGGAAAGAAAACTTTCTTCTGAAAAAGTCTTTCCCCTCTAAGAGATGCTTGTTTCATGTAAACTTTATTGGGTAATGTAATGAGAAAACTGAATTTTTGCAACCTGGGACTGGTTTCTTAACAACTTTTTGTGGAGGTACAACAGGCAAGCTTCATAGTCATACTTATTTTCCTACTCCTAAAAAATATTCTATCAACTTCCGTATGTGACTCTCAGTACTTCCTTCTCCTTCTACATCCCTGTTAGCCCTTACTCAAACCTCTCACAACACGCCCAGACTCCCCTCCCATCATAAACAGCTTTGTATCTTTATTCCAGACAACGTTTCAATGCTGAGAATCGAAACAGAGAGAGTCTATTTTTATTGATTTTGTCTACTAAGATTGGTGTCTGCTAAGATTATCATTAGGATGGCCAACAACATAAAACATAAAATAGCGTCCTTGGAAGGCCTCCCCAGGTCACTATCATACTTCCAAAATAGGAACTACAGGTAGGAGGAAGAGGTTAAGTCACTGAAGGTATTGTACTGATAAAATTTCAGTAATTTTCCACTTTCAAACCAAAGTATAATCCTGTCCAGATACAAAACAGTTTGCAGTAAAGAACATACTAGTATTCACCAAGAATCAGCTGTGAAATGGTCTGTGAGATCTTGGCAACAGGAATAGCATAGACAAAAATGTGCAATCCACCCTGGGGTGTCTTTTGCAAATGTCAGCAAAAAGCACTGTATCTCTCCCTTGTTATGACCTACACATACATGCGGTAATTATAATTGGACTTGACCCTGCCCCTTGTATTTGGTAAATGAATGTCAGACCTTCAGACAGAAGGAAGAAGGCAGTTGTTTGAATACCAGAGTGTTTCACAGACCTCCACCATGAGTATTTCTACCTATTGCATTTCTTAGAGCACTTGTCAGTAGGAAATGGTGAAGCTAAATTTATATAAAACCAATAAAAAACCCAGATAATTCCAGGAACTCAGGAAAAGAAACATCATACGAATTTTTAAAGCTCAGGAAGCACCATGTGTAATGGCTCATACATATAGCTGACAAAGTCCAGGTTAATGAAAATATTATTTTAACGGATAACAGCCTGAAATATCAGAAAAACCTTTATTCAACCAAAGCAGTCTCACCTACAACACAGCATAGGAACCCAAGGCATTTTAGTGGACAAAGAGTCAAGAAACAGCAAGAAAGAATGAGAGATGGCAGCAAGTACTGTTCAAAATAGGTACAGCTGAAACACCTTGGTCAAAAATTAGAAGTTTTAGCATCTTTAGAGTTTTTAGAATTCTTCCATTTTTAATGAAAAAATATAATTCCAATCCTTTTTGTTTTAAAAATACATAAATAATAGAAAAACTACACATTTTCAATTCTTTTTGTGTAAAACAAGCAAGTAGATGGTATAAATGCAGATTTTCTAGCACAAAAAACAATTCTTCCAAAATCTGTGCTACCTTCTATTTTTAAGATGAGCTTCCATCTTAAAACTGAGATTCCACTTAATAATTTGCCTTCCTGATCTCAGAGTAATTCACAAAAAATGCCATTGTACTGTGACACTATCTGATTGTAAATGTTCGGTATTTATTTCATTTACAACTCATCTGGCCATTCAGACCTCTTCAGAGTATAGACAACAGAGTTGCATCAATAACTAATAGAGGAAGGCAGAAGTGGAAATGAAGGAGATGAGAGTAATAATAATCTAAAGGTCTGTTTGTTAGTTCATGTAATCCGTCAGCTCTTTGATGAAACAGACAACTCTTCACTAACACGTTGCCTACACTTAAGTATACAATAACTCACCATGATCAGCTCCCACTTAATTTTCTTTTGATAAACTTTTTGTATTCTCTGAGAGCTACTTTACAGGACAGGGCTAAAAAAAAGGCCCTTCCTACTTTCACAAGTTACTTCCTACTTTTACTAGTTACAATTTTGATATTTAAATATTAGATTAGCTTATTCAGGCTGTATGTGGGGATAACAGGCATTGGAAGGGTTTTTTTCACAAATGGTTCTGTGCAGAACAAGGCACAGTAGGCGTAGGTGCTGGTGTTGCCATTGCATCTCAGTCTTACAAGCTGCAAAAGATCTGTTATGCTTCCAGACTAAAGCTGTCAATCAAGAGGGACTGCGAGAAGTGATGCAGTGTTTAGTGATGTGGACTAAAGTTCACAAGAGACCAACTGATTTGCTCTTGTGACCTAACACAAATTTGAAATTCCTGTCTCCAGAGGTAAAAGGTTAATGGAATAACCTATTTTTTCATCTAGCTCCCTACTACAGAACACCCTTTTAATTATTGCTATTATTTATTGATTTATAAAGTAACATGTAACATAAGGTACTCAGCAAGGAAATTATGAAGCATATAAAACACAGTTAAAATGATCAAAGAGATGTCTGATCTGAAAAGATCTGTGATGACAAATATGGAAAAGCACTTCTCCATCTTGGAGACAAACATCAACTTCACTGTGTCTGGTTATGCAGAAACAGAAAACACACACACACACTAAAAAAAAAAAATCCATCTGTAAGATAAGAAAGAAGAGGGATTTTAAAACCCCACACTTGTTTTAAAAATGTGAAGACTGTTACATTAAGAGTCCAAATACTAAGGAATAAACATTTTAATTCTTACCATAAGTCAAATAACTGACCAGTGACCCAAACTTCTTTTAGTGTCCAAAGAAATCACTTTGATTATTTTAACGCAACAATAGTTGAAGCAGGATTTCAAGCCGTATTGCCCTGAAGTAATAAACAGAAAACCAAACCCAAATTTTCCCCGCATCTGACTGGAGTCAGATGTGATGTTCCAACGCTATTACCCATAGCAGGGCTGCTAAAGGGTGCAAGGGTGTCGTGAGAAGCTGTAAGAACTGGAAAATATTAAGGGTGTTGATGTGTTCTCAATGCATTGCCAGTACGAAATGGGAATAGGGGCTGCAAAAGAAAAGAGTATGCTGTGATGGAGACCCGCTGTTGTGTTCCCCTGCATTCATTTGGCTGCCACAAGCATGTTAGGTGCCCCCAAGTCCGGTGTGCAAACACTACATGCTACCAGATTCCACACGCAGTGCTAAGGCTGCATTTGATGCTTTCCTAATGCAGCCTCAAGCCAGTAACTTCAAAGGAGCACATCAAAGCTGTTATTCACAGCGGAGAAGAGAGTATGAAGCTGGGTGGCATTTTTTTTCTCCCCAGCGAATATGAAACTTTAGGGGGCTTCCCAAAGGACATATGAGTGATTAAAAAAAAGGAAAACTCTCCTTCATATCCTAGGGAAAGGAGGGTAGAGGCCCCATAGAGGCAGATGGAGGAAGAAATGAAAATTTCTCTCTATTAATACATCTCCTACATAGCCTGCTATGCTGCGAAGGGAGGGGGAAGGGTGGGAGAAAAAAGAACTAAGTTTCATCTTTGTTTCATTGGTCTTTTTTTTTTTTTTAATCTGAGTCACAAAAGCTTAAAATGATGAAATGAGCATGTGCAGTCTGACTGAGATAGGAGACAGGCAATTACTGAAACTCTGTGCCACAATATCAGCTGCCTGCTGACTTCTGCGATTGAATTAAAACTATCATAAGAATAATGCAAGGACTTGCCCTTGTCCTGCTTGTCTATGTGTTTATTTAATTTTCTGTCCAACTGACTCTCAAATAAATTGGAAACAGCTGCCATTTTTTTGATTCAGTAGCTCCATTACCCCCCAATGACATCATTCTGGGCACGCTCACCAACAATAGGTCATTATGCAGCAATTACTTTATTGATTTATGGAAGTTTTTAAGCTCCACCAGGAATATGCACATTCAAGGAAAAAAAGGACTTTTCCTTCTGCACTCTTGTAAGTAGTGAGTTGCTGCACTAGGCAGGGATAGTATTACGGACACAAAATTGAAATTTAGATTACAAAGGGAAAAGGAGGAAACCTTTTTGCTATTGGTTACGTCACTAAAGAAAAAAGATTTCAGAGAAGGATCCTGCTGTGAACTGATGTTTAGAAACCATGATTTAATGTGGTAATTAAACATATGACGCAAGTAAAACTGCTACGTAATAAGCTGGCAACAAAAGTATGCAACATTTGCTATAATCCACCCTAATAAAATCTCTGATGCATGGGCTCTTTGAGGTACTGCAAAACACATTTAAGAATTATTATCAAATGGAAACATTTGCTTTCTTCTATTCCTATCAATATATTAGATCAGCCATCATTTATACATTATACACAATTCTAAGGGAGGAATGCAAAAATCATATAAAGCAGATCTGATCCATTATGGTCTTTCAGCCTTTAATCATCCGCTCAGTTTGAAAGCATGGAATTTTGAAGAAGACTGACACTGCAAATTAAGACAATTTGTCATTTCCTGTATTCAGAAAAAACCCTGTTGGAATACTCAGGAAAAAGTATCGCTGTGGTTAATAAAATAGTGGTATGCAATGCAAAAATTTTATAATTTTTTGAAATAGAATGGACTTTAAGCTGTGTGTAACATAGATATAGATATCCCTTTTATGAAAAGTTTAGAGGTGGGTGAATATCTGCAAAAGCTGTGTCTGAACATGTATTTAAATATTTGAGTGAGGCTCATACTTACACATCTTAACATTTACTTCTAAAACTTCTGTCCTTTGCTTTTCTTTACACTAATGTTTGGAGTCTAAAAATGGCCCGCTGCAATAATCAGTAGTGTAACTAGGATTTTCAAAAATCTAGAGGAATTGGTTGCCTGAGCATCACAGTATTTAGCAAGACCTGAGTGCCTTACTTGGATATTCAAACTTCACTCCTTTTTCTCTTTCTGTTCCTCACTTTGATGCTTAAAATGTTTCAGTCATCCACTGAGGGTTAAAGAAGCCGAATCATGTGAGTCATGCACAACAGAGGCTCTGATCTTCAAGGGCAAATAGGTGGTAGCAGCAGGTTCCTAATTCAAAGGATGACATATACAAACCAGCAACATTTCTGCAACGATTCCAGTTCCTTTTGAAGACCTGGCCATACTGCATAACTGAAATGTACAACTTACGAACATCATATAGTCAGATATTCTTTCACATTAACTTTCCTATACCAGTTGCGCATAACAGACAGAGTCACAGAAACTAGCCTGAGCTTGTGAATGATTCATAAAGAGAAAAAAAATGGTTGGATAATTTAATTATAATGAAAAAACAGTGATTTTTAGAAAACACCTCAGGGAAATGTCTTCAGGTCTGCAATCATCGCCATGAGGGTATATTTCTGTGCTTAGCAGACTCTCACATTATGACTTGCAGGACTGGGGCTTAGCTGTAGATTGCCATCACAAGTGCTTTGAGAAAGTATCGGAACAATATTTGTGAATTTTTCTTCATTTTATGGATGCATTTTACAATCAAGTCATTTCATTTGTTGTGATATGCCCAATGTCCCTTTCCACATCAAATATATGTTAATATTTGAAAAGTTGGGTGTTTTTCAGCAAAATGATCTTGGATGAAAGAAGTATCTTCATTTTTAGGAGGCCTACTTTGAAATGCAAAAAACCCTAAACAGCTCATTAGATCTGCTAGTATCACATTAGAAGGAACTACATAAAATGCAGTAAGATATTATGATTAAAATAATAACATATCTCTATTTGATCATATTTTTGCATTTCACACATTAAAATAAATATGACTGAATGATCAGGACGTTCCATTGGCATAAACTCAACTCCTTTTCTTCTACTTGTGACACACCACCAATTGCACTTTGATTGAAAAACATGAAATTATGTGAGACGCCTTTTCCATAGTCTGATTATTCTTTTAAATTTCTCTAATACAGCTGTTGTATCTTACTTGCATCATCATGAAGAATATGTAATGAAGTCAGATACAACACCCTTTTAGTAATGTGCCTGTAAAGTACTTGAAATACAAGCCTGGACTCTATGATGTCCACACAGTGGCCATGCAGTCAAATGACCTGGTTGTGTGCTTATGCCATTTTTACCACGTTCAACACAAATGTGAGATCTCTGTGTGGCTCAGGTGTTGCATTAACAAAGTCACACCAGCAAATTGCATTACACTGACCTTTTTGGTTTTGTTAACTTTGCCAGACTCCTCCTGTTTATAAGGGCAACTTATGAGGAAAGACCTATCAAAATTGACCAGTCAATCATCACAATAATTAGCATTTAATTCATTTAAGTAGCACTTTCAATAACACAGCAATGCAGAGAAGTTAAAAAGCCAAAACAGCTTCAGAGAGAGCGCCTTTCACACAGACAGCGAGGGACCCCAATCTCATTTCTTCCTCCCGTGTATCTCCCATGGGCTGCGTGGGAGGTTTTCCTGTGTGTGGAAACTGTGGTTAGACCACAGGTATTGAAATTCAAATTTCTCATTCTGGTCACAAAGTTGGTCAGGAGTACAGAAAAACAGTACAGCAGGCATTCGCTCTCACAGCTGCAAATGAAACAAGAATGAGGAAGGGTACAAACTGAACATCTCTAACACTCTCACCCCGTGGTTCTCCTCCAAATGCTGTTCCCAACCCCCCGAGCACAACTCTTGCTGACTGCATTAGGTGAGACTCGGCAGCTCCATGAGCTCCGGGCATGTGGGGTGACAGCACTGTGCCGAACCGCAGTGGAGCTGACAACGGATCAACGCAGCTGGATGGGAAACAGGACAAATCTGCTGTGGACCCACGGAAACGGAGCGCAGGGATAGGGCAATGCTGGGTGCTAAAATTCCCCTTTGGCTACTGGAAATCCTTCAAAGCCAGCAAACTGGCGTACTACCAAAACCAATTGCTAGTGCCAGAACACATTTCTATGGTAAATCAAGTGACAGATTTTGCAGTCATACTGTAAATAAGGCACCTTCTTCTCAAGTGGGGTGAAATGTAGTTCTACCGAAATTAATAGCGCTACTTGGATTTATAGTGGCTGAGAATCTGGTTCAGCATGTTAATATCTCCATTGACACCTTCTGGTTTTAAGTTCTGACTCCTCAGTTTAAAAATGCCACCTGGAATTATTAGTAATAAAAAGGAAATTCTCTCTCTTCCACCATTCCACTGGTATTGAGAAGGCTGCAGAGGTTACAAAACTACACATTTTGTGCCTTTACAATAAATAGTTTTTCTCATGAAATGGACATTCTTCTTGACAGTAGAGTGACCAAGATGAAACCCTATGTTTCAGCCAACTGATGTAATTACACTTTAGTCAGTGGTACAATGTTAAGCCTCCATTATATCCCTGTGGCATTTTTCTATCTTAAAGCCTTAGGTAAACAGTCCTCTCTATCATTTTTTATCCCCAAAAGGCACAGTAGGTAAGAGAGGCAACAGTTAAATGAATTGCCTGCTGCTACAAAGGATCAGTGCCAGAGGTAGGATCAAAAGTCATGAATTTCTGGATCTGCTAACGATTTCTCTGTGTAATTATATTCACCATTTACAGATATTAAAGATATGTAGATATTGAAAAATGACAGAAAAAAATACCCGCCTTCTGTAATGGTATCTGTGTCTGTCCCATTGTTTCTATATACTTTCCAGGAAAATACATGAAGATACAAAGGTGAACAGCCAGTTCGCTAGATAGTTATAGAGACAGCCAAGGGATGCATTAGCAAAAATAATCACTGGTTATCCTCAACAAATGAAGAATTCAATTTTGCTCTTTGGCCTAGACAGCCTGGCTTTCAGTCCTATGTTTTTCCTCTCTCTCTTTGTACAATTTCCATTTGCTCTGGATGCTTTCATCACCTTTATGAATGGGGTTTTAGCTTCACAGTAGCCTGTGAGGCAAGCCTACTTTCAGAATTAGGAAAGTAAGGCATGGCATATTTTTGATCGTAAATCACAGAAGCTGAGTTGCAAGAGAGACCCAGTTTTCTCGTGTGCCAAAGCAGCACTCTGTGCACAAGATCATCTCTTGCAGCTCAAGAGCACCACAAGTTATCATGTATGAGAGGAGTGAACCATGCAGCACCCAGTTGAGCCCTCACGGGCATAGCAGCAGCATCTTGCCTTTGCGCTCCCCGCTGCCTTTCATATGCACAAGGCTACATACAGAAACACGGTATCGCAGAGGCATCTCACTGATTGTAAAAGTGAGCCTGAGATCCAAACTGTGGACAGGGAATTCAGTCGTCCTGCTCTGAACTGGAGCGCCATTTGGAAAGACCATGGTACCCTCTCCCCCAAGGACGATGCTGGCTGATGCAGGCGCCTCTCCCTGGGCCTGGGGTTGGACACCAATCCAAGCAGAGCTGTGCTTTTTCCTATGAACCGCCAGGACCGTCACTGGTTCTGCAGCCATCCCTGTGGCTGATATAGCTCAGATGTCACAATAAAAACTGATATATGCAAATTGGCAAAGAGTGTTTGCTTTTTACCTTAAACATAGTTTTTCAGCTGAACTTTGCATTCTATAGAGATACATTTTTGAAAAGCAGAACCGAGCATAAAATTCCATTATTTAAGTGGCATATACTAGGTAGGTATGGTCTAAGAAACCTGGCAGTAACTTACTCTGTTTGTGGTTTCTACTTTGTTAGACTCTGTGGAGCCATGAATCTATCTTGTCCTTAAAAAACTGAAAGAGGGGGCCTTTAAAATGAATATAATGCTAAATTTATGTGCCACAGGAGCAGCATATCAAGGCCTCTGTGCTGATTAGACCCAGATGTTGGTAACAATGTTAGTGTTATGGACCAACTGCAGGTGTGGGAATAAATCCCTTTCCCTGGGACCCTCAGCAATCAGACCAGTGGTTTCTTCTGGCTCTCAGCTCACAGTTTTCAATTAGCACTACAATGGTATTGTTGTTCTCCAGCATTAGATCATATGTCATGTAAATGAAGTTGAATATACACTTTAACTTGACAAGGTGATTAAGGCCAAGGATACATATGTTCACTATTATAACACGATCAAGGTTAAAAAATAATAATAAAAAAATAGCCTTGACATGCCATAAAGTTTTTATTATTTTGGCTTATCAGTAGATTTTCACATTTTACTTTCATAAAACAGAACATAGTGTAAAGCAGGGCTAGACCAGAGTTTGAATAAAAGGCAGACAAAAATATCGTATGTGTAAAATTATATATATGTGTGAGTATAATGCTTAATTTTGGACTTTTATGTTTTTATGTGACAGTCTGACATCTGACAACTTGGATCGCTCTTTATTTCCTTTCCCAATTTTCTGTCCACTCTCCTTATCTTTTCCTCTTTCATGTCAATGAATAGTGCATGCACAACTATTTCCAGAGGAGACGAAACCGGGATATTCCTGAAAAGCCATCCACCTCAGAGCAATGAATCCAGCTCATCAGTGCCAGAGGCTGTTTCCTCTATCTCCTTTGGGTTTCATGATATTTAGAACACCACCATGGCTCACTAAAACATATTAAGGACTCTATTAAGTAAAGGGGCCATACTCCTCTTCCACACATGCATAATTCCCATTAATGTCAATGGCCATTACCTTTGCAATGAAGAGTGCAGCCACTAATATTTTTCTTATATGTTCACTTTCATCAGGTTCTCTGTGCCAGAGCTGTGGGGCTGCACATTATTCAGTGGTAGCAAAACAAAAATAAAAGGGAAAGCCATGGAAAAGTAAAGTAAAGGAATGACACAAACCACCATAGAGACAGGTTCTGATTTATCGTTTGCAGGGGAACAAGATGATTTCTCTTTTCTGGCAGTACAAAGGAACTGCAGACACAAACCCATTAGGAATACAGAAACTGTAAGAGGTCCCCAGGGTTATCACGTCTTACCAAAGGTTATCAAGCCTTGCTTGGTGGTTATCTTGCCACTGTAGGCCACCACAGAACAGATATGGGACCTATTCTGAACTCAGAACAAATCGCAGAATGATGGGACTCCACTGCTCCCACAGACCTGATGAACCCCAACACTGACAACTACATTTGCTCTCTCAGAGAGTGGAGCTCAAAAGCTCATCAGTTTATTACTGATGATCACAAGGACTATCAGCTTCTCTGTTGCTTGCTTACACTTTAGCAGTAGGCAGTGTGGGTGCCTTTGAGTGTTCCTGGCCAATTTAACATGAAATCACAAAGAAAATGTCCCTGAAGTAAGTGCATCTTGGTGTGAGAGCAAGAAACTGCAAGTCTTGGATGCTATATTCTGCTCCTATCCTTTGTTATTCTGCATATGTCATGACCTCCTCTGTGTCTCACCTTCCAATAAAATGGATACAATAGCTGATGAACAGGAATTATCTTGTTGTACTTTGACCACTTATGTACTTTTCAACCCAGAAGCCAGAGAAAACTGCATAGCACAGGCCATATAAATATTCAGTGAATAAAAGTGATTCTGTGAACTTCTATCAGTAACAGATATTTTCTATACACTGTTTACTTTGCAGTAATTCTAAAACATCTGTTGTGTCCACCTGCCTTAGGTATGTCCCCTACTCTTGCCTTAAACTTTTCCTGCAAGGTCTTTGGAACAGAGACTGCTATTGTGCATCCAAGGGCTGTGACATGATAAAGAATGAAGTCCTGAGTCTCTAGGTTTTACTGTTATATAGCTACATACTACTCCTACTATTAATAGATTCATGGGTTTGCATCCCAACTTTTGTTTCAACAGCACTGAGAAACATGTATTCTACCTACAAAGAGTAGTAATTCAAGATGGCCAGAGAAAATTAGTCTAGTTCATGTAGGATTTGAGAACACTTTTCTTTTCTGCACAGATTTGAAACAAAACCTGAGAAAACTCATGTATTTCTCTATGAGGAGGAGTTGCAGATCCTAGGAAGTCTGGGATTCCTGACTCAGAGGCAGACTGGTGAAGAACACAGCACAGAAGTGGCAAAATTAAAAGAAGAACAAAAATCCCAGAAAGACATCCGAGCCAGAATCTTACCTGGGCTTCATTAGAATTTACAGTTCACCCCTAGAAAGCCTTTGAATTTCCATGAGTTTAGGTGTATTCCAACGAAAAAAATGTTGTCTGACCCGTTTCAACTATTTCTGGCTATAAAAATAGTAAGTACTACTCTATAGTGATGAAGCAACCTAGAAACTTGCCTCATACAGTTTTATCCACCCTGTATTAACTCAGGACACTGGAAAGTCCCAGAATAGGTAATGTGGGAAAAAAGAAAAACTCCAGCATTAATGATGAATAAATGGGGATAGCCCAATGACCACTGGCATGCTCATTCACAGGTGACAGGTCTCAAACACACACACAATGTCCTGTTTGTGGCTCGTACACAGGAGATGCTGTGCGAAAAATCATTCACTCCTATTAAGAAGTACTGCCTTTGTAACAATGTCAGCATACATTAACTTGAGCAGAAACATAAGCAACATAAGTTAGCAACGATATGTAAGATTTAACTTACAAAAGGGCTTCAGAAGTTTGTAGATTTTGAGGCAGGAAACCATAAACTTATTTTAGGGACAAGGTTCTCCCTCCTGGCTTTATCTTCTGAATATTCCCTCAAATGGTGTGCTCTGTATGCCTAACAATTCTCCTGAACAACAATTAATCCATGCTGACAAATTTGTCAGATGTATTGGAGTTATTAGCCAAACTTTCAACAGGTTACTCTCAAGTTACCTGAACAGGGGCCTTTGTGTACAGTTGTAACAGTAAATCATAATAATCAAAGTGCTCATACTGGTATATAAAAATAGTATTAATAACATCTAACTCCTATACGGAACCTTTAAAGTCATTCAAAAGTTTCAGGGGAGAAAATAAAATTTGGGGGGAGGGAAGAAACTATCATAAAGATACAAATATGTTCACTTAATATGAGCAACATAAAGAAGAACTCACAAATGGTCTGCCTAGGAAACAAACATATCAATCAAGGAATAGTCAAGCTTACTAAAATCTATGCAGTACTGAGGAATACAAAACACTAAACAATATTTTGATCCTATGACACCTCTTCTATCCAGTGATTATAATGTTCTACAATGCTTGCAAGAAGCATCTGTCTTGTTTTGGATTCTGATAGAACAACGTAATGTGCAAGATAAAATTTTCTTCTCATCCACGCTCTGAGAATACCTCCAGCTCAATGACCCCAAATCCTGCATGCAAGAGAACAGTAGGAGGGCACATGTGTAGAGGAGAAAAGAGGGGACAAAGACCTGGTCTCAATCCAAGGTAGAGAAGTCAGCTCTCTGCTGTACGTGAAGAAGATGGGCTTGTTCCAGGAACTGTATCTCAGAGGATCCAAGGATGGTCTCACCTCTCATGTAGCTGGATATATTCTTTGAACTGGGGAATGATAAAGGAATTTCTACATAAACTTTGTCTCTAGCAAAGATGCCTGAAGCAGGAGGAGTCCTCCAGGACTTCATGCTACCAGCCTTAAAATCAGACTCAGGGTCAGAGGAGGCAGTACAAAAGGTATGTATATTAAGATCAAATATATCTCCAGTAGCGTGGCCACAGTGAAACAGAGAGAGAAACACAACTAGAACTCTTAACATAACTTCTAGTCTTTGTCTTCAACCATTCCACCTTCCTTTTGTTATTTTACTCACTACCCTAAACAGTGACCCACCTTTTAAACTTATGAAAACAGTGACCGCAAAGGCAAAGTTAAAGGTGTAGTAGCAGCATGAAACCAGTAAAGGCCAAGCTAACAGAAGTTTATTGTAGCAGGCATTGATTCATAGTTGTTAACCACTGAGAATAAAATATAGACTACAAGTGTGCCACTTAAAACTGACTGGGTGTGCCATTTACTCATTGATTGGAGGGAATGAAATCAATGGTGTGGGCTCTGCTCCACAGCAATCACACCACAGACAGAGGAATATATTTCAACAAGGCACCAATTAAATGGATTCTTCTGTTGTTATAGCCTCATCATGATCTGAGTGGGTTTGGTTCTGAGTAAAAGCAATGGGCCTGTGTTACCACAACACATTAAAAAACCCAGCAATCTGTAATTTAGATCATTTCGGTGCAGGTGTCAAAGCACAAAAGTTAATATGAACTTAGGATATGTAGTAAACTTAGGCCATGATAGTCCTGTGTAGTTATCTTTCCAAGCTCTGCCTCCTATTAGCAAGGCAAGCACTGAGGAGCAAGGCCAACCCTTGCATCTTGGGGAGGACAAAAGGCTGGAGAAATTGAGAAGAGACTATTATCCTACTGTTTGCTCTCTGTTGACAGGAGGTTAGTGAGTTCAAAGGGAAGTCCGTAGAGACAAAAGCTCATTTCTCTTGTTATAAGAAACTCCCAGCTCCTTCCCACTCCTCTGCCAATGGTTTATAATGAAAAATGTAAGAGTGGTTTAGGCACTTAAAGACTTCTTCTAAGTGTAGGCAAAATACCTTTCAAATTAAATACAAGTACTCAGATGCAAGCCACCAGCACAGCAAGCACTGTAAACAATACCTACATAGAGTGGGTTTAATGAGTCATATATCAAAGAACTAGAAATACCCACCTCAAACAGACCCCTCATAGTAATCACTAAGCTCAGTGGCTGAGCTGTTTACACTAAAGGCCATTCGTTATGCATGCCCTAGCAGTGAACAATAGCAATATTATGCTGAAATGTTGAGTAAATCTATCCCACCTTTCACCAATACCTTCATGAACCAATGAATCCATGGGGATGGATGGCATTATTCCACAAAGTATTGTGAAAACAGGCACCATTGTTAGACCCACAATACATTACTGATAACCAAGTAGAGGCAGAGCGTAAAGGAACATATCATTATTGCAGGTGAAGAAAAGAGAAGTGTTCTGCAAACACATGCAGAGCAAAGAATATGCTTTTTGTGCTTCTCACTCATGGTTAAAGTATAACTGATTTTCACATTTAAGCAGCAGCTTTCTAAATATAGCCTTGACAAACATCTGCCTTTCCTTCACTTTCCTGTCTGTTTTTGGAACAAATTCTGACCAATGCTAAGATGAGGAATATAAAATTAAACGTAGGATGCTTGAAAAATTGGATCTTTTTTGAAGCTCTATCTTACTCGTACTGGGAGATCTAGCCTGAAGGCCAACAGTGGATGAGGTTGGAAGGGGAGTGGAGGGAGGTGAAGGAGAGAGGAGTGGTGACGAAGGAAGAGGATGAGATTGAAGTCGCTGCACGGATATCTTGTTAGTGCAAGAGCATCCCTCGCTGGCCAAGAGGAGGCAATGACCTAGAATAGGTTTTGCCTCTCTTCTGGATGAAATACTAGTCCTGAAGCCACCAACAGCAGAAACATCTTGAGGTGTAAGAAAATATGTGATAAAAGCACGGATGATATCTGAGCGATTACAGACAATGAAGGATTTCTCTGGCCCTTATTCATGCCTCACACATTACCTGTGTTTATGCCTGTATTAAATGCAGAGAAACACATGAATAGAGTATTTCCATACAGATAACACATGTATTTCTAGAAAGAGTGAGTGAGCATACAGTTATTTCTATTTAATCCAAATTATGGAAATTTCTTTTTATATGTTACATTTAACTTAAATCAATTAATCAGGTAAGGATATAGCATGATCTAGATTTTGGCAGTTCCCATGGGATGAACATTAAAGCAGTAAAAGCAGCTGTAACAGCAGTTCTTACATTTTAATGCAACTGTTCTGGAAACGAGTATACACATCCCACACTGTCTATTTGTAGTCTAGAGAAGGCATAGAAGTAGGAAATGTAGATAAAAAAGGTCTCACTGTCCAGTCATGCTAGGCACCTTACAACCACATGAAAAAGCAAAGTCCCTGGCTAACAGAGTTTATAACCTCATTTAGGACTAGCTGTAACTTACAGTAGACCTCTCGACTGCAGTATCCCCCTCTGTCATTTATATCTATTGGACATATGTGCTGAAAGTGAACATAAAGTAACCACATCTTACTCAAATGTCATACACCCCTTAAGTGAAAATTAACAAGGCCCTGTGTTTATTACAGTGGAGCTTGCTAGACCTCCTTGGGTTCAGGGTCAGTTGGTGTTTCTTTATGAACCCCTTTATGAAAGTTTTCAGTACTTTATAGCTCAGCCATTAAATTTTGCTCCAGGCTGAAGCTTCTCACAAAAGGTTTAATTCTAGAAGCATTTTTTTTTTTTTTGGTAATATATTTTCAAAGAGATGTCTTTGGTCATTTTAAAACATAAAAAGAGTGAAAAAAAAAAAAGTTAATTGGTTTTAGGCCGTCTTTAGGGCTCGCCATAATTCAGAAACAACTTAGAGCTGGCCATTTTTGGTGTTTGAAGCTTGTCTACCGAGTTTGTACTGGGACTTTTTATTGAATTTCTAATATGCATTTCTATAAATAAGTAGTCCTACACCTTTTTATGGTTATTACAGTTTGTTCTTCACCCCCATGGGCTGCAATACTGCTTCTCTGACTCATACAAAGTAATCCATATCGAGTATGATAAGTGGTTCTAGGCCTCCGTTGTTAGAGATTGAATTCTAGAGAACTAAACCTTTGCTTCAGTTAATTGTGCAATTTTAGGATGTTCTTTACATTTCACGATTTCATAGAATTTCAGTAGTGTTGAAAGTTGCATGGCACTTCCATATTTATGATGAAATTAGTTCCTGCCCTGGCCATGCTGGTGCTTTTATTCCAGTTCTAGGAAGATGAGCTTGTTGGCAGTGCTACCTAAACCCAATCCCGCTCAAACTGCCCTGCTATGAATGATTTCTGCGTGTTTCTGGCTCCTGGAGTCAGGGATGGTTACAGCTTGAATGTTTAATAACACCCCCTTCATATGTGACTAGCACAACAAACCGAGAGGCACGGCTTGTCCTTGTGAGTATTGGTGAGCTTCACAGGAAGGGGACTGGGACTGACGTTCGGTCTCTGCATGCTGTGTGACCCTCCCCACATGACTTCTTCCAAAGAGCTATAAATGAAATCAAGACACATTTGCAAAAGCACCTATGTGAATATCCACACTGAAGAACTTGAGAGCAAAAAGTGCTGAAAGTGGTATCGAAAATCTCCACATGGCTGACTTTGGCTATGGATCTCGAGAGCTGTGAAACCCCAACAGCACGCTCTGCTGTCCCAGTCCTGGTGCAGCTTGTACATCCCTCCCTCACCTGCTCTATCAGGGCCCTAAGCTAGTTTTAGTGCAGAAATATGTTTCTTTAAAAATGTTTTAGGTTCCTTTTCTCTCATCTGGGAGCCAACCAAGGCGCGTCTTCGGCTGGGCTTCCCCACCCAGGGCCCACCTCCTCTCATTACAAACTGCTGCCCCACTCAAACCCTTACGCCTGCCCATCCCTCCTTGCTCCTCCTGTCACCTCCACAGCTCTCTCCACCAGCTCCACTTTGTCTCACAGCTCCTCCTCCCCAAATCTCCCCACCCCAGCCCCACACTCTCACCTGAAAGAATCAGTGTACCACTATTTTAAATGCTGATACAGGCGATAACAAGTTTGGGGTAACTGATAAGTAGTACCTGCAACACGCAGGCTGTGCGTAGCTGTGGTTACCATGATCTGAGTGCATTTATCATGCACCAACTGGTATGTGGCATGCAGAGAGCGTGCCCTGTGCATCCTGCCAGACCGGCGACATGGCAGCTTGATGGGAGGAGATGCCCTGCCCTGCAAGCATGAGTCCAAAGCTCTTGTACGTGTTATGGCTACCTAAGGGTGACCCTGAGCTCACCCAAGCTAGGAGGGTTACACTTAAGGTAGTTAGCATTGCTATGCACATCATGTGATAAACACAACATGACTGATATCAAATTAAAGGAGCAGCAACAAAGAAAAGTTCCTTGTAATTTATGATAAAAGGAGAAACAGATGTTTATAAAAAGACAACGGAAGCAAGGAAAAAATAAAGAAATAAACTTTCACATGCTCTATTTTTGGTAAACCTCTGGGGCAAAACTCAAGTTTGAGCAGGAAAAAATATCTGTGGCGTATTAAACTAAGATTTATTAGCATCGTTAGGACCGCCAGCATAAATACAAACCTGTACTTTACCTGTAAACTTAGACTTTTATTAGATGGTTTCATCCTAGAGCTGAATCTCTCTCTACAACCACCCCTTCGGGCCATGTCTCTATCTAGTAGATTCTTTCTGTGGAACAGCTCTAATATATAGCTCTTCCCATCCACTAATCACAGCACATCCTGATTACTGCAACATTCTTTTCTCTGGCCTTGACAAAAGCAATCATCCTCATGTCCATTAAGAATATGCCTGGCAAAAATTACTTTCTAGCCTGTTTCTTTTAACCATTTCACTCCCTCTTTTCATTTTCTCCTGCTGGCATCCCTTCCCTAGTACCTCAAATACAAAACTACTTGTTATTTTGAAGGAACCTCATAGCTGATCTCACTCACACTTCCTATCAGCTTTTCTTCATTAATGAGTTGTTTACTCCTGTCTGGCCTATTAAAATTTCAAACAAATGCTTTCATGGTTTGTCCCATAGGTTGTCCTCACAGCCTTCAAAACAAACGGTTTTCACGGTAGTAAATAAATATAATTTCAGTGTTCTTCTTCAAACTTCTCCTTAAAATATTCCTTCTCCATGAAATCTGGAAAAACTTATCAATGGTTAAATTCACAGTGTGCTGAGACCACCATCTACCATGCTGACCTATATTGTCCCTTGGTTTCCCTGAAATACCCTCAGTTATGTCTGCAGCCATATGTTGTCTCTTGTCTTGGGCTCAGATGCATAATCAAATTGCCACAGCTTAATGAGTACCACGTGTTAGCTGAGCCAAAGTAGTAATTTGCATAGTTTTAAGCCACTGCACATGCAAGTTAATGCATTTTAACTTAAACCTCAGTGAAATGGGTTTAAGAACATAAGTTTACATTACGACAGCAGCGAGTCATCGTGGCAACTTGTTAGACCATTGCAACTTAATCATGTGTCTGGAGCTTTACACATTGAACAGTTTGGAGCAAAACCTGGTTTCTTCATACATCCATGTAGCATTTAGAGGTTCTGTCCAGAACAGAGCTTCTAGGATTTACTACCATGGAGTGAGTAACTACAAGAAATGGCACTACATAAAGACAGTGTTGTTATGAGAACAGCCAGATGCACTGTTCCTGAACTGGACTGATCTGCCTCTGTTCTTATGACAGCTCCCTTCTCAAGAGCTGATAACACATTATCACATTGTTCAGAGGTTGAATGTTTCTCTCTCTACGCATAGTCATTTTGACCATGTATTTGACTTCCACATTTACATCTTGCTCTCTCCTTTCCTGCAGTTTATTTCCCTCCCTCTTCTTCTTCAGTACCTAAACCACATCCTCAACATACTTTCTCCTCTTCTTCCTTCCTCCACCTTTTTTTTCTTCTTGTTTGTAGCAGCAGCTTTGGGAAAAAGAAACTGAGGAAGTGTTTTTCACCCTCTAAAGCTCTTGAGAGTTCGTACTGCCAATGGACAAGGTAACACTCTCCTGGAATAAACAAAACTTTTAAAAAGTTTTTTTGTATTGGAGTTCCCATTGTTTGAGTCTGAGTTGCAGTCCCAAAGTCACACAAGACTGTGTGGCCAAGGTCATGTCAATAAATAAAAGTACATTCTTTCACTTGTGATACTGGAGAGGACACAGGCAGAAGTTGAGGACATGTCTCAACAAGACCTGCTGAATAATTTGAAAATATTAGAAGATAAGCTTTTTTGTCAATGAAAAAGAGATAATTGTTATGCTTCCATTCTCCCATTCCACAAGTGCTACCTTCCAGCTTTTCTGCCTGATGTATTTCTCTCTCTTCTCTGCCTGTTTAAGCCTCAAAACTGCCTGCAGCAGGAATCCTGGGCTGCAGTGGTATAAAGCAGTATATCTTTATACATTATCCAAGTGGCCAGGGAGAGATGAGAAAGTTAATGATTCATCCCTTGATGAGCTGGAGAAGATATGAACTGGCATATTGGTTTTTAAATAAAGAATTCCCTCCATCAGCAATACAGGCTTGTACAAGCAGCTATCAAATACAATTCTCAGAATTGCTAAACTGTCTTTGGAACACAAGTCCAACTAAAAGTATTATTAAAACACGTACTCTTCTAAATTGTTTAGCCAGAAAATGCAACCAGAGGTTCCGAACGCCTAAGGAAAAACATACGCACATGTTCAGTTTCAAACACTCTCAGGAACAAAATAATTAATTGTCTCTGCAATCTAGCAAAGCAAGCATTTAACCCTCTGAAAAGCAAGAGGAGCAGGGGAAAGGAAGACAGGTAGAAAGAAAGAGGAGAGGAATCAGCCTGGCATGGTTAAGTGATTTGCTCATGAAAAAGATCATCAGCAGATTTAAAGAATGATCCAGCTTCCACTGAGTTTCACAAAATGAGCTTAGAAGCTCCAAGCATCATTCTCAAACACAGGGAGTATGTGATCCTTACGTACCTACATAATTGGTTAACAGTTCTTTGCATAGTACACATAGTTTAGGCCAAGAATGAAAGACTATGGGTTTTGTTATTGAGGATCTTTTTCCAACATTACTGTCAAAAAACAGTAATGAAGCAAACATTGCAAGAAGACAAGCTAAATCACTGGCATTCCTGCAAACAGAATAGCCAAATACTGATAATGCTGCCACTATGGATTTCTATATTCAGAAAAACCCCAAACCCTAAAATGTGGCTGGTTTGAAAACAACTTTGTAAGCATGTGCTTAGCTCTTTTCTAGATCATGGTCACGACTGTTGCTACAATCACACAGATAGGCCAAATTCAGGGCTGATTCATAGCCGACCTTTGGCTAATATAATTTATGCAACAAGAAAAAGAGGAGTTAACAACTTGAAAGCATCCATCAGGAAGGCTACAAGGTGTAGGAATCCCCTTTACTACTCCCTCTTACCCACTTCAATATGCACTTCGTCTTTTTGGTCCTCTTAACATTTCTCATAACAGATTGCTGTCATTGGGTTAACCTACTGTTGCCACAGCTGTTTGAGATGTGCTGGCTTATTGAAGACGTCATAGGGAACGATATGACACAGGAGACCCACCTGCCTCTGCGATGGCAGGTGGAGGTCTAACAGGATAAAATAGAATGTCTAAAATGTCACTAAATAGCTATGTTTAAGGAAGCAGATTGACACCTTAAAGTCAACAGCAAAATATCTACTGATGTCAAAATAGGTAAATTGCATTCTCACTAGGTATCTCCAAAACACCATAAAACAAATTCTGATATAAGCCATAGTCCATTCCTGCCCAGCTGAGGCTACCTGGGCTATTATGGTGACAGAATCATATTTTGGAGCTGAATTTGAACCAACGTTACCTTTATCATGCTGCTCGTTGCTGGTACCTAGGCCCATGCTGAAAGCCTACAGCCTGGGCAGTCTGTGTAGCACTTTCTGCCTGAACCAGTGAGCATGGATACGATATGGTCATCTCATTTGTGCTCTGTTCAAATACTGAGAGAAGAAAGGGGGTCTCATAAGGGTAGAGACTCAGTACGCAAAACATCAGAGACTCTCGTTGCACAGTCCAACCCACAATCAGCAGGACATGGGTTATTTTTACAGGTTCATGTGTAACATGGCACTGGTTTCTTTCTTTTGCAGTTCCCACATTACAATTCCTGTCCCAAGTAGCAACTGGACACAAAATTGAATTTTTCGAACATTTTGAAGCCTGAGAAATAAATAAGCCTGGGCCCCACACTTCTGAGTTTTAATAACTTTTGCATTTAGATATTTATTGTGTAGTAACTACCACCCATGTAGTAGGCTGAGAGGTGTTCCTAGATCAAGGACCCCAGTCTTTAGAAACATTAAGATCTAGATCCTTCCAGCTTTATCAATATTTCCTTTGAGGAGGAGGGGTAAAGGTAGCTTTGGCTTTTTCAGGGGTTGATTTACTTTCTGAGGTGATGGAAATCTTGTTATTTTCCACACCAGTTCACCTAGGTCTGTTTGTAGTATAAGAGACAACCCCTCTAATTACACGTTTTATATTTTTCTAAGATTCTAAGCCAATTTATTTCTGCAGAAAACTGTATCTTTAAATTGTGAAAATCACTCCATAAATTCTGAGTTAGAACAGTCAAGGTCTGATACCTTATCTGTGCTCTTACTGTGTACAAGGTCACATCATCAGCATGTAGATGTACAGAATATTTCATGAACTATACAACGTCGACAGGTCATTAATAAAAACTGCAAAAGTAAAAGCCCTCTAATTAGCTCCTGAGGTAACTTCGCATGTAACATTTTCACCTCAGATTCAACACCATTAAACAAAATGACTGGTGTTTGCTCCCTAATGTAGCCAGAGAACCATTCTACTGTAGTTAAACTCAGCCAAATTGAGGGAAACTTAGATAGCAATATGTTGTGATTTATTGGATCAAAGGCCACAGTCAAATCAATATAGATAGTTCCAGCATAAAAAATTATAATGTATGTCTATAACAATATCAAGGTTACCTTGAAAAGAGCAATGTAGCAGGCCAAAAACATGACTAAAATAGGGTCAATACATTATCTTTGAAAGGAACACTCATTAATTTTTGAGCAATTGGGAAAAAACAGAGAAAACACAAATAGGTTATAATTAGGGCAGTACAACAGGGTTACTATAGCATCATTTCAAATGG
Organism: Harpia harpyja; assembly: GCF_026419915.1. Classification (NCBI taxonomy): domain Eukaryota; kingdom Metazoa; phylum Chordata; class Aves; order Accipitriformes; family Accipitridae; genus Harpia; species Harpia harpyja. Next base: position 11,100,775 of record NC_068945.1, on the reverse strand, counting down.
TTGGTTATCTGAAATTGGAAAGTAGATATTATAATAAAGATCCAGCAACAGGTTTGAGAAGAGCTTACAGAAGGTATTTAAAGAAACACAGGATAATGTCCCCAATGGCTAGCACACTGACTAGAAGGTGGGCTGAGAGCAATGAGGCCACATTTTTTCTGGACTCAGTTTCTCCACTGCAGTACAGATGACTGAAAGAACATTTTCATGAGCATTTTGTGAGGCACAGTAAAACAGGTGTTATCAGCTACAACAGGAGTGTAGAAGGCAAAACAGGAGATTAAACCATCAACTCTTTCTCCTTATTAAAAAAAAATGCTTTTCATATGGGAAGGGAGGAATGCAAGATTAACTGAGTGACACAGGCTGGGTTGAAAAGGAGCAAATTCCTCTTCCTGCATTAACTGCTTGTGATTAGGAACAGCTTGCTAATCAGAAATTAACTGCTCCGAGGTCTCCAAGGCTGCACCTCTGCTAGGAAGTAAAACAGGGCAAAGGCACGTTCAAAACATCAGCAGGCAACATGCTCTGCTGTTAGCACGCTCCCTGCCACAGCTTTGGCCCACTAGCATGTCCCATCTGATACCTAGGTACACCTCATGGGGTAGCATGTGGAAGGATTATTTCCTATTGGCATCGTGGCTTGTTTTATTTAACAGTTTAGATCCACCCCTTGAGACCAATCAAGCTAAGTGGACAGAGCAACACTTTCCCTGTGTGGAGCAGGGAGAACTCTCTATTGCAAATAATATGTTTGGTAAATGTCACCCTTTCTTCTGTTTGCAAATTGCCACTGACCGATTTTTCATTAATGTGTTTGTTATCTGATCCTGTCTGATGAATAGGTTGTGAAAAAAGATATTTCAGTCTATGTTCTGGGGGCTTTTTGGTGAGCATATTACTGTTTACTGTTTGCTATTTGGTATTTATAGTGGTTGGTCACCCAAAATACATTTGCATTGCTTCTGCTTTGTGGATTACTTGAGAGAAAGAGATTAATGAGAATTTGAGATGGCCAGACAAACTAATCCAAGTGTGAAGAGATTAGCATGCATACCCATGAATTACATTCTGTAACCATCCTATAACCTTAAAGTCCTTAGTGTAAAAGGTATACAAGGCCTTTTACATCAGTACCTAAACTTGAATGACATGTTGACTATTTAAAACAACTGGAATTTATTTTAAAGCCAATTAAAAACCAAATAACCTACTTCACTCTGATATAATGGAGACATTAAAACTGAAATTAATTAATTTGTGTCAGTTTATAACAACAGTAAATTTTGACACCTTTCCATCAGATGACTTGAACAATGTGAGGTTTTACGTTTTTTTAAATCTCATAATCCTTCTAAAATGTAACATGAAAGAAGCTCAGGCCCAATGTTTTCACATTCCCCTCAGAGGGGCAAGTTGCCAGGCTTTAAATGAGACTCTCCCTAAAATCACACCCCAACTGCTCCTTCTGTCACCCCTCATATTCAAGATAGGTTATTTCCACAGAGGGATGGCGGTCGTGAACATGGAGCAAAGAAATGGGCAGAGCTGAAGGTATGGGAACCTCAGGTCTCATCCAGGGTCTCATACTGATGTCCACCCACCATGAGGCAAAAAAGATGAAGGAACAGAAAGGACAAATTTTCTTTTATGCCAGTGACTTTTCATGACCGTGAGGCAAATTTATCAAACATCTGAAGAGTTTTTCAAAGGGTGCAGAGTCATTGCTGGGTCCTAGGCAAAGTACAGTAATGGAGAGTGTATTCCTGGGAATCATTCTGCAGCAGCCCATAGAGTGTTCACTGCAAGACCTAACGGCTCTTTAGCCAACTGTCCTGTGATTTCTTTCTACTCAGGCTTAATAACTTTCTTAACAAGTTTCTTTGTACAACTGTATATGAAGCTGGGTTTTTTGTTTGATTTTTTTCCTAATGGTAATTGCCCCAAATATACTGGAATAGAGCTATTATCACTACCAGTGCGGTTGTTACCATAGTTCCTAAGCAGAAGATTGCAATAATATCCCAAGACAGCGCTGGTCCTGAGCACTCAGGCTGTGTCTAGAAGTCAATAGAACTTCTTCATACTCTACCATGGACCTGCCAGGTGGTGGTCTTTGCCTTATGTTCCCCAGTTCATAAATGGATAACAAAAATATAACCCATCTACATAAAATGCTTTCAGATTGACTGCTGAGGAAGCTGTATTTCATTCTTGCATTCATATGATTGGACAAAAAGATAATAAAATTTATATTTGTTGCTAATTGTTTAGCCTAAGTTGGAAACATGGAATAATAGTACTATAAGAGAAACTCCTTATGGTGTTAGTCAAAACAGTTGAACGTTATCCAGATATCATTGAAAAGTTACCTTCTCATATCTGAATATGAGATACATAGAAATAAATACAAATTATTAGAACTTACCATAGGTGTTATATTTGATGAGGAAAATGCTGAAAACACAGGCAATATAAAAAGTAAAATCATTTGTTAGTTGGCAAGAAATGATTTCTGCATTATTACAGTATCAACTTATTAATCATATTAACAATTTTCTACTATATTTAATGTCACATAAGTTCTAGACTAATTGAGTCGTCAGTATTGTCTGTGGCAGTCGTAAGAAGTACTAACATCTACAAATAACAGTAGAAAGTTAGTGGATAACTTTTACTTTGAGAGATGATATGATTGAATAGTTACTACTTGACATGCTGAAGTCTTTTCTTACTAAATTTAATTTAGATAGTGACTAATGTAGAGATAGCGGCACAAATTTTTGCACAAGCAGGTAAGTAAGGGTTATACCCTGCAGGCAGCTCCCATTCATGTGCTTGTCCAAACTGAGGTCCATCTTCCATGTCTCCATGGCTATGGCTACCCTTCCAGATGCAGCGTAGGTGTATCTGTCTACACGAGGACAAGCTCCAAGGTACCACCCAATGAACACAATACATGACCTAACCAGATGGTCAACCATGGTTTCTGTCTCCAGATACTGTTAATCCGTACTAGATTTAACTGAGGGAGAAAGGCTTGTAAGTTTCAGCCTATCAATCAGCCCTATTTTACCTCATGTTTTGCAGACATGTTTTGATTTTGATGGTTGACTAATGAATATGCACCTGTATTTACTCCAAAATTTGTAGCTGAATGTTATTTGATAGGCACTTCAATACTTTCTATTCAAATGAACGTACTTTTCTATAAAAGTAAACTAAATGTCAGCTCAAAAGATGGTTAAAAAGGATGCTAAAACAAATTGTAAGTTGTTAGTGAACATGCACTAGGACTATAATCTCTTCCACTGAACAGCTTTTTTTCCTTCTGGAGCTACTGAGATCCAGGGATCGTCAGTCTGACTGTTTTACTTATGAGAAGAGACATTCTTACATGCTGTCTTTTCAGTTGCCCAAACTGGACATCTGATTGATTGCCAGGGCCCTAATTTCTGCTTTAATTGCTAACAGAATCTTTAATATGGATAAAATTCTGAGCAAAATTAGAAGACAATCAAAATACACCTAAGAGTGGTCTACTCAACAGCTCGCATTGCTCTTTCCAGCAGAAGACACATTTGACAATGAACACAAGATCTCATATGTGGCGATGATTACAGAAAGTTTCTACAGACTTGAAGGAATTTGAGCAAGAATAATATGTGTGGAGCAGATGCAGACACATTGCAACAATGAGATTTAGCCACAGGAGGCAGCAAACCAAATGGTAACAGGTTAGGTGGAAAAGGAGATAAACCAGTTTCATCTCAGCTGGCATTTGTTCCTTTTTTTAAAGTTTATAGCTGAAAGCAAAGTATTCCAGTTATTGAACACCAGGGGCCAATTCTCTTTGTTTGGAGGAGCTGAGCCCAAGTAAAGAACAAGGCATTTAATCCAACAGAAATACGCAAATCAAGAACTACAATATAATATACAGAAGAAAATATTGTGTTGCTTTCTTCACCTAGATCTAAGCCTTCACAGAAATCTGATGATCTTATTTAGTCCATAGATTAAGATCACAGCAGAAATGTAATAAAATTACAAGAAAGGTTATGTATCAATAAGGTGTCAGTTGTGCATAGGGATGAAGTATTCTAGTCGTAATTAAATTTTAAATCTAATTATAATTTGAGGAGTCCTTTTAATTACATTGCAATATTTTGCTTTTGTAGGAAGATGATTGCTATAGCATCTTTTATCTGTAATTTTCTTTTAATTAAAAAATGTAAATAAATCAAAACCACTTACTTAAAATATTTACATCTTAAATAAAAACAAACAAAAAATGCAGGAATTTCTCCATCCAGGTCTTATCTACTGAATCACACCTAGGTGTACTTTTTTTTTTCCTAATGAAGTGGTGAATTTTACATTACTACTTATTTCTTTCACATAATCAGAAATGGCCAAATGACTTTGGCCAAAGGAGAAAAAAGAGCTTCCTCAATGCAAAGACTGCCAGACAGGAAAGATATCAAACCTTTTTTTCAAAAGATGTTGGGACTGTAGGGCATCCTTTGAAAAGCTGCTGGTTGCTTCCCTACACTGCACTCCTCCAGCCAGTCCCACCAGACTCAACCGTTCAATAGCACAGCAAATTCAGGTGCCTCTGCTTATTAGTACTTACAAGCCTCCTTGTGCTTACATTTTTTTGTCCTCCTTGTGTTTCTTTGAAGCACTTAGTCATGGTCAGCTTATATCACCTGCCTGTGTGCTAACTTTGTGTGTTGGTTTAAGCAGTTCCTTTTCCCCCCTGCCATTAGGCTTCCTGATGTGATGGCTTGATAAGAAAAATCTTTCTTCTTGGCCTTCATTTCTCTAAGTGAGACAGGCAAGTGTCTTTTAGTCTTTTAAGACTGAACCTCAGTTTGCCTGAGCACCTCCTCTAGTTTGAGTTAGTCTTTCCTGAATAGAGGACACCAGAATTTTACCAGGAGAGACTAAGATACTTCAGGCAGATTCCCCAGGGCCTCTGCAGTGGCATAAATCCTTCACTGTTCCTATAGCAAATACCTCTCTTACTACGTATTAAGGCCAGTTTTGCCTTTTCCATAAACTCCTCATATAGGTGGCTTGTCATCCAGTCATTTCCAGGTGACAGCTAGGACACATGCATTTTCTAATGTTCAGCTTTATTGCATCCCTACTACATAAGAACTCAAGATCTAGTTCTGGCTGTAAGATATTTCTGCTGTTCTTTTTGTTTCCAGCAACAAGTTTCATTGCAACATTTAAACCAAAATTATTTAATCAAATCAGTCCAGCACTTGTAGAGGAACTCCATTAATAATTTCTCTCAACCTCTACCCTCTTTTGCATCTCTGCTGTAACAAAATCCTTACTCAGTTGTTTTAATCTACTGGAGTAGATTCCTTACTCGGTTGTGTTAATCTACTGTTCTTTTGTTTATCTTCCTTTCTCCAGTTGAAAAAATGATTCAAAAATTTTAATGAAGCATTAACGACTTACTGAAGTACTAAATATCAGTCCAGATAGACTGAATATACCACTTTTCCTTTGCTTGGAGGACCAGCTATTTTATGAAAGCAAGCTATTAGTTTAGTCTGACATAATCTATCTTTTGTAAACTCAAGTTGCATTCTATCTCATTTTCTATTTATCCCACAACTTCACTGTATTCTACAAACTCTGCTTTAAAGCCTGACTCACAACTGATGCCAGAAAACTAGGCTTATAATTGTCCAGATACTCTTTTTCCTACTCTTAAATATATATGTATATTGTAAATAAGTACGTAAATACATATGTGTATATAATTGTATACGTATATAGTTACTCCCTTTTCACACAATACTGTCCTAACTTGGCAGCTGTTTCTGCCATGACACATGAGAAATTAGATACCATTTCTTCAGAGTACTGGAGTGGAAGTTATTTGGTACCCCAACACTTGAACAGGTTAAACTCTTTGAGCCTTGTCACTTTCCATGTGATAATCTCTATTTTCATTTCCATACCTTTGTTCCTATTAGCTGACCTACCTTTGCTTTCCATATTAAATAATATTATACTAATGGTAAAAGACAAATTCTTTACCCTCCTTTTGGGGCCTTACACTGTTTTTCATCTCTATCCCATCCTATTGTAGATTAACTCTGTTTTGTCTTTCCTTAGTCTCTTCCTATTTATAAGCTTGGGTAAAAAAACCCTAACTATTTGTTTTAATATTCTTTGCAAAGCGTACCGTAACTTTACTACTGGCAATTCTTGCTTTATCAATACAACTCCTGACCTTTAAGACATAGTTTTTGTTGCTGTTCACTCCTCCCTTTCACTCCTCTTAGGCTTTGCATTTTTCTACTGTACAGGTAGTTTGGGCACATTTTTTTGTCAGATAATGTTCCCCCTTTTGCTGAGATAAAAAATCTTAATAGATTTTAAAATGTGGATTAAATTCTAAATTTCTTCTGTATTTAAATCCACGGTTTCTCAGTCCAACTCATTTCAAAAACTGTATTTATCAGAGTTTGTCTTTTCGAACTGAACCTTTGAACCTTCACTTATCCTGCCATTTAATTTAAAATCTATTAGTTCATGGTCACTCTTTGCAAGGGTTATTTTCCACCACCCTGCTTCCCTCAAGTCTAAATAAGTATTGATTCTCAGGTGTTCAGTGAATTTTGTTGAAAGAAACAATCTCCCACTGTATTCAGTCATAACTAAACTTTATCATTATTCCAAAGATTTGATCTCCAAACTAGCAGTTCATCTGTTAGTCCATAACTGCTAGAATGAAAACAAATATAAGCACCACTTTGAAAAGGATTAGGCACAGAAATTAAATGCTCCCTTTAAATTCACGTAGACTATTTACATGCATTCAGCTAGTCATATGTATGAGTTATTCCTGGATCATGACAGTCTTGTGGATTTGTATCTTCTGGACAAACCAAGCAAATAAAGTCTTCCTGAATGTGCAAAAATGTGTGATAAAAAAGTGTGAGCATTTGATAGTACGTTCAGACAGGTCCTTGGATCATTCAGAATTAACAAAATGTGATCTGATCCTTACCCATAAATTTTCTTCATCGGTAATAGTAATGGAGATTGTTTTTTCACTTCCATGATCTGTAATCTCTGGGCAAGTGAAGAGTAGCTGGTGAAGAACATGTATTTGTGTTTCTTAATCTATACATTTGTCACCAGGAGAGCAGGGAGGAAGCTCTGGATCTGCTCCTGACCTCGACAACTCTACTGAAATAATGGGGCAGGAGGGTTGCAACACGGCAGGCAGAGGAGGCAGGCGACATAATCCACATTAAACTGTGTCTACTCAGAGACCTGAGAGTCACCACTACATACCAGCTGTCATACAGAGATTTCTTAGGCTGTGGGTATATACCCAGTTTATCAATGTCGGTGACACTTAAGACATTAATGCTCCCTAGCTGCTTGCAGCCATTATTCTTCCAGTGGTGACCAACCCCACAGCAGGCCCCATAGGAAATCTATGAGCAGTTCTTGTTTCAGCACTGATTTAGACAGATTAGTTTAATCTGCTGATGAATACAGTTTGAGCTGACCTTGCTGAGTCTGCACTGGGGCTGACCGGGGTGCATTCACACATTGGCTTCCCAGGCAAGACTGTGAAAGTGAGAGCTCACAGCTGGTAGGCAGCCTCCCAAGTAGCTGGGAAGCCCGTAACATATTCACCACACAGATGTTTGCAAAATGAGTATCTATCTACAGCTTTATTTTCCAGAGGAATCAACCACAAGCTGCGGAGGGTCTGGGGTGGGTATCATCGAGGCCGTGCCCCTTCTCTGTAGGTTCGACCCTCAGATGTGGGATACCTTACATGCAAAATGAGAGGGAGGACAAAAGTATCTGTACATCTTGATGCCCCACCTAATCCCTGGACTTCAACATATATATGGTCCAGACTCCAAGGAAACGCAAAACATCCGTAAGTAGCTGGCTTAGCAGCCAGTGGTCATTAGAGTACAGCAGCACTCCAGGCTTGGCTTTTTCCCTCAGACTCTTTATTTGAAGTTACAAGAGTGTAACTTACATTGGATAACTGCAGTGTTCTACTTAGATAAATGAAGTTATTGGCTCAATGCCTATTAGCATTACCTAACAAAATCTTAATTAGGCTAGAATTGCAAATATTGTTGAAGTTCATGTTAGCACATTAAGTGACTATTGCCAGACAATTTTTTTTAATGAAAGTCCCAACTTTCCTCTTAACAGTTTTGGGTTGTTAGCTTTTACCTTTAACCTTAGTACTAACATTTTCTAATTTTCAAGTATAATTTATGTGTCTAATGCAACATTATGTCATTGTGCAGTGGTGGTCTATGTAGAACCTTAAGATTATTTTATTAAAGTTCTTAACTGGGACTCTTTTTTGAGGGCAACTTTTATAACAATATATGAAAATGATGTCTTCACATCAGCAGAAAGAGATTATAGATTGGCATTCATATGCAGTATGTGCTTTGAAGGCATTTCTGAAGCACTCATAAACCACTGGATCACATGAGGACTTTAAAAACTCTTCTTGTCTTGAATCATCCATAAATTAACACTTTTGTATTTACAAAGTCATCCACAACCAGCAAAAACTTTAGTAACTGCAATAGATGTGCAACAGAATGAAAAGAGCCAAATAACTCAAATATTTGACTTCTACATTTTGTATACGTTGATAGCATTTGGCCTTGGAGAGAGAAAAGAATAAGCCAAACCTGGAGTTTCTAGGTCAGATTACTAAGTTTTTCAAAAAGTCCAAATATCTGACTCTGCATTACTCCCTCTTCTAGGAGCAGCTTGCTGATGGTGGTCAGACCTGAAAAGCAACAGCACTACGTTCTTCCTCAGCACAACGCCATAGGAAAAAAATGATCACAATTATTTTTGGACTGGATGCAGCTGAAGTAGTTGCCATCGCTGTCAGACGTACTTCCCACCAAAGGTCACCAGCCACCGAGGAGCCTGCATGGTACGTGCTTCTCACCCATGGCAGGCACAACCTGGTGCATTAACAGAAAGTGCTATAATCTTCCTTTTACTCCTGTGCATGGAGAAGGGGCAAAGACAGGGCCCTTTCTCCCAGTGCAACCACTGTGGAGGTGACCTCCCACAGAGGTAGGGGACATAGCTGGGGAGGGAAGGTGTTTTGCTGCCACAGCCACATCCAGCCAAGCTGCTTGACCAGAGTCCTGGAGCAAATGCAGCCAGACGGACATTTAACAGTACCACAGTCACTGTCGTACTGAGCTGAGTGAATACCACTGCCATGAAAGTTTTAATGGATAGTTTAAGGTATAAATGATTCTGAGTGGGATCCTTTAAAAACATGTTGTATTGGTGCGACATCCCCTTAAAAAAAATCCTCCTAAGATTTCACGTGACTTCAGCAGGAGCAGAATTAGGCCAAAGCCTAATTCTCTGAAAACCTGCCCTTCGCACATCCTGAGCAGGGCAGGAGTGGGAAAGGAGCAGTGTTTTACATTTAGCATGACCATTTCAGTGCCAGTTTGCTAACACGGTTTTCTAAAGGTGCTACCTTTGCGGAGCTGAGCTTGCTTTCCCCCCTTTTTTTTTGTTTCTTTTTTTTTTTTTCTGGTTTACTTTGGGTTTTTTTTAAGGTGACTTTTTTGGACTGGAGAAATAGTTACTGTAGCGCTCTTTTGCAACTTGGCTCCAGCCAGTGTCTCTGGGTGATCACAAAAGCTTACGCTATTTTGCAGTAACTCCCATCCCGATTCACAGTACGAGCGCGGCCCTCTCGCAGAGGAGCTCAGGAGTTTCCTACACTAATTGTACCCCCGCCAGTTGCCGATTTCCCCGCAGCAGCACAAGCCAGACTTTCTTACAGGCTGTTAATATTTTCCACTCCAGTTCCCAGTGCCAAATTCTCCCACGGCTTGCTACAAGTTTCCTGACAAGATACGCTTTTAGCACGACATACAGGGGATTCACACAGGCAGCCGAGGCCGGGCTCCCGCCACCCCCGCCGGCTGGCCCCAGAGGAATGCCCAGGCACCAAGGTGGGGCCTGGCCTCCTCGGCCTTCCCAGTGAACTCCCCGGCCATGGCGGGTTTGCGCCCGTGTGACTGAAATCCGAGGGCTGCCTGCTGGGGCCCGCAGTCGCGCCGCCACCCGCCCCGAGGTGCGAGGACGCGAGGTTTCCTGGGGAAGGCAGACACGGGTGCCGCCGGCAGCCGGGGCGGGGGGGGGGGAACCGGGGCACGGCTCCAGGCGAGCAGCGGTGACTAAGCCGTGCCAGGCCCGGAGGAGCCCAAGGGACACGGTGACTCAGAGGCACACCTCTGGCTCCCCGTCCTTCCCCTGCGTCCTCCGGCGCGGAGGAGGGCCAGCCACAAACCGCGGCGCGCCCCCACGGCTCCCTGGAGGGGGCACACGCCGCTGCGGGGTGTCTGCGCCCAGAAATCCCTCCCTGGCCTCCTCTGCACGCGTCTGGAGCTGCCGCGGAGCTGGGTGGCAGTGGGACACGGGCCAGCCCGGGGGCGACGGCCCTGTCCTGAGGGGCGGCCGAAAGGAGAGCTCGGAGCTGCACCAGCCAAGGGAGCCCCGCGGTTAAAAGCCGACCTGGCTGGAGCAAGGAGGCAGCAGAAACTGTGTCTGTGCTGGCCAGGAGGCAGAGAAAGGGACACGTTGTTGCTGGTGCTTGAGAGAAAAACAGGCCTGACATTGCACCAGTTTTGGGGGGCTCAGAATGATGCCCAGCAAGAACCGTATGACCGCCGATAAAGGGGACAGGCAGCATGAGTCACCTGAGTCCACTCATTCTTACTGTAACACAGAGGAAAAAGAAAAAAAAAAAAAAAGCCCCAAAGCTGGTTTTGGAAGTTGCGTTATTATTTTCCCAAGGAGGCTGGGCAAAGCAGCGATCTGCCTGGCTGTCGGCATGGGGAAGAAGACACCCGGTGCAGATGCAGGACTTGGAGGGGGGGTACGGCGGAGGGCTGCCTGCCGCCTCTGCCCTGCCCACAAGCATTGCCCAGTCAGACACGGCCACGATTGCACCGCTCCATGCAGAAGAGCTCAACCGGCCGCCGCCAGCTTCTCGTCAGCCCCAAGCCCCGGGGAAGGTTGGCAGAGGCGGGCGGGAACATCCCCAGGAAGGGCATAAGCTTTGCTGACAATGCTTTTGATGTTGCAAAACTTCCAAGCTCCTAGGCCTGGAGGCGAGGGACGACATGAGGACCTATGCTTTTGGTTTCTTATATGCTAGATTTTTAGCCCGAAAAAGACCAAAAGTGTGATCTACAAGTATGTTGAAAGGTGTGCACAAAAAAGACAAATAACACAAAAATCCCGAGCTAACCAATGCTGTAAACACTCGTGACTTTTAAATTGGCCTTGAAATTTTTAAGTGGGTCAGTTTCTAGTTCTGACTTGCAGCTCTTTACTTCCTAGTTAGTGATACCACATACCAAAAAAACACCTCAGAAAAAGCTGTAGCATGTAGTGCCCTCATTCTTCTGCTAGTAAAGAGAGCGTTCATTTTTAATAAAAGCAGTAAGAAAGAACAGCACATCACAATGAAAGCAGTAGGTTTGCAACACTGCATGTGCATTTTCGCAAGACACTCCCGTCCTCCTCTGTCACTGGTGCACACAGACACAGACACACAGACAGACAGACACACACACACACACCATCCCCCCCCCAGGACTGTGGGGTCCACTAGATCAGCATTTAAGTGGGGAAAAACGAGCGAGCTCTGGGAACCGTGGTACACCCCACCTCTCTTATACAGTAGTCAAGAGCAGGTACTCAGTAGGTAATGCATACAGTTTGTTGCATATTTCCCCAAAATGACACATTTCTTTCTGTATCCTGCATGCAGCCTAATCAACACAGAGCTGTTTCCTGGTCTGCCGCAGCCTGCTTGGTTCAGTAGTTCCCACAATACCGTAAGTGTCAGTTTATCTTTGCTGGCTACAACTCTTTCAGTCTCCTGCCCTTTACTCTCCGCTCACAGATCTCTTTCCCAGACAGCTACTATTTTCCATGCAGCAGAAGCAGCCACAGTCTCTCAAACATATTAAGATTTTCCCAGTACCATTGTCTCTGTGTTTGCTGCTGCTTTGGAAGGGCACAGCTTCTCCCCACTTGCTGATTTCCCTCCAGTCTTCCAGACATCATCTCACATAATTTTGCCATGGCTTTACTGCCCAATCACTTGCCAAACCACTTGTAGCTTTTTTTCTGAGCTGCTCTGCAGAGATTCTGTGCTTTGGTTCTGTACATGCCTCTCAGCGTCAACTTTTTTCCCTTGTACTCTACCAGCCAAAGATTATCCATATAAAGCAATGTAAAACACACCATTAAAAGGCCTCCTTGCCATAGTGTTCCCAGTTATTTTAGCTTTAGGCTTCTGTCCTGGGTTACTATAATATTTTTTTAAGTTCATTTTTCCAAGATCGAGTCCAAAAATATCTGATCTGACAGGCTCTGGTAGAACACTGCAGAAATACCTCCACAAAGCTCAGGAGCGTCTGCATGATTTACAGCTTTTGTTCCCTGTTTAGTTCAAAGTTTGGAAATGCTGTGATCTAAGCATTTGACCCCAGTTGTTTTTTCTAATTTGGTTGACAGCCCTTTTTGGCAGAGACCTGCCATCTTCTCAGTGCAAAGGACTAGACTAGTTCTTTAAAGAATTGACAGGTAGAGTGACACCCCCAGAAATCAGGTTACTCCGCACATACAAATACTTAAGGAGTAGAACATGGTAGCAATGTTTGGGTCTGGGCAATAACTAATTCAAGTCCCTAAAGAAAGAAGATGTGCTAGCATGAAGATGGACCAATGGCTGGAGTTGAGAAGGTTACCTAGACTGTGCAATAGAAAGTTTTACAAGACCCTGAGCCAAACTGAGCACGAGAAGTGATGCTCATGCATTGGAGTGGTGTCATGTAAAGCTAATTAACACTGCTGCTGGTAATGTTGCTGTCCAAAATGCTCTGCACTGAGCCATGTGGGTGCACCACTCCTAGTTCTGCTACTCTGAAACTGTGCACCATGCCCTCAAGCTCTCTAACTGCTGAGATCCTCAGATCAAGTTCAGACATTTGAATTGAGGGAATAGAGGATGGCAAAGGGAATGAGCTGAGATGACACACAGATTTTATTTTCTCAGGAATGAAGCTTGTTTTTATGAAGCAAAATGAGGAAGGTGGAGACACAATGTCATTTCATGGAGGGACTAAAATAGAAGACAGAGCTCTGGGCAAGAGGCAACATCTTAATCTCTGAGCTATTAGGGTACTGGTCTTAGAAGTGAGGAAGCATCCAACAAGACCTATAATATATTTCAGTATCATGTAACAAATCTACTAAGCTCCATTAATGAGCAATCTCTAGAGTGAAAAGGACCTGGTGTCAGGTTATGGCCAAGGACTTTATTGGACTGTAGGATCATTGAGGAACATATTTAAAATCTTGATTAATTTTTTAAACTCTAAGTGTGGACTCTATTTCTTTCGACATATGTAGTTTGTATCTTTGAATAGGTAATATGACATATTTATGTGTGAGATTATCAATTACTGTGTGATGAGTGATTAAATTTATATATTCAAAACCTGATTGACTTTCACTGACTGTTTTCCATTTAAAGAAACCCATGCTTATATGGAAAGCATAAATCATCAGCCCATTCTTAAAAGGCAATGATTGCAGAATAATAATTTATAATAGCAACATTAATATCAATTATTCTGCCTGTAAGAACAGTTCCCACATATACTAAAATATGAATGTGAAAGAGGTAATAACTAACTAAGATTATATGTTCTTTTACTTGTGATTGTGTTTGCAAAGACTCAGGCACTAGCATATATGAAAGGGGCAAAAGCTTTCTATAGTCCCATCTAGCTACACTTCTGACAATGCAAATATTACTCACTTTGAAATTTTACCACTAGCTACACTAAATTCAACATTGTGTTGGTTCGCTACCAGTAGCTCAGCTGGAATTGGAGGAAGACTGCAGAGGGAGAGAATCCAACAAAGAACTTTGGATAGGTAAAGTAATGCAACAGAGTTCCAGAGAACAAACGAAATCTCTTGTTTTCGGAGCAATAGGTAAAACAGATGTGCATATAGATAATTCACTGGGATATTTTTTTGTTCTTGCTGCTAAGATTAAAAAATACTTTGGGTTGACCAGACATTTAGGACAGAGATTTCTGAATGTTGAGAGAGCTGTGGGGTTTTCCCCAAGGACAAGTGATGCAAAAGACCTAACACATAAACCAAGACACCTACTGAGAGTTTCTGCTTAAGGCTAAGGGTCAAAGGCACTGTCATTTCACTAGGTTTAGTCATTACACCGTCTCATGTGTCATTTTCCTCAATTTTAATCCTTATGATTTTGAAGGAAAGCTTGAAAACATGAGCTACTCATGTAAGATTTTGCCACATCCCCATATATAGAGAGCCCTAAACAATTGGGCAAATGTCTTTGTGAACCTTACATTGATCTTAGCTAGAAGACTTGTGTGATCTCCACCAATGTTTTCACACTGGAAGACCTTGGCAGGGCAGAAGATAGTAATGGAGCAGGCCTGACCAGCAACCGTCCGTCAAAAGAGAAGCCTCTCTTTTGACCTCTGAAACCTCAAAAGAGAGGTTTCTTTTTGTGACACGTGATTGCAATGCAGAGATAAGAGCACTGAGAGGAGCAATACTTCACCTCTGCATACTAGGAACCCTAGGTATCTGTTGGTCCTCTCTCTCTCTTACTACCCACCATTTACCCCAGTGCTGTCACAAGAGGAAAAAAGGTAGGTGAATGATCCCAGGCTGCTGAGAACCCACTCTTGCATGAAACCTTCCCAGGTAACGTAAATGGCCACAGCAGCAGAGGGGGGAGGGCATCCTCTATCTCAAACAGCCTAAGTGACTATAAATTACTGCAGATACAGCCTGTGGTCATTACTTAGTCCCTCTTCAAGTAAAGCTTCCCTTGACTTGAAGGAGGGAGGTGCTCTGATATTAATGGAAGGTATCTGAGAGAAGAATATACCCCCTTGGCTTGTTATGATCATATCGGACACTAACTTGGCAAATATGTTCCCAAACTTAAACAGCTAGTTTCAGCAATAGAAAAGTACAGCCAAGAACCATGTTGGCTTAAGAAATGAGTATGTTCACATAAAGTAAGAAGTGACCTAAACTAGATCATGATATTCTCTGAGATTTGTAAAAAAAAAAAAAAAAAAAAAATTGTTTTTGTATGTCTCTGCACTTCAACACTCACTGTAGAGACTGCAGTTATAGGTTCTTTGGAAATGCAAATTAGACAACAGTGCCTGATTTTGCCTGGCACAAGGAAGGGAAGCGCTAAAATATTTTGTGATGGGTCTGAGCCAGAAGTCTAGAAGACTAGATTTAAAGCTAGAGGTTTAGATCGATCTTTAAAAGAAAAGCTATTGTCACAGATTTTCTATTCCCACTGAATTCAGGACATCCTGAAATCTCCTGACAACTGATATTCTCTTGAGATTTTCTACCTCCCAGTTTCCATCGAGTTTGTACAAAAGCACTACCTCATTTCATGGCTAGTTTTAAAAACTTGCATAAGAAATGTGAGACCAAACCACAAAGTTTGGATAGTGATGTGTACTTTCTGCAAGTTTGTGGGGGGTATTAGGATCACAACTGCTCTGCTTTGAGTAACTCCCACTAGGGCTGAACTGAAAAATAAAACTAGGCTTATCTGCAAACACTGGAACAAACTCTGATCCAAATTATGTCCAACAAAATAATGGGGGGGTGTAATTGGACTGTTTCCTCTTCCTCTTGGGACTACTTAATAGACATACCTCTATTCCGTCACTGAACATTTGGAAATTAATGTCCATCCATTTTATAATGCTTTTCTAGAACTACCCTATACTTTTACGTCAACATACATATTTCTATTCAAGAGATCATTACTATTATTTTAAAACAGATGGTTTGAACATAATCCACATAAATAGTAGATTGGCACTGCCAGTCATGATGGCATGTGTAGAAAAGAGCTGGCTGATGCGACAATATTTAAAGATTAGCAGTCTGGGACACTACAAATGACAGTGTCTCTTGCCACTGAACTTAATGCTTGTGCTATGGCATTCAAATAAAGGCACAGCAGTCATCACGCCAAGAGGTCTGATAAACTCACAGACTAAAAAAAAAAAGTAAGTTTTACTGTAGGTATCTACTGAAAACAGTGGGGGGTGGCATAGACCCCTCTGTGGAAAGGAGGTATGAAACTCACATTCCTTCCTATCCTTGTGTTGGCATCAACAGATGGAGGGCTCATGAAAATCTGTGCCCTGACCACTTCTGTTAACATGCCAGGCATGGCTTTGGCTTTTTCTCTGGGACACTAGGAAATTACCATTAATATAAAATATATAATTGTTTAAAATTACCTATAATCAGTGTCCAGTAGAACCTGTGAAAACACTGCATATTTTAGAAGCGCTCTTGGTGTATGTGTGCCCTGCAGCTGACCCTACCACAGCTGTAACTATCTCAAGTTGCAGCTGATCAGGAGGAATGCGACATCACCCCAAGCCATCAGTTGTGTCCATGACACTTCATCAAAATACCCACTTAATAGCCCACATCTCTGCTGTCTGGCCAGTTTATTCCCTCTGCTTGTGTTGCCATGCTGACTCATGTCCCAGTCCTAAGCTTGTGCATATTAATTCAGGCAGTTCTCTTGGGTCTGGCTTGCTTGCAGACATGTTAGGTCTTCTTGACCAACCTAGGTCCAAACTTCTCCTAGCTACAAGAGCATCTAGGACCTGGTTGCATTTGTCAGTAGGTAGCGGATGCATGTCCAGCTTACTGTTTTGACACACGGGTCCTTATTTTGGCTCTAAGGGCAACATTCTCACTGAGGTCAGGGAGGAGAACTGAGACCCATGTGACACCCCGTAAATACTAAGAAACAGTAAAACCAGCAAGGCTGTCAGTGTGGCTTCCACTGCTGGTTAAAGAGAGGGGATAATGTGCTAGTTCAAACAACAGAGCTAATAAAGGACACATTTTGAATTTCAGTAGCTAGTCAAAAGACTGAAAGCTTCGAGGGCACAACAAACCCTTTGAGGGTTTACACGTGATGCACATTCACAAGTCATGAAGTCTGCCCACAATGCTTGTTTAACCACATGACACTTCAGTAGAACAGCCAGCTGCATGTTCAAAGTGCCACTGCTGCTTTCCTGGCCATGCACTGACATGCCTCAAGGGTACTTGAGAGGGTTTACCCAGGACCCAGGGAAAAAAAAATAAAATAAAAGAGAAATTGGTTGAAGACTTAGCTTGCAGACTCCTAAGACCATTACAGCATATGTGGAAATGTAAAACAACTTCTTGCACAAGCTGTAACACACCAACAGAAAAACCACTTAAAACATCTTCAAACTATCAAAGTCAGAGACGATTTGATAGAACTTCACAAATCCCATAATCTACTGTAAGTAGTAGCTAAGATTTTGGCTTCACCCATGTGTCTGCAACTGGGGAAGAAGCAGGAGGATAATTTATCCAAGTCTGGGGTAATGAAGTGTTAACAAAAACCATATGAAGTTATTACTACAACCACAGGCTGCAGAATGTGAAGGAAAGAGGATCTCAGGAGACCTACCTATTTTCAGTCATCTCCTGCTTCATAGTTCATCAAAAGGTGTTCACCAAAACAGGAGGCAAGCAACAGAAATTAAGTGATTCATTAGACCTAATGAACAATGCTGATCAGATCATCTCTAAAATACACTCAGCCAACATTGATATATACATACTTTAACTCATTCTTCCCAACTTTATTAGGTACATATGTCTACAGCAGACACAAATGAAACATTCTACAACTAGGCTCCAAGCCAAAAACTAATTTATTCTTTAATGTGGTAGTGATTACTTGGTGGTTCCTTGAGCAGAGATGACAGGTCTGAGCTAATGGAGTTGTACTGTAAGTTAATATAAATCATGACAGAGCAATTAATTACAGAAACCACTGCAAATCCCTTTGTTAGTTTTCCCCATCACCAGAAGGATTTAATAATGTTCATTTTGCTAAGTTCCAGTGACATTTACAAGTCTTAAACCATTTTTAATCAAATCAATATCTCTGGCTGCTAAATTTAGTTGTGCTTTGCTAGCAAGTCCTGGAATGCATCGATACTAATGTTTCTTACCTTCTGTTCAAGTAAATTGTACTGAAGCCCCACACTTCCTCTTCATTTGTTTACATTGAGTAATTGGGATTATTTTTTTAATGAGCAACATAAGAAATAACTGCATCCAAAGGAGTTAGGAGACAGTGAGCTAGACAGATATACAAATATCAGTGCTTATGATGCATATCATGTAGTTGAAAAATTTAAGGAAATTTCCCTTAACT
This sequence comes from Harpia harpyja, assembly GCF_026419915.1. NCBI lineage: Eukaryota > Metazoa > Chordata > Aves > Accipitriformes > Accipitridae > Harpia > Harpia harpyja. The sequence goes on along the minus strand of NC_068945.1, from coordinate 11,082,369 downwards.
GGCTGAAAGCACTCCAAACCAAAGAACTGTAGCTTGTTTGGGAACCAGGGCACTCAAAGAGAGCTATGGGTAAGCCTGCGTGGCTAATACAAAATACAGGGCACAGTGACCTCTTTCTGTCCCTGCGTGTTCTTGGATCTGTTACCTAAGGGTCCAAAACACTTGAATGACACCTAATTTCCATTTATCTCTGTGTGAACTGAACGCATACCTAAATACCGTTGAGGACTGTGGGTGGTGATCTCACACATTGTTTTGCACGGGAGAGTCTCTCTTTCTCTGTGTCTCACATTTATAGCTATAATCTAGGGATAATCATACTCCGTTTGTCATATCCACTTAGATTTTAAGTCCTTTGAGGTACGTGTTGTCAATAATTTTATATGCATAGTATGCCTAACAAAAAGGGAGCTGTGAGGCCAATTGCATTACAAAAAATTACCAGAAATACCAATAACAGTCCTGTATGATTGCATCTAGGGACCTTTTCCAGATAAGTTACTGTACAAGACTGAATATTTGCGAAGCAGTTTGAAAAGTGTCATTACAAACATCAAGAACAATTAGGTCCAGTCTGTGTTTTCCTAAAATGGTTTCAGTTTTGAAATGGACTTTTCTAAGAGCAGGATTAGAACCATTATCTTTTAGCACAGGTTTTTTCATTTACATGTTTTTTAATATTATTGCCATCACCCCCCCCCCCCAAAATACAGCTGGTTTCTGAATTTTTCAGCAAAGTAATTCAGCAAAGATATTTAATTTTGCTCTGCAAAAACAAAGCACAGAAATTTACCAGCTCTGGATTGTTATTTTGCTCTGTCCTTAACAGCAACAACAACAAAATCTGAAGAGGTTTGACATTCTGTTGCATTTAGATCAGTATCTTTTTCTTCATACCTAATGAACACATTCACAACAATGGCTCTCAGATCTCTGACATCCTCAAGGGACTGCGCATAGGTCATGGACTCTGAACACCAGCACATCAGCATGGAATAATAATAATAATAAAAAAAATAGGAAGTAAAACTTCAAAGTCAATGCTAGCTGCAAGGTTTCTTCTTTAGAAACCTTGTAGCAAGTTCTACCTTATTTATTTCATTTCAAGTACTTATTTCATTAATTTTGGTGAGATTCAGCAATAATGTAGTAATATAGTTCCTTGGTCTATGACCTGTGTGCTATTCCCCATAGAGAGGAAAGAATTGTTGTAGCTTTTTTATTTTTCATTTTTCTGCAAGCATAAAAACAAAACAACAAGATCTAAAGAAAGAATGGGAGAGAAGAAAGAAAAATCCAGACTTTAAAAATAGAATTACTCCCACTGAGGTTCAAAGGATGAGCTAAGCCAGAGTTCCTCATCTGCACTTTCCATTAATGTTGGGTCTTTGTGTAAATGGTATAGATTGGCAACTAGAGTTTCATTTCTTTTGTTCTTCCTCTGGACAATTGCTTTCCATTTTACCTCAGATGACACCAAGTCATTGTGACAGAGGCCCCCAAGACCTTGCTGTGATTCTGTAATGACTTAAATTCCCCACTTTCCCAGAGTGCACTAAGACATCAGGCTTTTATGTCTTGAGCTGCTGCATTAAGTCCTAATGGAAAATTTCTCTCCTAACTTAAGAACTACCTTATCCCCCATGAATAAACAATGACAGCATATGGATCAAGAATGACCTCTAATACATCTGTCTTTAATGGAGGAATCACTGTAAAAATTGATTTCCTTTCACCCTCAAGCAACAAGGTCTTCCCTGTGCAGAATTAAACACATACAAAGCATAAGATATATTCAAATGCAGAACTGCAAGTAGAGGCATTTCATTTAATATGCAGCTATGCTGGAGGCTCAGACCAATCTGAGATTCAATTTGCATTATAATTCTAAAAATAATAATTCTCTAATGAGAATATTTGAGTGTATGTAAGTGTGCAGACATAAAATTCACTCTAGAAAAAGGAAGACCAAACACAATTGATTTTCTGTGGGGAGCTTAAAGGAAACTTAAAAAAGAAAAAAAAAAAAAACAAAACACCAAAAAAACCCCACACCAGAAAAACACACCACCAAAACTTAAAGGAAATCAAAAGCTGACCTTTTTTGAAATTTGCTTAGTTGACTGTGTTTTCTGAAGTAAACACTGAAAGACATCTGAGCAGGGAATATATTCCCTTTTGTATAAGGACAATATACATGGCATAAGCATGACTTTGCTATTATAGGTATGGAAAAATCATATTCAGCACGTTGTTGGCTAAACACAGTCTAACTTCAGCTAATTACAATCCATGTTACCATGCCCATTTTAATCATAAACAGTACATTTCCAAATCCACACTAAAACCAGGTTGAATCCTGGACTGGATCCAATAACATTACATCCCTTATGGTTTTGTAAAGATGCTAGAATTTCTCTGCAGCTTACAGGAGCACCTATTGTCCCAGTTAGTACTGCACTTACAAAGGGATAGTTATTAACAGAATCAATATTTGATTATTGGGTATTGCAAAAAAAATAATGGGTTTTAGTCTTCTAGTACTAGTAATTATTATTATTGTTGTTTACCCTTCAGTCAGGAAAAATGTAATTTCTTAGAGAAAAAACCCCCTCTAATCTAAATTCTAGAAACTATTCATACCCCACCTCTCTTTTCTGGATAGAAAATGGACGAAGAGGCAAAAATTGCATTTTCTAGATGTAACCAGTAAACAAAAATGAGCTGAAATATCTTGTCCATCTAAGCAGCTACTTTTTCCTATTAGTATGATACTAAGTCCCCTCCTTCCCCTATCACAGCCTATCACCACATTGTAAAAAACAATAAAATATTTACTACTGAATTATCAGAATACTAACTAGGACTAATAGGTTTCCTTCTCCACACTTTTCTAGGATTTGTCCCTCAAAATATTGTGGAGTAAAGTATCAGCCTATACTACAACTTATTTATATCACATCCTGTTTGTCTAATAATGGCTTCAATTTTAATTCAAAGTTTATATGCACATGCAAAGAAAGCATGATGTCTAAGCTAAAAGAAGAAAATGAAAGGTGTGCTATTTTAAAAAGACTTAGGAACATATCCAGGTTTTAAATGTGGCCACTCCCCGCAGCAGTATACCCAGTTCAGCACTGAATTTTTAAGCTAAATATTTAAATTGATAGAATTCAAGGGTACATATGTATGATTGTATAGGAGGTAGAGATACTCTTGTTTTATCCTCTGTATGCAGGGTTTTTTTAATTTGAAAGGCATTAATTTTCTTTCAAGATGCTCTAAGGACAGAACATGAACTCTCGGGCTGCCTTGGAGCTTTTTTTGCCTCCTGTGAGAATTCTCAGAATCTCATTCTGGGAAGATGCACGGCCAAAGCCTTTCCCCCTCTTCTCACCCTATGCAAAAGCTCCAACAGAGCAGATGGTTTCACAAAGACATCCTGCCATTTCCACCATTGTTTTTCTTTCTAAATGGAAGGAATAATCTGTATAGCTCTTCTTCCGATGGCAAAAAGCTTAAATTAAAATTCACTGTCACACTGCCACACAGGTATAACATCAAACACAGCTAGGCTTCCTGGTCTTTGCTATCACTAAGCTCCACAATTATCCACCCTCCCCTGCTTCCTTAGGCTCCTGCCCTGGTCAATACGAACTCCACGCTCCCTACTAGAGTCATGGATCATCTTCTGCTCCCTCCGGCAGCATTACTTGCAGAGAAATGGGAAAAAGGAGTTTGTGGTTGCTCAACGACCCTGAATAAGCCACTTTTTCCTGACTGCCTAAGCATGCAGAGCAGAGCAGAGCCTTGGGTGCCATTGAGAACTCTGGGCCATTTTGTATTGCTATAGATATTCCAAAGTATGTGTGGAAGACCTTGTCAGTGTAAAAACCAGACAGATAAAAGCATTAACATATAGATCAGATATCAGCCCAAATAAACCCAGGCTGTATTCATGATGGATTCATATGGCCACATCTGGGGTGAAAACACCAGCCAACACAGCATGTAGCTGTAAGGAAAAAACAGTATTACCTGACTTATTTCTTCCTTTCTTAATTCTTGCGTTGTATTTACTGCTTCTTCGGACACACTGGTAGCTGACTTGGGCAGCAACATGCTGGGAAGTATTTTGAAAGTGTTGGTGTTTTTTATAGGCTTCATTATTTGATACTTAATTTGCTTGTATAATTTCAAAAAAAGCAAGCTCTCCGTTGTCTGTATTTCCAGTAACCTCACGCTCTGTATTTGGACTTAACTTCTGTATCAGCAATTTCCAGATATCAGGTCTCCTCGCTCCTCTAAGGGAAGCTTAGGATTAGATTTATCAGCTTGATAGCCTTATTTTCTAGATGATGCTCGGATGCCATAGGGATGGGAGTATCATGACTATTTAAAAGCTTTTAAGTTCTCTGTGGCAATGTCTGTCATTTACCATATATTTGTGCAGCACAGAGCACAGTGGGCTGCCAGCATAACTGAGACCCCAGGCAGTAGATGAGAAAAGGTTTATAACTGGCCACCAGTGTATGTCTATCAGCAAACTCCTCTTGAAGTGGCAGCTCACCGTGAAATCAAAAGGGATCAAAGCTGGCATGCAGCTCTGGCTGGTGTCAGTGCAAAGAGCAAAGCTGGGTACAGCTGCTCCATAAGCAAAGGGTGTTTGCAAAGAGACATCCACAGGCTCGCTGTGCCAACGCTGAACACATACGTACCCTACTGAAGACATAGTCTTGCACTTCCCTCACAGGAGGAAAGGTACGGTCCTCCATTCTACCAGCCCAAAGAAAACAGCACCAGCATTTAAGGAGGTTTCCATAAAAGCACTCAGCAAAGGGTAGGATTACAAGTTAAACTGATACAGACCTGATTCAAAGCCCATTTGAGTAATGGGAAAGACCCCCATTCATTTCAGCACTTTTTGGCTGGTTTTGGAGGTAGCTTATAGTAAAGCGAATGGCGAAGAACTGTCACAAAGACAATAACCACTCAAAGGAGGAAGGAACAGATGTATTTTGCGTGGTCAGATCAAACAGATTCACTGCTTCATGGCTGCATTTCTTTCTTAGCATTGCAAATTGCCATCTCTAAATTACAGTACTTTAACATCTGACGGGTAGGTTTTCCTCCAAATAATAATATTGTCTACCTGAATAAGTTGCTTGTAACGAGGTTTACATTTTAATCTTACAATGCCTTTTTTAATTCAAATAGTGCTGACCATTGGAGGGAGTTGAAGAATTCACATATCCTAGAAGATGGTTTGATTAGAAGTGGTTGTTAAATTTTAAGATCAGAGTGATTCCTTCTGCTCCTTGCTCATTCTCCTGCATTCTCACTTTACAGGAAGCTCATTAATAGATCAGTTTGCCCAGTTTGTCATCTGTTTCATTATGCAAAATACATACGTTTCATTTACCTTTCCTGTGGAAAAATCAGTTAGCTTCAGCTAGATAAAATGACTTCTTTGGCTTTCTTTTCAACCCCTGAACAGCTCAAAAATCTCTAAAATCTCAACTGGTGGTAGAATATCAGGGAACCCTGATGTGTGCCAATTGCAATGTAATGATCTTTATGTTCACATTTAAATGGGAAGTGCAATAGCTTAGAAAGTTGACCACTAGGCAAACCTTACATTGACCTGAAAGGAAAATAAAATAGTTTAAAAGCTCTCTGAACGTTATCAAAAGATCTATTTGACATAGAAATTAAAGAAGGAATTCCTAAAATGGAGCTTTAGTTCCCAACTCATTGGTTTTTCAATATCTACGGGAATTAAGTGCAAAAAGTTTTTTTGGTTGCTTGTCTTATTTTTTGACTTTACTATGAAAAGTTCCATCTTTCTCTTCACTAAGTAGATCAGAAACTCCTAGGGCTATGGATCTGCTTCAGTATTTTTCTAAAATAATGGAGATCGCATCTGACCAGTTTCTAATAAACGCACCAGCACCCTACAGAGATAGTATATTCTATTTATTGCTATTTCTTGGAGATGCACTGCAGACTCATAAAGATGTATGAAACACTATAAATTTTAAATAGTGACAAATTCATTCCCCCTAACTTAAGTTCAACAAAGCATTTAAACACATGGTTAATTTTATGCAAGCATCTTTGTCCCCCTGACTTCATAGGAACTAGAAGGGACCACCAGTGTGATGAAGTTCAGTCCTTGCATGTAAGCCTAGCATCCTGGTAGCTTTGATAATTTTATTCCCTGATAAAGGTATTTAAGAGTTTTGTTGTTTAAAGTCTTGGTCACGTTAATAAGTATGTGTGAGACAAACTCTTTGTGCAAATACCCCCATGAATTCAGCATGAATTGCTTGCCTACTTGCAAGACCAAGGTTCAAATGGATATGACGATAACTGAAAGACAGGAGAAGACTGAAGTGGGGAAGGACAGAAAGGAGTCAGTACGTTTACAAGTTCACTTAATACATCTGTAAGATAATGGGGCTTTGCCACAATCAGAGAAGTGAGTTGTTGTCATATGAAGCCCTTATTAACTGCAAATTTATGCACTGATGAGAGTGGTGGAAATATGAACTGCAGGACAATCCCTGCTGGCAGTCGCGTGCCATCTCACTTCCAGGGAAAGTCATAGGAGAATGCAGGATATGCACTGCCCAGACACATAATGATAAAATTATATCTTGTGTAAGGAAAATAAACTCTTAAAGTATACTGCTGCAGAAAAACTACATAGAGCGATAAAATATTAGACTGAATTCTTCTCTTTTCAGCAAACCATTAGATTTCTTTCACTTGATTCTAGTTTCGCTCTCAGTCCTGAAAAATATGTGTTTTATAGAATAGTGTATCACAAAAAAACAGCTTCATCATTCCAGGATATTTAAGCTACACCTCAGATCTGCACTGTGCAGGGATACCAGAACAAGTTTTCAATGAATTCCCTTGGGCAGCAAACAGATCAAAGCTCTGCCCAGAAGAATATGCCCCATTTCTGTACAGCATAACTAGCCACTAACAGGTATCAGCAGGCTTCTTCATCCAGCCTACTGATACCTCAGGAGCTGTTTCTTTCAGCGTCACCTTAACTGCCTCTACACTTGGCCACAAAGACATACTCCATAGCTACATACAAGAGCAACCCATATGTGACTTTTTCCATTTACATAGCTTTTTACAGTCACAATATTGAGCACCTCCTGGTTAGATGGAGAGAAGGCAAACATATCATTGTCTTGCTTTTGTTTCTCTCTTCTAACAACAGAAAAGCTTCAAAAGGCAATTTTGTCGACAGCTTCCTCACTTTGGTGGGCTGAAGTTCTAAGCTGAAACTCATGATTGTCACTGGAGTTGTAAAGATAAAAGAGCTATGTACTAAAGAAACCAGAGAAAGAACTCCATTTAATTCCATATGAGAATATGCATTGTTTTCCTGAGGTTTGTATGATCCATGAAACTAGTGCAAAGTTCATGTTAGGATTAGACTTCCATAAGGTTTTGGAAAAAAGCCAAATGTTTCAAGATGCAATCTCTTTATTTTTTAATGGAGAGAAGATATTAGCATGACCTCTGGGACTATGCTGATCATAGGAACTTGTTCAGTAAACTTTAAACATAAGCTATATGTATAAAGGCATCCTTGCCTGAAAAGCTTCAGGTGATGAAGAACTATTACATCCTTACATAAATTGTTGCAACAGCTGACCCTCTACCATGAAAATCTCCCCATTATTTGGTTTGAATTGTCTAGCTACTGGATCTTGCAGTACCTTTTCTTCAGTTATTTTGTTTTGTTTTATTAGATTAAACAGCTATCTCCTAGAAGTCTTTTCCTTATGCAGATGCTTAAAGCCAACAATTACCCCTAGCCTTGTCTCAAATAACCTGATAGTTTATGCTTCTGAAGTTTCTAAGAGGCATGCTTTCTGGACCACTTTTTAGATTTTTTCCAATTTTAGTGTTCCAGCTCCAACTGTTTTCTTTAGTCTCACTAATTCTGAATACAATGGCAATTTTACATTCCTACTCCTACATAACAGTTTTGGCACATGCAGCCAAAGATCATTTTGTCCTCTTTACTCAAGTTTCATTCTAGGAGCTAATTTTCAATTATTAATTCTAAAGACTTCTTATTGCTGTACTATCCTGCATACAAACCCTTAACCTGTAAACATGGTTTACATTCGTTTTGGACAAATGAATATATGTTTAACAGTGTTTAAAGGTATGTTTGTTTAAATGTGCCCATTATGTCAAGCAATCCAGACCTCAGTGTAACAGGTGTCCTGCTTCCATTACAGCCTCTCACTTCACAAACACTTGTATTATTAACAATGTCAGCCAAGAGTTGTTTTATGTTTTCCAGACAAAAGACACTGACTAACCAGATATGACCTTATAAATGTCTTCTTTAGGTGACGATTCCTGTTTTTGATTCCTTTAGAGACAATTTTATGAGATTATAATTAAATACAGATGCAATTAATTTAACTCAGTATGACTTATTTTAAATTTTTTTTTTGCACAACTATGTCAAATACTTAGAATAATTTTTATTATATCAACACAGCTACATTGTATTAATACACAACAAAATTAAGAGAACATCAGGTACGCTTGAGAAAACATTTTCTTACATACAGTCATTCCAACAGGCAATAATAAGGCACCTATCATTCCACACTTTAATAGTAATGTCCACTTCAACTTTTCCACATTTTTTTCCAGGATCCCTATCTTAACTAGCCTGCTTAGGTATTCCAATTTATTTTTTCTTAAATATTGGAACAACATTACCTTTTTTCCAGTACATTTTGCCCATCTTTAAGGATTAATTCAGTGTCCACAATCTTACTTTAAGCACCCCTTGGCCAATTCTTTTAATAGAACTGGCATTAACTTATTCAGTTCTGAAGATTTTGAAACATTTCATTTAAACCATTCCTGTTTAATCTCCTAAATATTAGCTGAAGATATTTCAGTATTGTGCTAAAATATAAACCTGCTTTTTTCCAATTATAAAATATAATATCTGTTGATTACATCTTTATGTATATTGCTAGAAAATTTTGTCATCTTTATCCAATAGTGGGCATATATCATTACTAAGATTTGATTTGTTCTTCATGTGCTTTAGAAATACTTTCCTGGTTTTGGTACCCTCTTGGACACAGAGGTTTTTTTATTGATGTATTTAGTTTTCTCTGCCGGTTGATTTTATTTCCTAAATGTTGGTTTATGCTCACTATGATGAGTGTCTCCTTTTTTCATTTGCTACATGCTGTTGTTTTGTAGGTTTTTTTGATTTTCAGAGGGGGTTTGTATCTGTCTTCACCTCCCTTTTCAGCAGGATTTTTTTCAGCCATAGAAACCTTTCTTGATTGCAGAGCTGGGGTTTTTTGGCATGTAATAAAGCATTCTTAAACAATTCCTAATTATCATGCACATTCTTGTGTTTAAATTTTTCCTCCCACTCAATTTTGCTTATGATTGTTTTCCGCTTTGGGAAATTGGCCTTTTTAAAGCACCAAGAATATAATACTGTTTGCACAAAACAAATAAAATTAGATCATGATTGCTTGCACCTAGGCAACCATCTAGTTCAGTGATCAATTCATCTTTATCTGTCAGAATATGTAATTAGGAATGTCCCAACTTGGCTGCAGTGCCAACACTACTACTTTTAGAAACTTACCTTTTGGAAGTAGCAGCATGAAACTTCCAACACACACACCACAAACTAATACAACAGTTCTTTGTAGGACAGAGAGGTGTTTTAAAAGTTGCCTCAAATGCTTCCTTTCCTTCATCTCGTGGTCTGTAACATAGTTCCCTTCTACATAATCATGAGCAAGACCCTCATTTCTTAGATGTTCACAATCTTGGGCCAAAAGCTGGCAAACATTAACATGACATAATGAAGTAATACCTAAATTGAAACCGTAATCAGAAAATGTGCCCTCTCTGGTTTTAAGTCAGGACATGAGCTAAATATTTTGGTGACAGATCCTAGCACAGGGATCCAATCCAGCCCCTCTAATACAGGGTTCAGTATTCCAGTTTTTATTCATCATTTATTTTACCTCCAAATATGGGAAGCACTATGGTAAGTTTTCTTTGTCATCTTGAAACACAGACTATCTGAAAACTGAAATGATGTATGTTCTTCGACCAGTGTCTGCTCTCAGGGTTTTACGGGACTTCCTAATCCCTTAAAGACACATTTCCGCATTCCGAGACTGTCATTGTGTGGTTAATATTCAGTATATTTTAATGGAATCAAGTCAAGGCAGAATAAAACCTCCCATTTTCCATAGAAAAATCTAAAAACGTATACAACCCTAGCTTTCAACTTTGGGGGTTTTCAGAGAAACTTTAAAAATGCATTAGAGAGATTATCTTCTGCAGCATCACCTATTTTACAAAATAGTTCATTTGTATTTTTGTGGACAAAATCAAAGAACACTAGATGAAGAAATTTGACTCTTCTTGTAGTTTTAATTCTTGGTCTTTTCCTAAGTTTGTGTTGCCAAGGCATTAATAATTAAACCACAGAGATTGCATAAAAATGGAACGCCCAACTCATGAAAAATGCTGAAAAGCCAAAACTTTGTTCTCCCTCCCCCCCCCCCCCCCGCCAAGACAGCTTCAGTTTGGAAATTCCAAAATGTTCCCAAGGTAGGAACAACCTGAACCAAAGTACATTTCTCAGATTTTTTTGGCTCCTGCTTCCCCAGCTGGCAAGCTGCTCGGCTCCCCACATTTGGGGAAACATAGAACCCAGGTAACAACACTCACTCCTGGGGAAACTGGTAGACCAGGCAGCTCCCTCACCTAGCTGGCAGGCACCAGCCAATAGGAGGTTGGGGGGAGCTGCAAGCGAGGCAGCCCACCTGGTAAGCTGTAGGGTCCGTCCCAGAATTTGTTATCTGAAAATCTGGAGATAAACTATTGACTGGGCTGTAAGGTTGGCGGAAATCTTGCTATCATAAATCGTGGCAGGGACAAGTGAATAACATATGCACAAATGTAAACAGCTTGAGTGATGAGGCAGCTCTTGTTTTAAAGTACTGGTATGCAGAGAAGCTCCTGTCCCAATGACCTCACAAAATGCTGCAGCATTTTACATTTGCCTGAGGTGTATTTATTATTTATACTTAGGTGTGCACAGATCTTGAGCATACCATGGTCTGTCTTACGTCTGCCACCCTCCCAAATGAATTTTTATTGTAGAAATCATTCAGAGTTCATCACTGGTGGGGAGCCTGTTCATTGAAACTCATTATTGTTCTAATGAATTACACACGAGAGCTGTAAGTGATTACATTATAATAGTCAGACTCAGCCATTCAATGAAAATTTAATTACAGAGTACAGGGACATGACAAAAAATCCATGCCTGTGTTCTGGAATGCAGCCTCCCTAGCCACAGCTGACTACTGAAAGTCTTCATGCAATTATGCTCTCTCTTAATCACACCCATTTTTTAAGAAACGAAACAGGAACTGAAGTACACAGCAGTTGTAGCAGCTCCCCTGCCTGCCCCTCCGCTGGCAATTCTGAAGATTTTTTGGTCATTCTTTGGGTGATCCATATACCCCAAATCTGAGAATATCCCAATCCTGATAGGTAGAAAGGATGGGATTCTGCAAGCCTGATGTAAAGTAACTGACATCAGCAGTTATACCAACTTACTGCAAATGAAGATCCACTCTTTATGGTCACAGAAAAGGATTCAAAGGCACCCTACTGGATATATTTTAAAGCACTGGTGCAGAGACATTGCCCTTGGTCTCCTTTTTTCTTCTGTAAAACACCACATAAATCGATGGATTACTGTAAGTAATTAGTAGGTTGCTTTTTCAGTAGGGTCCATAGTAGGATCCATGCTAACACTTATGTCTTGGTGCTAATAACATAGTGCCTGATCGGAATGACTCCCAGACATGAATCTGGGGCTCTCTGAAGGAGCCCAAAGCCCTCCTGAAATGGCTTCTCCTCCTTGTCTGCCAACTCCATTTTACAACCAATGAAGAATTTCCCATCTCCACTGCAATAACTTGACTACAAACCAACACTATGTGAGCATCAACCAAAGCATCCTCTTAGCAGGCAGCTCTGTGCTGAAGAAGTCAACCACCAGTATCACATTATCCTTGACAAGTAAGATGAAGAGGTTGAGAAAGGAGAGATCTACCATCCTGAAAATAATCCCTGAACCGAGGGTATTGCGCTTATATCCAAGAAACATGAATTTGTTTCTTATACAATAACAATAATAATCTCTCTGCATCAAACCAATCATTGTTAACAATTGTGAAAACAACCCTCACCTTGTATATACGATGCTCTGAAGTTACTTCCTAAATCACAGTCACTGTTTTCCTTTTTGTGCCTCTTTACAATGCCACTGTGAAAGAATAAAAGCTGCTAAGAAGAATTTTTTAATTTTTCCAACAGTTTTGGACATCCCCTTGGGAAATTTATGGAAGATCTTGCTGGAGAAGTGTAAAGTAATTATTGAATATGTCTTCTTGAATAGCCACATCATCCTTTTTTCAGCAATCTTTATAAGATGAGAAACAACTTCACCTTACACTTGAGGTGCTTAAGAGAAAGTCCTTTTTGTCCAAGAGATTGGGTAAATGGGAGAATAGGGTTTGGTAACCATGACAAACAGAGCCCCTGTTCCCTTCAGTGAATCATTTACAAGTCAGAATTTCTTCACTTGCCTTAAAAAAAAAAATTACTCTTCACATAAACTTGAATTGTTGCTAAAGTTATATTGCAGTCTAATGAGATAATATAATTACTAACACACGCCTCCGAATCACATACTGTGATTAAAGCTGTGTATGTTCCATGAGCGCACTATGGAGCGTATGTCTGATATTAGCCGGTCAGTGTTATTAAAATAGAGAGGTTATAACCTGCTAACATAGCATCCTTGCTGTGTTTTTAGTTTATTCTCTTTTATATATGGACACAAATGCCCTCCCACACAGAGAGTTCACATTAGCTATGTCTGTGGGCACTTTAACGGTTAGAGTATTTGACAACACATTCACATTAGGAACATTTCCCAGTGGCGTACCAATGATGTTCAAAATTAAATCACATCTGTTTAACGTTGCACTTGTCATAGTCTGCAAACTACAAAGACAAATTTACTACATTCAAGTCACTATGGTTTTACCTAAAGAAATGGGCACACCAGAAAACATCTGTAACCATGAGTGACAATATAGACAGCATCTGGATGTTGGGAGGGTGTTACTGACGTACCTCATCATCAGATCCCCTTGGAAAGGGCTTCTCTATTTTGCACAAAAGTAGCTGAAAGCCTGTGCCTGATTCTTTTTTCCACCTGATGTGTAATTATAAATAGTGTGTTACTTTAAATACCAGTGTTTTAAAAAGGACCTATTTTTACAAATTAGTTTCCGGTACTTACTGGATGTCAGGGGTATATTGCAAAAGTCAAGACCAGCATCATCCAACTCAACTAAGAGCTGCTTTAAAACAGGCTGGAGGTTTCTAAGGTGGCTGGGCTTCAGCTGCAGCTCTGCTGTGATCACTTACAGATGTGAACTGATTTAGGAGGAGGAGAAAGAGGAGGAGGGTTTTTTTTTTCCATTTCCAAGTAAAAGTGAAAGTATTCATGAAAAAATAAAAACCAACATAATATTTTTGCCTTCAGAGAAAGATGGCCAGGTCTGGGATACTCCTAAATAAAGAGTTAGGGCCTAGTGATGGCTGATCCCAGGTGAATTTTTCACAATACCAACACTTTAGGAAACATTACAGATAAGCAAGGAAGAGGACATCATCAGGACTGTTATTTGTAGTTCCCCTTGCACGGAAGATCATAAGACCTTGCTGGGGGGCACTAGCCTTTCTAGGGTTTCTTCCCATGGTGGCTGCTAGGATTCTTATTTCCCTGGTGCCCAGGTCCTGCCATCTCAGACCAGTCAGCTTTCTCATCCACTGCCTGGGGCCCAGGGACCCGCCCAGAGCCCTTCTCAGCTCTAAATATGTTGCTGAAAAGAAGAAAGAAGGATGCTGGCCGGGGTAGAGAAGGAGTATAGGCAGTGAAAGTGAAGGGAAGTGGGAAGGTACACAGGAGTCTGTGAATGAGAGAGAGTTTGGCCAGAGGCCGAGCAGGGCATGAAACCAGCACCGTGACTATTATGATCCTACCAGTACCCGATAGCTTTGGCGTTATACTCATGGAGCACTTCAATATTGCCATTCCTCTGCTTTAATGCCCGTCACATTTACTTCGTGAGAAACCTCAGAGGATGGCAGGAAGAAATTAAACAGTGCTGGATACACCGCATGCAGATGTTAACAAAAAGCCCTGGAGAGAGGCTCCTCAGCGAGGGCATGATTTGGTAGGTGTGCGGCACTCTGCCAGAAGTGACATTGATATTTCAGTCCAGGAGAAAATTAGTCTGGACCCAAAAGCCAGGACCCTACAGCAGGATTTATCACAAGCCACAAGACTTGTTCAACACTACATGCTTTCTAGTTTCCTCTGCTTCTACCCCATGTGGATGCTAGCACTTCTGCATTCATCAAGTACAGCTTTTTCCTGGTATCCTGATTTCCAGCTTTACAATTAAATGACAATTAAAACACAGGATTCCTGGCTGCCGGTTCTCTCTTCTAGCCCAAAGGATGACAGAGACCACATACTCAGCTCTGTGGCTGGGACAGAGTTGATAGTTTGCTCCATGACTGCCATCCATAACACCTGTCAGAATTGGTTATATTTTGGATATCAGTTGGATATGTTAGGTATGTATGTGTCAGGCAGCCCTCATAAAAGGCATGTAAAATAAGGAGCAAATCTGTGGGATACTGAGTAAGCTGAAATCATAAAACTATGGTCCATGTGAGTGGTATACAAGCAGAAGTATAAGTACACTTACATGAATTCAATCCGGTGATACCACACAGTATAAAAATATAGAAAAAGTCTTTCAAGCTATAGAAGAAACTTTTTGTATCAGTACAATTAAAAAAGTATCCCAAGCCTGCCTACACTGTGTTGGTGTTTATCTAACTTGAGAGAAAGCAAAGGTATGTGGACTGTTAGAATAATATTTCCCACTATCATAAGGGAATCTTAAGTTTGGACATTTTTCATATAAATAGGATTTTATAAGTTGGTTATGATCCAAAACAGAGTATTTTAGTAAGTGAACCTCTTCACTTTATATGCTAGAGCAATTAATTATCCTTTTAACAAAATTGATTGTAGCAAGAGCACATTTTTCCCCGCAAGGAAAAAAATACCTACAAAATTTTAACCAATTAAAATCAAGGAACTAATAAAATCCAGCAGCAATTAACATGCAAAATGTTTTGCTCTTTTAATATGATTTGCTCTAATTCTATTTGAAAAAGCAATACAGAGGAAGTAAGTTCTTTGCTATATCTGGCAAGGAAAGAGAAATAAAAGAAATAAAGAAAGAGATGAATGAAAAAAGTTGGGTTCTTTTAAATGTAGATTTGATACAGTAGTGATAATTTAACTTTGTTCTAAGTACACTGGGCAATGAATAGCCTCATAAACGTGCTGGGTAAACTCTGAGGATACAGCAAGGAGCCATTTATTGCCTTGTAACTTCAACAGCAAAATAAAATTATCTCCTAAATAACAGATTTTCTAGTTGCACTGAATTATTGTGTAACAGAGGGGCAATAACTTCCCTGTATCTCTCCCCTGGTTACTAGTAAAATGAACAGCATGAATTAGTTCCAGGTAATGTTAGGTGTCACTATTTTTAGCAAATTCAGCCTTGAAAACTTTTCCAAGATAACGGAAGTGAAAGCGAGGCTGGATTTGGGGTTCATTCGTGTGGTTTCCAGGAAAAACATAAAGCAATTGTTACCTTCGGCTGAGACTCCGTATCGAAATTCATCTATGTATCCCCTGGCAAAGCTGGCAATTAAGCTATGGGACACCACAGGGTAACAAGTGATGCTAACTGGTGACACCCAAGCTTCAGCAGCTTCAGGGGGTTCACTGCTGATGCAATTAAAGTTCAGTCTGACAAAAATCAATCTGAAAATTTCATGAGATTTTTACCAATTCATTCTCTGATCTGTCTTTATGTCAGATCTCCGGGGAGCACTTGAGAGCTGTGCGGGCGGACGAGCTGCCCCTCAGAGGTGCCCAAGGTGCCCCCCACAGACCAAGAACCTCCACAGCTTCCCCAGCAGGTTGCACTCAGTTATAGTGGATGAGGTGACTAGCTAAAGACTACCAAGAGATAGACGCAGGGCAGTTCTTTCTGGGGTGGGGTGGGGCAGGGGAAGCTGAAAAAAGCCAGAAATAACTGATAATACAAGAACTCACAGATTACATACATGGGCATATTAAGTTCAGACAGTCTAAATGTCTCTAATCAAGGTACTCTCCCCCTCCAACCATTACCCAGTGATACTGAAGTATGCACTAATGAAAATAGTGTTCTCATGCACATTTCTGAGCTTCAAGCAAAAGGTAGTTCAAGTTTTGGAAGAAGATTTATTTTACCTAAGCTATCTCACCCTAAGTTATCTGCATCTGCCAGTGTTTTTACAACTCACTAATATTGGTCTTATAACTAGGAATTAACTGGTCTTACAAAATTCCATATATGGAAAATACCAACAAATAGCATAAAGGGGTAGAACAAAACGTTCTTTGTCAAATGCAAGTTCAAGTTTGCACTCAGAAATACACAAAGATCTATAATAATAATATTTATCTATCACTTATCTAGTATCTTAGACATTTTACAATGAAACAAACAGATAAATTAATTCCCAAGTTACAAGAGTAAAAGAGTCCAAGTTAGTATAAAACCATAAATAAAATCAAGATATAATGCCAAGAGCTTTCTGGAATGGAGATGTTTTTTATTTCAAAACAACTAATGCTGTGTTGGTTCGCAGGTCAAAAAGTCATATAGGCAAAAAAACTGGCAAGACGTCAAGTGCTCTTGAATATGCCAACTGTCCCATTTCTTTCTTAAAGGGATGAATATTCACATAAAACAATTTTTGCACTTTGAGGTCTTCTTGGCAGCAGAGGGAATTGTAGGCCTATCTGAATAAGAAGGTAAATCAATAAGCAGGTAACTTCTTGATGCTGGGAATGAGCACAGGGATTGGAGGGAATGCAAATCTAATTGGGTTTCCCAAGCTTCAAACACTGCTATGTGAACAATCACCAAATACACTGTTTTTTTCACATGGTCTGCATGGATTCTGGAGAGAAAGCAAGGCAAGATAGGCAGCATAGGTCTGGTAGGATAAGGGAAAAATGCCTAGCCCGAGGCTTTGGCAAGAAGAAAACCATCTGTGAGCTGAATGTGCTGCTTCTGTTCAAAGGATCAGACTCTTCCCTACATTTTAAATATATGGCAATTATACTAAGAAAATACACTGACTCCATGACACTTTTTTTTTTTTTAGCCAACTAGAAACTGACTTCCAAAGCTCCAAATTATTAATTAGTCTAGGAAGCAAGAGTATAACGTAGTCAGAGACCACAAAAAATGTCTAGAAACAAGTTCTTTAAAAGCCTGAAAGCTAAAAACTACCGCTCATAAAACTGAACTCCAGCTTTGCTGGAATTTCATGGCACTCTCTCAGCATATCACAGTTCCTTACATAGCTGAGTTTTCAGATGCCCTTCAGACCTTTTCTGAAAAAGTAAACAGTTCTGTGGGTAAGTAGTGACATACAGGCTTCTTCTTGGCAGTGAGATTTGCCAAGTAAAGCCACTGGATAGACTTAAGACCCTCCAAAAGGTGAAACACCTAATCAAAGTAAAAGTTCAGGCATGACACAAACAATATTATTAATTATGTTGGACAAGCTCTGCCAAAAAAACAGTTGAGCAGGGGAGAAAGGCACAGAATGTAAAAGAGAAAAAGAGACAGAAAGAATACCGTCCTGGAGATACCCCGCCAGCATCTGCCAGAGGGACTAGAGAAATAGCCAGTTTGGATAGTGGCCAGTACCATCTGTGTAATATCTTATACTATATGAAAATGAGAGCCAAACTGAGGCACTTCATTTTAAACCAGGAGCTCTCCACTCCACCTTTGCTTTTGTGGAACATCCCTCTTCCAAACTTCTTTGAAAGTCCCAACGCAACAAAATAACACCAATTTCTTACCAATAGGAGAACTTTGAAATCAATGAATTGGACAATCATTTGATGGTATGTTTCAAATTTCGAAGCTACAGAGATGAAAATGCTTAAATCTGAAACACAGCTGTTTCTGCCTCTTATAAAGACTCTAAAATTATGGATATCCTCTTACTTAACAAGTACATCCATAAATGGGTGCTATCAATATGGTCAAATCGGATAACAGAAAAAACTACCAACATTTTATGGGAAAGTGCATCTTTTCAGTAATTCTGTTGAACTCAATGCTTGTTTTTGACTCCTTAATTTAATTGTAGCAAGTTCTTTTTTTCCGTCAATGAAAAATGTGAAAGGACAAACATATTTTGCAGAAGACAGAAAGACTCTTTTGAAAGGAGGATTAATAAATAAGAAAAAATAATGCATTTACTTTTTGTTAGGGGGAGAATGAAAAAATGAATGGAATCAAGTCCAGTGTGTATTAGCAGTGCATTTCTTTCTGAAATACTTGATGAAGCACATACATCGCCTTACCATAGCTATTATATTTTGTCTGGTATTCAGCATACCTCTTAACTTCAGGAATTTGACACACACATCAACCTTCTGGAAATGTTCTGAAGATTTCAGAAATGTCCCCAAAGACTCAAGACTTTGACTTCATACTTACATCCATTAAAATAATATGTTTGCCCAAGACATTCTTGTTGGAAAGTTGTAGAAATTTCTATGCCTCATTTAAAAGTTCTTGTAGGACTTAATCCAACAAGGCAGTCAGAAAACTACAGTAGGACAATCAGTATGAGTGCTTATCAAGTCATTTCCTCATTCAGTGAAAGCACCTCTGATGGCTTATTTTGCCACAATGTACAGACCTAATAGAGCAACCTTGGCAGAAAATAAAGGCTCTGAAGCTCTGTGAGGAGCCTATACTGTCCTCCTCTCAAAGTTCAGTCTTCCGTTTCTTCAGCATCCACCTAAGTCTGCTAGGGATATTGCTCCTTCCTAAGAGATTTTAAATTCTCCCCTTTCTCCGTTTTGGCCTCTTCAGACATGCCTGGCTCCTTCCTGCATCAGAGATTTGTCCCTAGAGGAACAAACTGTGTTGGGCACGTTTAAAGAGCTTGGTGCTGTTCGTATACTTAGCATGCTGGTGAATTGTTTTTTCACTGGTATTTACAAAATAAGACTAGCATGGCAGCTCTCAATGTGAAATTTGAGCAGTTCATATCACTGAATCACTAGTCAAATCTGTTGTTAAGTACATTATTTTCCTTGAAAACAGAGACAACTGAATGAAGTTTGGCTTGGACAACAAGGTGCCATGAACGCTTTCAATGTCCATCTTGTAATTTTCATCCAGGGAATTTTAATTAACATTTTCTGAATGCAAGCTTCTATGCTAGCTAGAGCCTTTGACTTCCCCTAATGCCAAGAATTTAAAGTGCATTTCTTCCACATTGGCTGGAGGTGCACATAGATCATTGCCACTAGAGTCTGCCAATTTTTCAATTTATATTGAGCAATTCTGCATTCTCAGTTCAGTAAGTGACTTGAATAATCCTACTTATGAAAAACTGCTTCTCTGGGGAAGTCAAATAAGGGAGTCTGTACAACATCCTCCAGGTAGCAAGTCAGTATTATGCCTAAAAACCATATATATATATATATATATATGTATGTATGTATGTATGTGTGTATATATATATATATGTACATATTTACATAGGTATGTTTATGTGTTTATCTATTTATGTATATTTCCATGGCCCTCATTAGCACTCCAAAAATGATGCAAAGTTCACTGAAGTCTGTGGAATAATTCCTCTGTGTGCCAAATGCAGACTTCAGGTAAGCTAGTGGAATTGTTCCAGATTTGAAATGCATCCACTTGCAAGTGATATATGGAAATCTGAATCACAGTCTCATAAGAATTAATAATTACACACACTAACAAAAGTCCAAGGATTGTGAATGTTATCATAGATCCTCTAGTTAGAAGATCATACCTAGATACTCTTACAAAACAAAAATACATGGTAAGAAGTTCACACATAGGTAACTTTACTCTTTTGTCATAATGCAGTTCAGCATATACGGAGGAAGAAATTATGGATTTGTAAAGAAAAGCAATGTGGTCACTGCCACTTTCTAGTTACCAGTTCAAATGCAAAAGCTGAGCAAGTTAATACATGAACTTCTCCTGCCAACCAATATAAAATTGATTATACCATGCCAATTCAAAAATGCAGATTAGACACTCATTGCTGTTCTTTGCCTGTGACATTTTATCCATTTTTTAATCTCCTCTTACAACCTTATCTCAAGATTCAAATCCTGTGCCATTTCCTGTCCTCCTTACAATCTTTTCCCCTGGAATAAGGTTTTTAAATCCTTCTTTCTTTCTGAGAAAAATAGCACTTTACCTGACTCACTCTGACCTTTCAGTGTTCCTAATTTACTTGGATGGACAATTTCCTTCCCTACTCTTCTGTCTTTTTAGCAGGCTATGAGAAAGTACTGGAAACAGCAAGCCCTTACGGGTTGCCAGCACTTAAAAAGTTAATGTGCTGTTTTCTTCCTAGAGGCTAGGTAGGATGGCTGAGATCACCATCATCACCAGGACACCAAAACTGTGCAGTCCTGATTCTCTGTTAACCAAGGTTCCAGGAAAAAAGTCCCCAAAATATTGGATCCAAAAATCTAAAAAACCAAAAATTCCCATTAAGAAAAAGATATTCCAATAACCGTATTGATCTAGACAGAAAGGAAAACTCAGTATGAATCAAAAGGCATCTATCATGGCAGTTCTGTGATATCGTTAAAGGCACAGAAAATGTAGATTGTCAGAAAACCAAAGCAAATGAATGATTTGCAAAATTTCAATATGTAATAAGTAAATTAAAACCTTATAGGCCACTTCTTAGGCACTTTTAATGGACTGTTAAAAATAACCTAAGAAAACCATAGTATTTTACTTTTTCTGCACTGAAAAATGATCTCCCCCCCACCTGATTTTCAACATGAGGAGTTAACTATAGAGAACTGGTCCTGTTCTGGGTTACTAGATTACTATGGCAGGTAAATGGTGCAGTAATTAAGAGCCAAACTTTGCCTCTAGATAATGAAATGCAACTCCCAGTGAAGCACACGAGAAGCTTTGTGAATATTAGATGACTAGATTAGATTACCAGAGAAAGTAAAATGTATGTTAAAGGAAGATGGATGAACATTTTTTCTAAGGAGTTTACTGTGGGCAAGACAAATGCTTAGCAAAGCCCCTGGTAGTCCTGTTGATTTCAGGGAGCATTAGATGGTCCCTGGATCTGAGAAATATATTCAGTCAAGAACCCTGTGGAAAGGAAACTAGGAAGAGATTTTGTAAACTGTATATTTGGGTTAGTTAGGTTATATATATACTCACTATGAAATAAAGACCTTTGCCTGTCTTAAATAACAAAGCTTATCAGTACTGTCTTTTCTAAATCTTTTTTCTATTATATTTTCAGATTCTTCCTTTTGGGATGCTCTGTAGATGTTTGCAAGCTGTCAGGGCTACTGCAGAGGATTGATCAGCGAGGCGTATACAGCAGCATAACGTACGCCCCACGGCCATCACCTTCCTCCCTGAAGCTGATTATCCAGGAAAGAGCCCGCAGCTTTTTTTTGTACAAAAAAATAGACACCTTTGACATGATTCTTTTGTAACTGCCTTTCCAGAAGGAAAAAGATTTTTCATAAACAAGTTTGCAATTAAAATCCTTCCAAATTTTTAGATATTGAAATTACAGCATGAATATTTCACTGACATCAGCTTTAAAAGGCAAAATAACCCCCAATAAAATATGCTGAAAGTTTAGCCACCATAATTAGATTCCTTAAGGCATTTACAAATACGTATATCTAAATATTTATCATGAAATTCTATATTTTAAAAACTTGTTTTATTTCTCTTAAACGTACACTTCCCAGTTTCCTATTTTTCAAGTATGCCTATCTTTGCTCTATGTGACTGTTGAAACTAAAGCAAAAAAAAAAATTCTGCACTCAAGTTTTTCTAGTTGCTAATAGCTTAACAATATTTTTTAGCTTTTGTCAGGCCCAATTTAAGGCTTCTAAAAGAAGATTGACTTTCACAAAATGGATCTTAGGCATTTTCTGACATTCAGCCATTTTTTAAGGGTTTCTAACCAGGAGACAAATCCAGGGATACTGAATCTGTAGTCACTTCAGCCCCTGGCAAATGGGGGTTAGTGAACGTGGCCACTTCCCTGTCATACAGCCCGCTAAGGAGTTCAGGATCCTGCACTGCAGTGTAGGCAGTGTACTCTTTGTTACCATCAAGTTTTGCTGATCATAGCACTGCAGACAAGGATCCAATTAAGCCAATAATATTACTTCTTTCAGACATCCTCATTTGCCTTTGAAAAGAAATTAAGAGTTCATCCGGCATCATTAATTTTCTATCCTGTGCTGCTGAAAATAAACGTGGCTTAGTGTAGGCTTACCCTTCTGAGCCTACTGAAACTCTTGCTAAGAGAAGTATGGGACTTTATCTCAATTCATCTCACCTGACCCTGAAATTAATGACAGTTGGCAGTATGAACATCTCACAGATATCATCCCTTATCATCTCAGCTTTTGGACCTCAGGTGAAGACTGTGAAATAACAAGTTTCTCCATCTAATGAGCCTCATTATCGATGGATCCGAGATGCAGGAGGAATATAAAAAAATGAATGCAGGCACTGTTGTGTCAGTAGATGAACTTTACAGGGTACTAAATCTACATGCGGCGCTAAAAATCTCTCAAAAAATTAAAAGACTTGCCTGCTTAGCTCTGAAGCCAACTCACCCTACATGATGGAGCGACAGTGAGTAGCACCACACAAGCAGAAGTGGAGAGCTTCCTGCTCCAACGCTGCCTGCTCAGAGAGAGCCTGCTCCGACAGACACAGTAAGCCTAGCTGTGATGGTGGATGCTGCTGCGAAAGCAGCAGGGCAGTGTGAGCGCAAGGCAGCGAAGTGGGGCTGATACCATATATTCAGACTTGAACAGGATTTCTGGGGCATTTCTGCTTTGGCGTGTCAAGGGATTAGTTTAATTCCAACTCCCTCCTGACCCAAACTCTTCTTCACTCAGATCTCAACCTAAAGATGTTAATAGTAAATTTCTGTAGTCGGTGGTGAAAGGTCTCAGAGCGCACCATGGTACTGAGCCTGCCACTGAATGGGAAAGGGAGAAGAGGGAGGAAGGAACACCAACAGGCAATTGCCTGGAGCATTTATTCAGGATGCAAAATATCTACTAATGCCTCAAGCAACCGAGATGCACGTATTGTGCTTCCAAAAGCTATGCTTGCACAACAGAGGGAAAAAACCCCTGACAGACGACCTATCTGACCTGGGGCAGAACCCCTTGGGTCTGTGATGAGTTACTTGTTCATCCTGCCTCCCTTGTTGGGGACCACCAGCCCTCCTTTCCTACCCCCCTCCTAATGCACTGACCATGATGACCAAGGGACAAGGATTTTGATACTTGCTGCCGGGGTGAGGGCTGTCCGTGCACGCTGCTGCTATGGGAGGCAGGGAGCAGCCACATCTGAGGAGCTCAGCGGTAACCTGAAGTGAGTCCCATACCCCGAGATGGCCCCTGTTGCTGCCGAGGTTGGATTATACGGATCTAATGCATCATACGTGCCAGGCATCACACAAGGAGTCCAACAATTTAAATTCTGCTAGAAACTGGGGAGAGCAGAGAGAGGCTTTAACACAGATCCTCTTCCAAATGTAACCCAACAGGCTCACCTATAACAAAGGAAGTATAAACACAGAAACAGCAGTGGAGGAATATTGATGGCAATAGAAACCCTATAGCAGGGGGTATAAGGATGCAATTAAAAAGAAGAATCTTTCATGATGTATTTTCTGATATCTTCAAAATACAAGTTGATCTGTAAGGGTGGTAATTAGAGTTCTGACACTGGGAGAATGAGAGATCTGAAAACGCACACGGGACAGACTCCTGAGACTCAAACACTCATCCTAATTAAAATCTATTATTACAAATCACTATTTCCTTTTTCCTTTCTTCAAAGTTACATCAATTTAATAAAACAAGCAGCAGAATTTCGAATGTTAATCAAAGAGATAACAGTTTCACAGGACAGATCTTTAAAATTCTCCCTCTTGTACTTTCACAGAGAAGACTGGAGCTGAAAAAAAACCCTGAAGAAATGTTTTCCTATTATTGCTTAACAAGAAATAGGCAGCTAATCAAAAGAAGATGCAGTAAAAACAAAAATACACAAAACCCCACATCTGCTATCTCAATAAGGTATCAGAAAAATCCTCTTCATTTCTGTGTAATGAGACAGCATAGTTTAAAACACAACAGAGTAAATTTGCAAAGCAGCAAGCTGATCTAACTATACAGATCCTATTGACTCTACACTGGCCACGCAGCTAAATCCCTGAGTGAATCTTTGACTACATATCCCTAAAGAAGATTAAAGGTGCCAGCTGATCTTGATGTTAAAGATGTGGACTGCCTTGTGGAAAACCATATAGCAATAAAAATTCATTTTCATAATATCATAAAAGTTAAAGTAACATCCACCTCCCTTTCACAGAGGATCATTCCTCTCTGTGCACCAGGAGAGAATTTCTCTGGGGAGAAGAGAAAATTATATTTTTAGTTACAGGCCACACACTGGAAACTGACTTTGTCACTCTGACCAACTTTGTATGCAAGATCTGAAACTAGGTTTTGTACGTAATAATTTTGCAGCTATGGTTAAATACCATATACAAGATAATTGATGTGTACTGATCTAGCCTATTATCAGGTACTGCAATCCTGCCAGACCACACTACTGTGCTCGCTTACACTCATTTGTTCCTATATGGTAGATGTAGGTTATAACAATGCTTGAACGTAAGGGAGATTTGCTCTTTGAGAGAAGGCAGAGATGGCCCATAGGTGAGCTGTTATAAAGCACTGAAATAAAAGTGATAACATAGTAATGATTTCCACAGAAAAACATATGTCAAGAGAAAAAAATGAAACAAATAATGAAAGAGATGGTCTTCTGGGTTTTTCACTACCTGTAGGGGAATATATCTGGTAGCCTTTAAAGATCTTATCATTAGCTTTTCACAAACAGAGTTCTGCATAATTCTGCTTTCAGATCATTCCAGGGAGCTGTGTAAATATTTTCTTCAGCATGAGTTTTTCAGTGAGCTTCACACTTCTGAATTTTACTTTGAATTTTAATTTTAAAAAATCATGAAGAAAACTAATTTTCCACTTCTGAAGGTTACCTGGTCTCACTTGGAATTGTGTAACCAAAACCAAAACTATGTCAAGCTCTATAGCTTGTAAATATTTTCAACCATTTGAGATTCAGGATTGTATTAATATGTGGTTTCATGCTTTGTTGTCAAAGTATTACGTGGTTCTGTGTAAATAATGTATCAGGGTTGAAAGAAGGAAGAGGAGTTCTCAAATCCAAATAAATTATTTTAGGACAAAACTCTCGGAGGAACCATGCCACGTGGCTCAGATTAATAAAACATACAAACTTTCACTCATTTTCCAATCTGAAACAATCAGACCCAAAACTATCCTGGCATTTGAAGAAAGTTTATCTAATTATTCATGGTTTTGGAGGTCCTTTAATTATTACAGAACAACAATCATTTTTACTTATCTTTCTCTTTTATACCAGAGAAACTTGTAACAAAGTGCTAGAGGAAAAGTTGTTCTTGAAATATATTTTAGCTAGAAGTAAGAAAATATTGATCACCTCTCTAGAAGGTACACTCTCCAGTTACCTCCAGCCCAGTTTTTTCACCCACGTTTCAGGTACATTCAACCCTACTCTCAAAGAAAATTCAACGCTAATCCCCAGATTCTAAATAGCAAGCACTAAGTATTATGCTTTCACAGATTAAAAATAAGCAAATAAAGGGAAGGTGTCAAAATGACAGCAAACAGAACATTTAAATGTCGGTCTGCTACAAAATTGAAATGGTAAACAAATATTAAAAGTGGCACAGAAGCTGCAGCCTTCTCTCCTTCACATAAGGGCTGCTAAATTACTACACTGCCCAATCTCGAAAACTGTTAAATAGAACTTCAAACTAAAAATAAGTGCTGCCAGAAACACTGAATTTTGGAAAGGAAAATGAGTCCAACGTGTAAAGACATTTTCAAACCCTCCCACAGCTCCAAGCAGCTCTGCAGGCTGAGTCCCCGCTTCCCCTCCCCGGCTGCATCTGCACCCCGTGGTCTCTCCCTCCTCCTGCCCGCCAGGAGGACGTGCCCCGCTCACCTGCCTGGCCACCACTCTCTTCTTGTCCATTGCAAACCTGGCACGGGGAGCCTTGAAGAAGGAAGGTGGGGGAAGGAGTGGGATATCGAGACCCACGGTCAAGCGAGGGGCAGAAAGCAGGGGGATGGAGACCAGCCTCGGGTGTGCAGACGGTGAGCTGGGGCTCGAGGAACATGGTGGGGAGCAGGGGGTGCCCGCAGGGAAGGAGCTGCCCCGCACGGACACCGAGTGGGACAGCCGGGCCTGTGATTCTACAACTCTGTGACTTTCGGGGGAAGAAAGGGTAGGAGGTTTCCACCCACGTACTTTTTGTTTCCACTCACAGACCTGCTTGTTTCTTCCCCTTCCACATTTGTCACCCCTCTGGGGGCAGGTGGGAGCAGGAAAGGGTGTTGGGCTGACCACGTTGTTTGCTCAGCTGCATGCCAGGGCATGATGCTTTTCAAACCTGAATGGGGTAATTTGTCAGGTATCACTTGTTTTCAAAACAAATGGGAAGTTCCTCTATGAGTAAAATTGTGATAGCAACACTATGGATTAGTTTTTTAACGAAAAAATTGTATTGGGTTTATGTGGCAAGGTTTTGGTAACACTACCAAAACCTTGCCACATAAACCCACTACAAAAGTATATGTTGCCTGGTTTTTGGAATGGAAAAGTCTGCTTGGAGGCAAGTCTTTTCCCCTCCAGATAGGCACTGTACTGCATAGAGCCTTCGCTGTCTGTACTCCACAGATCATATCTTGCCTGATGCCAACATCTGTATGATGAACATGAATATTTCTCATTAAAATAGGGCTGGTAACCAGGGTGGGCATTAGCTCTCAAGGAATTATTTTTATGGTCACAATTTCGTCAGTGGAGAAACTGACAGGCAGCAGACCTGAGGCTAAGGCAACGCAGGAAACGGCTTGCTAGTCTAAAACACCCAGAAAGAGGGATCCAAGCCCAGACCGCCTGAACTCTGCATTGTCTCATGAGGGCAATGAGAAAGAGCAACGGCTCTTTCTGCATGCATGGATGAGGACAGACAGCTGTTTTGGGTGTCTCTATTAGTAAATCCTTGCCCCTTTGATTGCAGCCTTCTCTTTTGTTAAGCAGTTACCAGCAAGAGAAACCAACTGGCATATTTGCTACTGGTGTGTGTTTCATCAAAGCCACTGGGATTACAATAGGTGTAGCCTTGCAGTGACTCTGGTTCAGAGCTGCTCCTAGGCTCTTCCTGGAGAGACCTCCCCACCTCCCTGCAGCTTTTGGTCCCTTGGCAGACCTGCTTATGAGTCAGTAACTTAATGTCCTCTTCAGCCCAGAATTTTGGAGATCCTTAGTTTGCCTCAACCATGAGCGCCAACAGTTCCCTTTAACATACATGTGCACACAACACATCCTTTCCATTCAAAGCATGGCTGCCAGGATCACCTTCTCTGCCCAGAATTCAAACCATGCTATTTCCATCTTTAAACCTCCAAAACAGGAAATCACTTAAACATATGATTAACCTAAAGTGTGTGCTTAAGCCCAGCACTTCTGAAATTCATTTTCATTGAAGTGCACGGTAGTTCAGCTTGTGCCGGATGGCTTTGCAGACACAAGGGCTGAAACTTTCCACAAACAACTGCTATTTTACAGCATGAGTCCAAATACCATTTGGGTTTAGGATTAAGTCCTCGCTATATTAAATGCATTTTTAAAATTGCCAACGATTTCAACAGAACGAATATTTGGGGTTTTTCTTTTAAGTTGCATGCTTCAGAGAGAAATATTTTTTCTCCCCCTTCCTAACTAAAGGTTAGGAAGCAAACTAAAGCTTCTGAAAAGAAGAGTAAAGTATTCTTATCGCTTGTAATCCACAGCCACTACATCAGAACATGACAGAAGTAAGCTATATGATATTCATGTTAAAAATAGTGCTCAACAAAAAAAGTAAGCTTTTCCTCACAGTGAGTTGGCAGAGTTTGTTCGCCACTAACATTTTTTGGAGAGTAGTAGGAATAGCATTGGGCTGTATGTATTGTACTGGTCAGTAACCCCCCGGTAGCACTGGGGTGCAGAGTTCATTTACTGTTTCACAAACAAAACCCCATCTGTGACCTACTAATCCAATATTCCAGGACTTGGTTCATAAAAGGAGTAGATTCTCCACATTAACTCTTCTTCTTAAAACGTTTCCATCTGTGAATCTCTGCTCGTGGAGAATGCCAGTTACTAACACTGTACTCTGGCAACTACAGCTCTAATTTCTGCAATTCCAGCTTTTCAATGTTTTAAAGATTAATTTAAAGTATTAACAGAAAAGAGTTTATGATTAATATGTGGCGGAGGCAAAAAGAGAAGTGAAGCACATCCCTAAAAAGAAAACATTTATAAAATGGTGTATACACCATCACTTGGGCATGCTGAGTCTCAAAAGTAATGCAAAGAGACAGAGTTTGTTTTCCTTTTCTTCTGCAAAACTACAATGAAGTGATAATGACCTCAGGAGTGTATGTGTGTGTTTATTCCATCTTTGGCCCATTTGATGTGGTTTTGGCCTAAGGAAAAGCTAAAGGCTAAATGTATTTTAAGTGGGCTAAAACCAAGATAAACACATGTCCCTGAGGTCATTATTTCCATTAGATGACAGCTTGCATAAAATATCAAAAGCATTGTAAAAACAGTGTAAACTTTAAAAAATATATTCTTTCGTAGGTCAGCACATCTTTTAGAAAGTGTATACTGTTTCTAAGCAATTGTTTCTTCTATTGTCAAAGTTCCTTCTCCAGGAACAGAGAAACCAAAGTTTATTTGGACTTTGGCTATGTATGAGATAGTCTGGGCTTTGTAAATCCTACACATAGCACTGTAAAATGCAAACAGTGTATCCAAGCAGCAATCATGCTCATCATGCACATAATAACTGTGTACATAGAAGTATCTATCGGCTACACTACAACTTCAAAGATTTGGTCTACGTGAGGAAGATTGTCAGTGCTTTAGAAACCATGCTAGGACTTGATTATGGGTACACAGCAATTTAATAAGATTTGTGCCTGGTGTGCACAAAATCCATGTTTGTAACTGAGAAAATTATGGTAGCACAGTTTTGTTTTCCTTTTTGTTACGTATTTTGAGGGGAGTGATGATCAGCGAGCCAAGAAAGCTGTTTAAAAAAAACCACTTCTTCCTCCACAGGTGAGTCAGAGGATCAGGGAGCTCTTCCCTGGTGTCAGCGCTCCAGCTTCCCCCTGCAGCCTCGGACTGTGCTAGCAAAGTTTGTCAATACAGGGTTTTATCAACTCACACCACACACACACACATCCTTTTTCTTCTCAACTCCCCCACATACAAAACTGGAATGCTTTCTATTGCTTGCACTTAAGCAACTCCATCCTGCTGATATCCTTAGAGTGTTTTAGTGGATCACAGTTTGAAAACTATTTTCCACATAGAGGGTTAGTGATGGAAAGATTCACTTTGGGGGAAAAATAACCTTAAAAACCCTGAATAATTCTTTTTCTCCCTTTCTTTTTAAAGCCCTAATTCGTAGACCCTGTATTTACCCAGAACTTCTTTTTTCTCATTTTCTGCATTCTGAAAATCAAAAAGGAACCCAAAATTTTACATTTGTTTTCTCTAAAT
The DNA here is from genome assembly GCF_026419915.1 of Harpia harpyja. Taxonomy (NCBI): domain Eukaryota; kingdom Metazoa; phylum Chordata; class Aves; order Accipitriformes; family Accipitridae; genus Harpia; species Harpia harpyja. The sequence goes on along the minus strand of NC_068945.1, from coordinate 11,052,286 downwards.
TGCTTTGCTGAATCCAGGGTTGAATTAAAACCTGCAAGTATTTCACGGCTCCCAGCAACTGAAGCAATTTGGGACGCATTGTGCCTTCAAGATGTCAATTATGCTGCAGTCAATTTACAACTTCTCTTTCCCAGCCACTCATAATAGAAAAAAGTGAAAAGCTGAGGCTTTTATCAATGAGCATGTCACAAGACAAAAGTATGGCTGAGTCTAAATCCACACCTGGGTTTCATCTATTTTCAGTCTTCCCCCTTCTCCTTAGTCCTGTTAGACTTTAATGTTGTCCACAATGTTTCTTTTCTGTAATATTATCAGTTCACTGTTGGTTTAGGCAAAATGCAGTAATTTTTTAACCTTCCCTGAGTGACATATAGAAGACCTTTCTGCACAGGGGGCAGGAAAGCAAGGAGAACAGACAGCTTCTAACAATACCATCACTTTGTTCTTGAACGTAACTTTCCTAAAATTAGCTTTTTGTAAATTTTTGTTTGCAATAGACTGGAGGGCAGTAGACCATTTCAGCTAAGACTAGTCTTCCTTTTCTTTGGATCATTCATCCCTTCAAAGATGATCTAATACTACTACACCATACTTTTAATAACTTAGCTCTTTTTTACCTGGCATTAGATAAGTGACTTGCATTAAATATGTGGATTAATTTGTGTAATGACTGAAGAGCTGTGCTTTTTGTACTTTTATGCAATTAGAGAATATAAAAGCATTGTTATGACTGAAATAGGGGTTGGGTTCTAGAATGAATTTTAGGATTCAGATTGGAAGATTATGTGAGGGGCTTAGCGATATGACAAACTTTGCTAACATGACCTTAAAAGGCTTAGAGCAGATTTCAATTTTGTCATTCCAGGAGAAATTTCTTCCATTATTCTTTGTTACAATCTGCTGAACTCTTATTAGCCTCAGTAAATCAACATTCACACTGAACTGGAATGATTTGCATGTAAATCTGCTATTGTCGCTTCATTTATATGGATACAGTTGGAACCCCGTTCAAGTAAGCAACAATTACGCTGTCCATTATCATTGTATGTACAGCTCAGCTTCGTCTTCTACAGAGTTACAGACAATGATATGTTATTGCTCCGTTACTAAAATACTGGCCCTGGTAAAGACATTTTAGGGGCCAGATGTGTCAAGTTGCAATGAAGTGGTGAGCTACAGCTCAGCATTTTCCTTCCAAGTTCACCACTTTGGGTAACTGGCACCCTCACTGTCACTAGTGCTTATGATGGTTATGATTTCATTTGTGGGCTTGTTGTTTGGCCGGTTTTTGGTTCTGCCATAAAATGTTCCTCCTGTTGGTGAATGGAAAGAACCAACAGCTGCCTGTCAGTTGTGTTGGCAGTAATGAGCAGAGATACTAACCTGAAAGTGCTGAGAGGAAAAAAAAAGGAAAAAGAATGAAAAAAAGAGAAGGAAGAAGTAATTCAGTAGGGAATGTCATGTGTGGGGTAGACAGCAAAAAATGGGGCAAATGGAACAAGGACAATGAAGAGCAAAGGAAATTTGATCTTACACCAGAGAAAGTCCATTGACTTCAGTGGAGTTACTGTGACTGCTGTCCAGACTTGTTTTCAAAGAAAACAATAAGAGGTTCACAGAAAAAAGGGAAGTGGAAGAAAAGTACATAGAGTTTAGAAAGGAAAAGGAATTCCTGAGATAGTATGAAAAAGAAACCAAATACTAATGACTGGTACAAAATGCTGTTTCCTTCTCTCATGCTCTGCTCCAGCTGTTTCTTCAAACTAACTACATCCAAGCAATATTCCCCTTGTTAATTTGGGGGTTTTTTTTAATTCCCCAACATTGCATAGGCATCTCTGTATATCAAATTACTGCAAACATGAAAACAATAACCTTCCACCTTAGGAAGTGGAGGAAACAAGACTCGCGATGCTGTTGTGAGTGTACGCTGCTCTATTTAGTGCAGGAATGGAAGTAGTAAACCTACCCTCTTAAACTTCTGCTAGCAGTTGCACATTTCTGAGGTGTTTGCATCTGTAGTATTTTGGTTGCTAGGATTCCTGGCCCCCTTCCCCTCACTTCTCCCTCTCGCCCCACTACTTATGAAATGACACTGAAAAGAAGAAGGGAGGAGAGATGGCTTTAGGGCTTCGCTCTTATTTTCCATTCTCTTCTTTCCGTGTCTAGTTCTCCTAGAATGGCAAGAGCCAGGCTCACTTTTTTTCTTCCTGAAACAGTCCCATTCTGTGCATTTCCAGTGATATCCATATTTTTGTTTTTATTAGTGTTTCTCTAATTCCTCAATTTCTTTTTATGGTCTGATCTTTATAGCATCTTCCCCTGACTTTTTTTGGAAAAATATACGATTGTGTTTAAACTTCGTCCTTTTCTCTCTCTCATTTTTTTTTCTCCATTTTTTAAGAAAGGACTAAAATATGCAGGGAGGAATAAAAACGCCTTTGAATAAAAGGCCAATTACACTTATATAACGTTACATTTCCTGCATTGAATTTGCATACTGCATCAATAGTTTTCAGAAGACTTCCAAGAAATAACAAAGAAAAGAACAAGAACGGTCTATGCCAAGAACATCCCTAAAGAAAAAAAACAGCCATTCTTTTTGAATACTAAGAAAACAGTGTTTTACTGCTCAGAACTCACGATATCCTCCCTCATTAGGGAAATATCTGCAAGCTGTAAAGTATCTGCCCTGGCAGAGGATTCACAAATCACAACAATTACCTGCTTCTTTTGGATATTGAATCAGCTAATTACCCACCAAAGTTTGGATTGGACATCTGCTACCTGACTTATTTTAGTATCCACCACTGAGTGCTTCTTGGCAAAGGTTTTCAGCTATTCCCCTCACCCACCTCTCAACAGGAAAATGGGAAATGATTTGAATGCCATCACTAACCATTAAGTAAAGCTAGGATACTCTGGCTTAGGGTACCTGATCCCTGGATGACCGATAGGATTTCTCTGTGCTTCAGGCCAAATGAGTATTAACGCAGGTGGAAGAAAAGTAAATGACAGGAAGAAAGAGTGGGGGGAGACAGGGAAAAAGAGGTAGAGGAATAGTCAGTTAGACTTCTAGTCGGCTAAAAAATAAATAACCAGTAGCCCCTAACGTAATATGAATTACAGTTTGGCAAGGACTAGGGATGAATCACAACATCTGGCATCCTAGGTGTTACTGTTTATCTAAACTACCAATAGCATCTGTGTAAGCAAATCCTGCCAGTACCATTGCCTAGTATCATCTTTTATGTTAGGAAACGAGCGTAAAAATGTTATACAAGGCTCTGTTAGAAACCCACTTTTGAAACTCTGTGCCAGAACTTCCTCCCCAAGGAGAAAATGCACCCGCGTGTAGGCAAAGGGCACTCCCGCTGAAATCATAGGAAGTTCCACCCTCTGAGATGAAGGATGAATTTGCCCCCAGTCATAAAGATTTCTGCTGCTTAAACTAACTAACTATATGTACAGAGCCAGTGACTCACGGCAACACCAGGGTAGGACCCCAGGCATCCTGACTGTGATACATGTACCCTGATATAAGCACCCTGATATAGACACCCATGATATATACACCAAACAATATGCCCTTCCTGCTTTCTGTTTGAGCGTACCAAGTTTAACACTCCATCTGTATTCATTCTCTAAATTTAATTCTAATGATTAAAGATAAATTTAAAATGGCAATATAAAAAAGAGGCTGATTTCTTTACATGAGGAACACATCCACCACAAAAACTATTATTCACATTGAGAAGATGAACAATGGGACCTGACATGACTATGTCTCTAGCTTCCAAGATACTAGAAAATGTAGAACAATGAAACGTAAGTGGGTAATTTGCCCTGGCGTAAGAATTAGGACCAGAATGCCATTGGTCTAATGCTATAAAAGATCAAGGCAAAACACTGACTATATTGCTGGGACTGACATATTCTGCTTTTGCGTTTCATTGAAACTCATGCTTACATTAAAGAAGGACTCAAAATTGTGCTTGCAGCTCCAGAGGTCTCCAGCTGAATTTTTTGTAAGCCCGGCTATTTTCTTATTAACCAGAAAGAAAATGATAGACCCCATTATAAAGTCCTGGAAAGATTTCATTAATTACATGGCCACCCACTAGGCTCAGTAGATATTAAGTATCTGTTCCACTAGGAAATACACAGAGATACTTTGATAACTTTTAAGCATATTCCTACATATTTTGCAATTTACATGGCAAAACATGTTGTAGAATTATTCCTAACAAAGTAATTGTGAAAGACATCACCTATTCTTAAAAAGAAAGGGGGTGGGTAGGGAGGAAGAATTATCCGAGAGAGGATGTGTCACTCTACTGCACACTGAAAGCTTGTGAAACCACTAGCTCTGCATAGCCAACTCTGCTGCTGCACAGTTGCGGACAAGTCACTGTGTTTCTCATTGCTTCTCTTTTCCACGCAAACTTTCTATAGGAAATGAGTTTACACATGGGTCACTCCTGGGATCAAGGTCTACCCCGACTTGGGATCTGTATGGTATCACACATAATACAGTGTTACACTGCATAGCACTGCATCAACAGTCTCTGAAAAAATTGCAAAATACAATGTTAGATCTAGAAGTGAACTATGGCTATTTAAATGTCAGCATTAACTATTTTCACCTCCAGGAACAATTATAAAACTGTTCATTCAAGACACAGTACTGAACGTTGCAGCTGGAACATTTGGGTTTTATCAATTCACAGAGGCCCAGACAAGTGGGTTTTGGCCTAAAGCAAATGAAAGAGGGTGAGAGGACATGTGCCAGGTGTCCAAAACCCAAATTATCTCACAAACTGGATATAATGAATCTAAAGTGTATCCTGCACAGAGCCATGATTTTTTCTGCTGAAAAGTTTTACAGTGCAGACATACATTATCATAACAAAGTTTTGTGGCATGTTGAAAATATAGGGAACACATTAAAAAAAATCGCATTTGATAATGTAAACTACAAGGATTACTGTACCAATTGTATTATTCATGTACATATTTAATTCAGCAAAAAGGAACTGAACCTGAATTTATTTGTAGCTGCCACAGAATTCCCATTTTATCACAGGATTCCCCAGGGTGCTGCAGGAACAAGAGGGCCTTGATGCAGAATTTAGATCTAGCCTCCACACAGCACACAGAGTACGTGAAGTGCAAACCAAGAGCAGGCAAAAAAGTGGATTTTTTTCTCCATTTACACTACATTATTGAAGTTAACAACACTGTACACACTCACACCTGCCTGAATCAAAAAACAGGCCAATGAACATAATTTAAGACCCTTTAATTTTGAAATGTAGCAACCAGTGATAAGCAAATCTACAGGGACAAGAGATAGCTTTAGGCTTGGGACATAAACTAGAAGTGGAGTTGTTTATCCAGAGCTCATTCACTTTATTTGGGCCTCCTCCAGTTCTTGATAATTTTACATTTAGCCGAAGTTACTATTGTTGAGAGTCATGAAACACTCTTCCTAAATTAACCACAGCAATGAGCAAAGCACTGTATTTGTCATAAGAGTTTCTCAAGATCTGCCAGAAGGTACCTGGATTCAGATAGAGATTTAAATTAACGAGGAATCATTTGCTCTCCTTTCACCAAGTAAACTGTAGGCATCAACCCTAGTAGTCACCTCTTGCTATAAATGCACACTTTTCCAGACCATTTCCAAGGTCTAGTTAGAGGACAAAAAACAAAAATCCTCTTCATTCCACACACAAGTAAAACACACAATTTCATAGCCTTTCCCACTCTTTCCTGTCCCCAGTCTCAAAGCACAATTTCCTTCTCCAGCTGGTCAGAAAAGGCACAAGTTCCTCCTGCCCAGCTCCCCCAGGTCCCTCCTGTGGAGCTATCTCCCATGGGGGGGTGGAGCAGCAGCTCCCACAGCCCCCTGCCGCACTCTCGCCCTGGGGTGAGGGTTTGCAGCGGGACTTTGGAACCCCCATGACAGCAATGCAGCACCACTGCCAATGCAGGTCTTGGGCTTTACACCACCGCTCCGGCCTTATGACCCACAAGGGCATTTGGGACCTTCCTCAGAAATGTTCTAACTGCCCACCATTATTAGGAGTAAAAGTTAGAGAAAAAGAAAAAATGCTAGAGTTCCGTTTTTCTTAACGTACATAGTCATTTCTCCCTTAACTTTAGAGGACTTTGGTATACTCAAAAGGCAGAAAGACTAGCACACAATACATGTAGGCATTTACCCAGTCTTAGTACTTTAAGGACAATATAAAATCTGTTACGCAGCACCAGAAGAATCTTGCTCACTCAGAAAGACAGAAGGATGGACAAAGACAGACAGGCAAAGAACATAGGACAGAACAACACTCCTTCTAACCATGAGAAAAGCTGGAAAAAACAATTTCTATTACTCCTTTTTTATCCTGGATTTTTTAAAAACATCAGCTAAGTACTAATCTTCTCTGGGATCTGAGGAACTAAGGAATATGACTCACAAACACTTACCCTTCATTAACAAAAACATAAAAGACAAGATTAATAAAAATTAGCCCTAACCTGCTGTTCAGCTTTAACTGTCACCTCAGGGGCTGACCACAGTCTCTTTTAATTACAGAGATGACTGATTCAGGATTCCAGCCCTGCTTCTGGAGGTTGGTTGCGTTCTAAACAATTAATAGTAAAGAATTAAAGGTGTGTGTTACCAGTTGGGGATGAGGTGGAGCAGGAAAGCTCAGTAAAGCCTTCAGGAGTGAAACGGCCGGTTCCCGCGTAACACAGCGCTCTGAAGAAAGAGATGGCCAGCACAGAGGCCTGTCCATTGCGCAGCTATTCTGCCATGCTAACGTAACCACTCTGGGTTGCAAAGAAAGGCTGCCTTTCAGTCATGGAAGCAGGCTTATTATCTCTGTCCGTTGCACAGCGTAGGCAGTTTTGGGTTAATATGGCACTGAATCCTGCTCCTCATCTTAGATGGTGTCAGGTGAATGAGCTTCAAAATACTTCTAGATGTCCAGACCGAGACAACTGATTCAAGTTCAGTGTGCAAACAATTAGCCACGTAATATTTGTAGTGTCTTTGCAAACACTGGCAGAGATCTCTATGCAATTATTTTTTTTCAACTATAAATGAGTATCAAATACTTAATGCTTTCATAAGAACATTTGAAATCTTCCACAACTGATTATCTTTTAAATGGCTTGATTTTTTTCAGTGGAAGCAGCTGTAAAGATGTCTATCGTGTTCCTCACCTCAGCTGCACAGTTTGAGTCACCAGCCATACTTCCTCCATAAAACTCTAAAACACCTATTCTTCCTCACATATTTCTAATGACAAAGCATATGACCAACGGTGAGTGGAACAGAGCCTACGTTCAGCAGTGATGAGAGAGCAAGAAATGCCAGTGTCAGTCAAAATGGCATCTCACCACAAATCATGATAGTTTGCCTATGCAGGGCACTGATGAGACTGCTCCTACAATAACCATTTCAGTTTGGGGTGCTTGACATCAGAAAGAGGTTCCAGAAGAGGAGAGTCTTTATTATGAGATGACATGAAAGGAAAGAAATGTAGGTGGGAATATGGGCTTATAATAAACAAGGATGGGAATGTTTATTTATGGGCTGGAGTCTGAAAAGAGTAAACATATGAGAGGAATGGGAATAGTTTAGCAACAGCAAGGGGTGAACTAGCAGCAATATGATAAAAATAAGCAAAGGAAAAGTTTAGTCTGAATAGGAGGAAATATTTCTTAATGGCAAGGTACGTTAGGCTGTGGAATAACCTCCCCAGAGACACCTCAATTGCTTGAGTAATTTAAAACTAGATGAGACAAAGCACTTGAGAATTCATTGGGGGAACAGTTATGCCCTGCCATTATCTAATATGTGTTTTCCATCTCTAACTTGTATGATTCAACTGACATTAATTGGCATTAGGGTGTGAATCAAAATAAAATACAACCCCTAAATGTTACCAGACACCACAGTGATCAGTTTTCCCGTTACTGCTTTTCAGCAAAATGGAATAAAGCAACAGTAACTTCAGAGACCTGAGTGTCATGATCAGTTACAGCAAATTTATGTCATGCTAAGAAATATTTTTAGAGTAATTCTGTGCTGGTATGTTATGCTGACAGCTGAAATCCGTAACACCTACAAAAGTGCCTTTCAGTTGAGATGCTCCTGGTGCTCCACAAAAGTAACTCAATCATAGACTGAAGAATCTGGGGTAGGAGTAAAGAAACCATTTTCCTTAGAGAACTATGTCCTGAAGATGGAGAAGGAAGATTAAGGTTTTCAAATACAACAAGAACAAAATCAGCTCTGGAAAGGGCTATTTGCATCAAGGACATTTCTCCCATAGTCTAACTACTAGTATGTTTAATATCCACGTCTTCAGTAGACATCTGAAGTTTACATGCTGCACTGAACTCCTATCATGTTTTTTAGTCACTTTGCTTACATTTTTTGCTGTACCTTCTACTACAGCTATAATCCAAGAACTCTCTTTTCTTAGCATAATCAGTTCTGTATGTTAGTTTAGCTCTTGCTCCTGCAAAAGTCAAAAGAATAAAACATTAAACCTACACTAAAGACATTTAAAGAACTTATCCTCCACACATGAGATTGCTACTGAATATTTTGAAATATTTAATATTTTAAAAGCAGTGTCTATCCAGGCTAGTTAGTAAATTTTATTAAAATATTGAGGGTAATAATAGTTCTAATTTCTAGAATATGGGGATGGCAGAACATTTTGAAAATCCTAGCAAAGCAGTGTGACGCACTGTGAAGAGAAAACTTTTCCCTCATTTTAGAAATGTAGAAACAGAAGAAAATCTAAGTAACTTGCCAAAGATCACTCTACAAGGAAAAGAAAAAAAAAAAGTCATCCATTCAGATACTCGTCCTAGCAAAGTTGGAAGTCCATATATCCCTAGCATCCAACTGCAAAGCCTTTACTGCAAGTAGACAGGGGAGGCAGCCAAGCCCCAGTGCAACCACAAAGCCCAGGAAGGAACTCCGGAGCAAAGGTTCCCAAAATCAGAGGAGCCCTATGCTGCCAGCTTGTAGAGTGATGGAGAAATAGTGGAAAGGACCAGAGAAGCATTTCTGTTAAAAGGGGACTTATGCCCTGAAGTGAAGAAAATCTGCTAACTGTAAAAGCGCAATGAGCTTTAGGTCAAGTAATTTTGTCTGAATGTGCCTGGGGAGTGGTCACTTGAATGGACAGCAATAGCTTCCAGCTTTGGTCTACAAAGGTTTTCTGGAGTTCTCTTTTCTCCCTTCCAAACAATACCATTTCTTTAAGCAATGACTCATGTTTGTGAGTTGGGAAAACTAACTCATTGAGCACTGGAATTTTGATTTTTGCAGGTTTCAGTATAGGGCTTGAGGTAACTTGTTAGTAGAAATCTCCTGAAATTTAAGCCTGAGTCTTGCTAATGTCAATCGATTCCTGGTGAAAGAATTAAGAAGTATATGTACTCTCAGAACATGCCTGTTTATGCTATTACCTTAATTTTGCAGGAGATGCATCATCATAAAGAGATTAAGCAACTTGCCCAGAGTTGTGCAGAAATCTGTGGCAGAACAGGGAACTAAAACTTAGTTTTCCACAGCCTGCCAAGTACTCCAGTGCTTGGATCATCATTTTTCTCCTTCAAACAGTGCAAAGGAGGAATGTATCTATCAGCTTTCTGAAAACCTTGCAGAATTTGGATAAGCCTTACATCTCAGGCCAGGAACAGAATAAAGAGTTTGTATAGGAATTCACCCATACTGGCAGATGGAAGGATGGAAATGAAAGAAACAAACACCAGTAGTTAGAGTTCAGTTTTAATTTTTTTTCTGCAGTCTTATCTGTATATAAATATATCTCTCTCTCTATTTTTCCATTTTCAGTGGGACCAACAGTTAAAAATACCAAACTGTTGCAAAGAGAGTGACCCTTTTTGTCATAATCCTGTCCAGGACACAAGATGGAACCACATAAATCCTTCAAGAATGCTGATTTTAACAATGGTCTTGTCTCTATTTTTTAGGTAAAGTAAATCACGATGGTTCAACTTAGCATATGGTTGGTTTTGACTCCTACAGGCAAAGTATTACCCAATTTTTGCAGTCAAGTTAATGCTAACCTCTCTTCCCAATGATAAGAGCCCCAGTGAGAAGGATTACCAGACACAATTTAAACTGCCCTGAAACTTAGAATCTGATTTGGCCCAATTTTTAAAAAGATTTCCCAGAATATTATTGTGTATCTGTTCTTTCAGACTTCTTGTGTCAACCAGGAGCTGAATGATGCCAGCCCAATGCCACAGCTGAGAGTGGTGGGGAGAACCCACTACCTGAGAAAAGGTCTCTGACATAAAGACCAGTGCTCTGAACCACCACCACCACCAAGGCTAAGATTACAGGAGGATCTAGAGGAGGACAGTAAGCATAGCTTTATGTCATTAGAGAACAGAGAGCAATCTGTATTCAAATATGAAGCAATGTGCATTTCTCTATACTGCCACCCTGACACCCCTCATCTCAAATGGCCCATCTTCTCCAGGATACTGGAGTGTTCTATTTCTGTGATCTAAAGCCCTCAGGATTTTTTAACTTTCATTGACTGAGTTTGTCTGTCTACAATGGAAGTGCGCAATGTGGTCAAGAGTCTTCTACCGGAAAATGCATTCCCATTTAGCCAACTAAATTAATTTCATGCCTGCTAGTGAACCCTACTCAGACAGTTTTAATGTTCAATGTCTTTTCTGACTTAGAGCAGATCTGAACTAGCAAAAGAAAAAGGCTCATGCAGTTAATAATGAACCACCTGAGCCACTCAGTTCCCCGTCTTGATACAAATTTACATTTTTAGGAGCCATTCCTAATTTATAGTTATTTAAATAACCTTTGTTGTATGAAGGGCTCTGTCTGAGACATCCATGCCATACAAGGCACCCCACATTGAAAGTCGACTCTTTGACCTTTTATTCTCAGGCCGGGGAATGAGGCATGCCATGCACTCATACGCTCTGCCCCTGGGCACTACTCTGGGTAAGTTACTTGGACAGCACCTCTTGCCAGCTGATTCACAGAGTGGAATCTGCATAAGCTTTTGAAAAGAAATGCTCATTAATATTCCTAGCCAGAGGCAAGTGTGCTACAACTCAGTGAGAGGAAGGGTCAGGGAAAGGGAAAAAAAAAAAGGAAAAAAGAAGGGAAAAGAATTGAAGGCCTCATAGAACAAGTCAATACCCCAAGACAAGTGGTGCCTTTGTTGACGGAAGAAGAACAGACCATTCTGCTCTAAGAAGAACTATGCAAATAGACTGAAAACAAGGAGATATTCTCTATTCTATTTTTATCAATAACCCAAGAGTATCAGACACACTAGGACAGCCCCTTCCCCTAGGATACTTGAACAATTTAATGGAACCAAACAAAAGGATCGGGTACTTCCACAGAGCATCGGCCCTCCTTTAGTCAACAAAGCAACTGCAAAATCTCCCCATTCGGCTCAAAACATTCTAGGGGTATGTTCCCTTTCCCCAGTATGCTCTCTTCCTCTATTTTCCACTTCCTTTTCCCGTTCACATGCTCCATCCCTGGAACTATGCTTCCCTTCAGCTACAGAAATTTCCATCTCTCTACAGTAAAATGCAGGGATTTTGCTAGCACATGGAATCATAAGAAGATTGCAACGGCACATATGTTTTTATCTGAAAACAGGTATTGCCTGCCATTCCCCTCCCCCGCTTCTAGAAAAAGGAAAAAAAGGTAGAAAAGAGGTGGTTATGTTATAGTTATTCATTTTCTTTTGATCTAAGTGATATATCACTTTTCCTATTAGGATTTAATTTGCTTTAGCATGAAGAGATCAGCAAGTGAGTTCTGTTTTAATTAGACAGGTACTAAACAGTTTGATAGTAATTTGAATACTGACAAGCTAGAGTGCTCACTGGTCCATGAACAGAAATGATATTACAGTGTTCAACCTGCTTGAAGAGAAAAAGTCCCTTAAATATTTTACATGCAAGGGAAAAATGGAAGAGAAAGATATGCCGAATGGTGAGATGAAACATGGGCAATGTGATACTGAGGCTGACCTGTAACCCACCTGCAAAACTTGTTAGCTACCTGTCTGTAGTTTCTGCTCCTTAGCAGGAAGCCCGATTTAGCAACATTTACTGCAGGTAGGGGTGTAAAGTTAGAACACAGAGCCTGGAAAACTGCCTCTCATAAACAAGATTTTGGAGCAATCAGTGTAGATGCCGGCACCCAAGAAGAGCGAGTCATAAATGTGTCATAAAAGACAGCTGCATGCACAGAAAATGAGAAGCACACAAATGTGAACTTGTGCGGGTAGGCTTGCTGCTCCTTACCACAGCACAGCCTTTGTGTGCTCCTTCAGAGCATCCATAGTTATTGTCTCCTCCTGCTCCACACAGTTTTTCTACTGGAGCTTTCTACCAGTAACCTATTTATGACAGCAGGTTCTCCCACCAACCCTTTTGCCTCACACAGCATGTGTACCAGCTTGCCAATGATTAGTTCCTTAAAAAGAATGCTACCTAGGAGCCTTTTCTGGATTGCAGGAGACTCATCTCTTCACTCATCTGTCTTTTATTGGTCCTACAGGAGCTACTTCTTTCCTTCTCTGCCCTTCTTCAGGCAAATCATGCTTCCAGGAGTGATGTTGCTAGCCCAGCAAGCAAAGGCTGTGTTTTATTTAAGGTTTCTCTATTACTGCTCTCCAAAAAACAGAACGAAAAGCAGTGCACTGATATTCTTACTGAATCAAATAGAAACATACATACATATATATACATATACAGACCCACCTTTCACCTATGGAAAAGGTGGCATCTCCAGCTTCTGAATATATCAACATGACCCATTGTAAATAGTATGAATCCAGATATGCTAGTCTGCATTGCACCCACCAATAAGGCACTAACCTGATCTGGGAGAGACTCTGAATCATTGAATGTGTCCCTTGCAGTACAAGCTATTACCTTTCCTGTTAACATCTGCAAGAGGTATTTCCCATGTCACTCAAGCAATGAGATAAATAATATTAAAGATCCAGTATCAGGAAAAAAACAAAGCAAAGCACCAGTGAAAGTACTAATGCAATATAAAAAGTACTGGGCTAATGAAAGGTCTCCTCAAAAGATATCTAATAGCCCTGATCCTCCTATAGTGGGCAGAAATGGAGACAAACCAGTGGCTCTAATAGTGTAACAACCTGGTGTGATACCCAGATTCACAAACTCCCCTTTAGCATTTTGAAAGAATGACAAAACTGCTATCTTTAGGAGCGAGAGCTGGAATTTCAAAGCTGCCAGAGCCTTTTAATTTCTTTGGGTTATGAATGCTTAACTCCTGCAAATTTCTTTGAAAGTCCCATTATAATATTCAAAACTGGGATTTGTTTGAAGATACTACATAGCACTCGTGAGAGGCAGAGCTGCCTAGTGACTGGAAGAGGACCGTAGAGCAGTCACCGTTATTCATTACCATTCAGGACTCTTGCCTGAATCACTGTGCGACCATAGGCAATATAACCTCATTTCCTCAGTTCATACACACATAAAATAAATAACATTTTTTCTATTCCCTCAGAATTATATTGTAAAGCTTATTTAGTTGCAATATGTAAGGTTGTGTGTTTCTCACATAATCACCTGGACTTAAGCCAATCACTTCAGATGGAGACCTGCATCATTTAATACTGCTCAAAACTGCTCAGCCTGTGTAATAATGATTTCCCACTAATTAAGGACACAACTTCTAAAAACTTCAGTTTCCCACACTTTGGATTTACCTACTGAAAAACACTAGAAACAAAGGATTGTATACTCTAGCTACTTTTCTCTTTCTCTTTCATTCCATGACCTTAGTAAACTCTTCATGTCCTTTCTCTTAATTTTTTTTATTGAAATGCATTTTGCTTTGAAGTTATTTTTAATTTTCTATTTACCACTGATGGTCAGCCCACTAAAACTTCTCCAGCTGATTCCAGCTTTTTGTCCAAAGCACAAATATATTGTATTCAATGAAATCAGAGAAAAAGTAAAGCCACAGAGAAAAGCAGACAAATGCTTTGCTCAGGCTGGTAGCTTCCCCCAAACACAAGGTACAGTGGTATGTGCTGTTGCTTCTGCTGTCATGTCCAGAGTTGCTGCAGATCTGTACTGCATACACATCTCCTAAAAAGCAGCAGAGTTTCATGCTCGTTGCTGTAATAACAGTCTGACAAGCTGGCATGTTTGTAAGTGAGACAGATATTTATTTTCTGGCTTCAGTAACCTGGTGTTGGTCAAATTTTAGAAAACTCATGGCAGTTCAGTTCATCAAATGAAGAGACAACAGTGCTAGAATACAGGAATGGCACTTACAAATGTGTAAAGACATGTTTAAATCCCAGTGGAGGTAGACAAGGATTGACTGTTTCACTGAGTTATATGTCAATCATTTTAATTTACAAGTTTCCAATACTAATTTTTCAGCCCTAAGTTCCTCTCCTCTTGACTTTCCCATAAACAACCCTTCTTTTTCCAAGTTCTTTCCTCCTCCTCTTTAATTTTCTGGAATTCTTGTTCCATCTCAATACAATCAACTCTAGGTAAAATCGCATCTCCCTACCTTCTTCCTGTTCTCATCCCTGGAAAAATCTGGCTCTGCCTTTCTGTTACTGCCTCTATGTCCATTCTCACTTATAGCCATTTCCCCTTCTATTTTCCTCCCCCTTACAGTGTGGAAAAGATTTTGTGATGGAAACCCACAGTTAAAAAAATCCTGATCCTTCAGCTCTCAGCATTTTTATATCCTGCCTACCTCACACTCTGTTTAGTTTACCACTTCTGCTAGTTTTTGCTTAGCTTTCTTTCCAGGCTCACCTTTCCCTGTGGAATACCCTTGGGGATCTAGAAATCTCTTCCAGCCTCTCCCATTGCCTTTGCCTGCAAGGACCACTTGTCTTACAATGGCTGGAATGAAACTGTCAAACAGTAAAGCACAGGTAGATGGACAGTAATGACTACTCATACTTTTTGTTTTACATCACTGATTTTGGTGATTTAGAGCCCTCAGTTAGGCTCATCTGCTGTCTAACACTTTCTCTGATTTTATTCTCCTGCGAGTGTCAGTCTGGAATTGGATTGCAAATAAAAAATTCCAGACAACTAAACACTTGCCTTTAAAGGGACTACAGGAGCTTATTCCCACTGTTTGCAATATATTCAAAGATGATAACCCATCTCCATCCTGCTTTCAAAAGTGAGTTGAAATTCAATAGAATGTAGGTTCCTAAGTGCCTGAATCACTTCTGAAAACAGATTTAGGAGGTTTTTTAAAATATTACCCTCTTTGGATTAGGGATCCTCTTTTTTTTGTCCTTGCTCAAAATCAAAGTGTAGGTCAGACTCATGACCACTATTTCAGAGCAAATAATATCAACACCGCTCATTATTTTCCACTCTGCAATATTTAAATGTGTAGAACTAAAACTTCCAAACTATGCTTTTAGCTACAGACCTGTCAGGCCTAAAGGTTTTTTTTTTTTCTAGAAGTAAAAGATTATTTTTAGTCCCCTGTATATATGTATCTTACATGTCGCTGCTCCCCTGATTTATCAGTGCTACATAACGACACCTGTTACTTTGCCTGTGTGAAATAGGAGGTCAGCTGGGTCATCCTCAAATGAATCAATCCAAAGGTTTTCTAAAAACTAAAATGCCCAACAATTAGGCATGACTAAAATCCTATCCCTGTGAAGCTTCCACCTAATGCTGCAGTCCCCAGCATTTGGCAGGAAACATGCCTATTTCACGTGGAGGTCCTATGCTTGTAGCTGTCCTCAGAGCATAATCACCAAGTCAAGCCACCTAGGACAACTGGGATAAAGAGATTCAGGGGTTATTAGGACCTAGTAAAATTGAATGCTTGCACATGTACATACATATTTTTATTTAATATTCCCATGGCTATTGAATTTTTATGTATGGAGTTATTTAATAGCCACATAGCTCTGCTGCTGGGCTGTAGGAAACCCACCTTCATGTCTTCACTATTTGCAGTTAATATAGATACTGAGATTCAGATCACCTCAACCACGCTCAGTGACTGCCCTATCCATTCTGCAGCTTGTGTGCTGGGGAAATGTGGGAGAGGAAGGAGGGTCCCTTGAGTCTTCAAGAATGGTGAGACATGAGAGCCTAAGAAATGCCTCGCTGGGACCCCCTGTGGTCCATGCAGCCCAGGATTCAATCTGTGACAACAGCAAGAGTAGATGTTGTTTAGGAAGAGCATGCCAGCCTGGCCACTTCTGCCACCCATGCTCCTTGCACTCCCCCAGCACAGCTAACTGCTATATTAACAATATTAGAAGGAACTTCCTAGACCATTTCCTTCTGCATATGTTTACAGATCTGGTGCCTGCACATTTGTCTAATCCCTTTTTGAATCTGCTAAAACAAAAGGCTGGCACTGTTCCAGCAAGCAGCAGGACAGGGTTCCTGAGAAAGAGCCCTAGACAGGGAAAAACCCTCATTCTGGTCTGAAGCTAAGTACCCAAGTAATTCTGAGGGAAAAGGCTTGCCCCATTCCCATATCTTTTCCTGATAGCTATGTCAGGTGTTCCACACTCATCTGCTCTTTGGGGTGAGACAGTGATTAGAAGCTAGCTCCTATGTGATCTATGAAGATTTACAGACTAAGAAAAAAACAAATGAAAGACTAGTACATCACAGCTTTTAGATATAGCTGAAACATGAATGTTAAAAAAAAAAAATTAATTATAACAGTTATTTGTGGGAGAACACTAAGAAAAAGCAAAATAAGTGATGCTTCATCCTACACAAAACGCTAATGTTTTGAAGTCAGACAAGTATCTTCTACCTAGCAAAAAGAGGAGTATGAACCTGTATCTATCTGAAGAATGGATGCACCCAGGAGAGAAAAGGTTACTTACACTTCAAATATCGTTAACAGAAAAGGAATTCAGCAGTGGCAGCATGATATGAGACCTGTGTAATTCTTAAAAAAAAGCTGTAATATCACTTTGTCTCCTGAGTTACAGAAATCATTGACACAGGGCAAAATCTTGGCTGACCTTGGGAAATTCCAACTAAGTTAGATCCACGATGGCAACCATTAAACTGCCCTTTCCTTCCCTGCCATTATCCCGGCACCTTCAGTCATCACGATTTTGCTCAGAGCATATTTTTCTTTCTCCATATCTTTGATTCCTGTTTCATTTAACCCTGATTCTGAATTTCCTGAATATGCCATGCTCACCTTCAAAGAATCATGGATGAACAGAGCTGGAAGGGACCTTGCAGGGTCACCTTGCTCCTTTTCCTGTCCCAAGGCAGGATCTACTCCTGTACCATTCCTGATGTTTGTCTAACTTTTCTGTAAGAGACCAAATGATGGAGTTCCCACAACCTCTCCTGCACACTCCCTCTGCTTTTATGTAGTTGCATACAGTTGTCATGTACCCCCCAGTCCTTGCTTCTTTATCTTAGAAGAAAATTCATTTACTCTTCCTTCATAGGTCACATTTCCTGGACCTCTGATCACTATCACTGTTCTCCTCTGGATTTTCTCCAGTCAGTCCACATCTTTCTTGAACTGCACTACCCAAAAGCAGATACAGCCTTAAAGCTGAGGTCTTACTGATGCTAAATAAAGCAGGAAAATTTCATGGGTCATGTAGGCTATACTCCTGTTTATACATGCCAGTATGACATTTGCCTTTTTCACAACAGCATGACAGTGTTGATTTATGTTTGGCTCATGCTCTACCATATATCTCAGATCCTGTTCTACAGAACTTCTAGCAAAGGCTTTTTTCCCCCACCCTGTACTTCTGCAGCCAGACATACGAGCCTGAGTGTGACACTTGTAGCTCTTCCTATCAAATTGCATTTAATTTCTTTCGAACTATGAATCCATTTTGATGAGGGTCATTTTTTATTCTAATCCAGTTCTCCCATGTACTCTCAGTCTCTCCTAGCACCATGTCATCTGGGAATTTAATAAGCATGCTCTCTGTTTTGTCACCCAAATTGCAATTGAAATATTGAATAGTCCTGAACCCAGTACAGACTCCTGCAGAACACCTTCAATCCACCCTTTTATTTTGACAGCAAACCCCTGATAATTCTCTGCATTGGATTTTCTAATTATTTTGTGCCCAATCTACAATAATTTCACCAATATCAGGTTTCCCTAGCTTACTTAACAAAATGTCACAAGAGACAGTGTCAAAAGCCTAACGAAAGTGAAAATATGACATCTGCTGCTTTTCCTTTATCCACAGGATCTGATACCCTCTCACAAAAGGATATTAGATTGGTTTGACATGATTTGTTCTTGACAAATCCATTTGGTTGCTATTCATCTTGTTAACTTCTCTGTGCTTACACAGCACTTCACTGGTTACTTGTTCCAGAACTTTTCTGGAAGTTAAAGGAAAGACAACAGGACCAAAATGCCCTTGCTCCTTTTCTTCTCCCATGCAAATGCTGACAGAACACATGCCTTTCCCAGGACTTCAGTGTCTCATCCAGTTCTCAGAGACAAGCCAGTGACAGCTCTGAGACTACTTCATCCATCCCAGGAAGAAGTTCATCAAGCTCAGCTGACTTTAAAACATTTAGGTATTTTCTGTCATGTTTCAGAAATAAAGTAAACACAGCGAGAGTGTTCTTTACTTTGAATTATCGATCATCAAATTGCAGTTTTTGCATGGAAGTATTTATAAGTCTGACCCAATCTGTGATCCTGAATCAGGCTGCAAGCCTGAACCCAAAGGGTGGCAACTGCTTACAAGTTCCACCATAATTAAGCCTGTTTAATTGACCCTGTTACGGCTCACTTTCTCAGCTCTCTTGTGACTTGAGAGATGATATTTTCCTATTTAATGTCTCCGAAAAACATGTGAGTGGTATTTGTGGTGGTAGGTCAGCTCTCTCTCGACTGTGTGAAGAGTCACAGACAACAGCCTAGTGTACTTGCACTGAGTTAATATTTCACTGCCTCCAAGAAAAAATAAAAAAAACAAATAAACAAACAACAACTCCTTTTGTTTGCTGTCCTTCTTTTCAAGTAACAGATATATCACAAGACACTTGAAGTTAATAAAAACAGGGACAATAAAACCAGACTAATGCCAGCAAACCAGTCATATGCTACTTGCTTTTACACAGCCCAATCATGTGTTGTCTCCTGCAGCTAGATAGGATGCAGTTTTGTAGGTACTTCAGATCTTTCTGAGATACTCTGACTGTGGTTATCAAAGCTTTTTTTCGCCTAAGATTTGTGACCATTACCAGGACATATATACTGGCAGTTGTTGCTAGCTCTGCTCACACGGGAAAAGCCCAGAGGCATTTTTCTACAGTTATTTTACTTTCCAGTTCTACTTTCATTTGGATGAAGGTCAATCAATGGATTAACTTCTGTTCCTTTAAACCCACTGACTTCAGCCAAGCAATAGACGGCTAATCTCTTCTTGGAGTAGTCTCTTCTTTTCTCCCACTACCATCAATTAACTAAACTTTCTGGAAACTTGCTTCAAAACTTGCCTCCCTGAAACAGAAAGTCATCATACTGTGATGTTGTCCCTCAAACCTGTCTCGCCACCTGCAAGTGAGATGGGCACACTCCTTAACCAAGACAGTCCTGCACCTTTCCAAAGACAAGTACGTGATCCTGCACAGGGTTACCATCACGTGAAATGGTCACTACCCCCCTTGTCCCTTCATTGAAATTAGTGAGGTATTCAAGGTCCTAGTAATCCTCCAAACCAAAAGTAACTGCTAGCTTTGGTAAACCTCGAACGAAGAAATGCCTAGAGACAGCAAATGTGATCCTCCACTACTGAATGGCCTGTGCTGCTTTTCTCCCCATACAAAATACTATTAAAACCAGCTGTACATAGTTGTGCCTTGAATTAATGTAGTGGAAGTATCCTTCTCAGATTCCTAACCAGATCTTGCTGGATCTTCCTGACTAGCAAGCTGAAGATGCCTCCAATAAATGTGTCTGCTTTTCTCTCTCTCTTTTTCAGACAGGACAAAATTGAAAGCCGTTTCTGCTTGGTAACATATCCTCACGGCTGTTGGGAAGAGAAAGTAGTTTTGGAATAACAGAACCAGGGAAGCTGGAAGTCAAACTCCTCATTACTCTAATCCCCAAAGTTTTCTCAAAAATATGATTCTTTATTTTCCTTCTTCCTCTGTCTTTGATTCTTTTAAATATTTGGATGAAGCATTCATTTTGCAGTCAGAAATGACACTCTATTTGCTTTCTGCCTTCCCCTGGATCAGCATAACTTTTTTTTTCTTTAAAAAAACCAAAGCATTCTCGAGTTGCCGCTCTTGACGGGCAGCAATGCCGCATCTTTCTATCTCTGCATGTACACACAGCAAGAGCAGCAGCAGCTGCCACTGGTGCACAGACCTCCTCCCCTTGGACTGACAACCTGTCTTAATGTTGAAAAACAGTTCAAGGTAGCACTTGAGACCAAACGTGCCATTTTCCTTGTCAAAATGAAAGCTGTAAATTCTAAGCCTAATGCTTAATGTATCCAGATATTGAACAGAGGGACTTTTATCCGCAGCTTAATGGTCTGTCTAAAATCATCAAAAAAGATTACTTAAAAATTCAAGGTCCTCAGAGGTCCCATAAAAATTGCGTGAAACATTTTTTCAGGTTTTTGGGGGGGTTAGAGGGTCCTTCCTTCCTTTTTTTTTTTTCCTTCCTTTTTTCCACATGCAGTGGAAAAACATGTATAGAAAGATTTTAAATTTTTTTTTTTCCTGAACTTGAAAGACTTACAGACAAATCTGACTATATTCAGGGGAACCAGAGCTTCAGCTGGAGTAAATCATCCTAGCTCCACTAGTTTGTAAGAAACAAGGATGATTTACACCACTAGCCGTTCTTGCCCTAGCCGTTTCCTTTAAAAGCTGCACAGTGAAGTGAGATCTAATACTTCCAAGTACTCCTCAGAGACTCAGATTCTAGAAATCATGTCTCACTCAACCTGTCTGCTTTGTGGGTTTTGTTTATTTTGCTAACATTGGTTAGATGTCTAAGGATTTGAAGGGTTAGTTTTCAGATGTGAAATTGGGAGAATCAGCTGTATTTTCTTGCAGGGATTTTAGAAAGGGTTTGCACAAACCTACCCTCTGTTGCAATCTCGAGTGCAGCAGAATTACTGACAAAGAATTCGGTGTCAGTGCAAACTTCCCCCCTCTCCCTAAAACAATGAAGCATCTCCCTTTCCCCAGCATTGCAGCACCTTCCAGTGCCCAGAGGTACCCGCTGTGGGCTAGAACTAGGATGCACACCCGTAAAAGGCAAGCAGCATTTGGTAACAGTGCATTCAAAAAACTTCAGTTTTAATACACATTTACCAAAACCTCCCATACACTAAAAAATTGCATAAATGTATACCAACAAATCTTTCTCCGTCATTGCTGTAGTGTGGCAGAACTGAAATCTAAATGTATTTTAAATCTATACAACTAAAAGCTTTTGAAGTGTGTCGGCATCTGTCCATACCTACGAGCCACATTGTGTAGCCTGTATTCAAACATTTGTCTGTTTGTCTGTAGCTTGCAATAAAAAGCATTATTAAAATAACAAGTGTACACGGATTATAGGCTGCATTTTGAAATGTTGGTAAACACAGTGTTTATATGTCAGACCACAATGCTTCCAGAGAAGCTGTCGGTAGGAGTCAGCTTTACAAAAACTTCCTAATTGTTTCTTTATTTCTGTTCCCACCTTCTCGTTATAATTTCTTTAAAAAAAATAGGTACATATTACTCACACTGTGGCAGCCTCTTGGACAAAACACATTCAAATTTAAGGCTGATGTGTATCTGTAAAGAGCAGTTCCATGAGTAAGTAGAACCCAGAAAATTCCTTGTTCAGTTATGCTTTTACAAAAAGAAAAAATATCAGACAAGAACTTTGCTTCATCTGGTTTTCCACATATGAACTGAAATCTTGCCACGATTTTAGAAAACAGGGACATGTAAATCTCAAAGTTTAAGGTTATAATCCCTTTAATCAAGCATAGCAATATGTGTACATGCAGCTTCAGTGAACTAATAAAACATACTTAGCTCCCTGTGTTCAGCTGCTGTAAACCTTTTTTTTCCCCCAAAGTCTGAGCTATATCGATTTATATAATCTGGGGATCTGTCCCTGTCTCTACAAAATGGTGCCGCAAACTTTACCAGGCTTATCTGCAAGATTTCTAGCACCTCCACTTTCTATTTTTGGTTAGCAGTATCATATAAGCAACCTGATTTTTGTTTTTAAAACAGTCTTTCAGTCCTTCCATGTCCAAACTGCTTGCACACTTTGCTAGCTGTCTAAATCGCTAAGAGGAATTTGGTCTCACTTCAGATCTAGATAAAGGGCAAAGATTTGGAAATGTGTTTGTTGGTGATTTGTTGGGGGGGTTCCCCCAAAGGTAATTTTGTGTGTTTGTTGGGTTTAATGATGGACGTTATATAAGAAAAAGTACATTTTCCACAGCTCTGGCTCTACAGATAATGCTATCCAAAATATACAAATTTGAGTTTAAAATTAATTGCAAATATTATATCCATTTTGTAAGCTTTTCAAGAAAATACAAGAGTTTGTAGTTAATGTTTAGAAAGGAAAATAAGCTTGTCTTTACAATAACTGTCTGTCTCCAGAGGATGCAAAATATACTTTTATAGTGCCAGATCTCCTACACTGGGAAATAAGACAATTCCAGGGAGGAGGCAGATGTGCCACTCAGAAATTCCGCAGCAGCCCCAGCCATGTGTCACTCAAGACGAAGTGTCAGGCAAAGAACGGTGTGGAATTGCTACTGTCTATTACCTGTGCCTGTTCCTCTCGGTTCAGTTGAGCATTTAAAAAAAAAACTATAATAAATGCATTCAATAATTGTTTGAATTGCTGCTGTGCATTCTGTCATAAATGGTTTATGGATAACCATCAATTCGTTCTGCTCATCACTCTAACAAGTTCAATGTACTCTTCGGAGCAAAGGATGACTATTTATTTAACAGCTTTTGGCAGGAAAATTTGTTGCGTGCCACAACTTTACAAAGAACATTAAAATCAATGACAATTTATAAACCAAAGACTTGGAATTATGCTTTGGATTCCCATAATTCATCAGAATAAAGCTGTCAGATACCTTTTATTATAAATTAATAGCATGTTGTCTAGAAGCTTGGCAGCAACAGCTGTTTTGCCAGGTTAGTAGTGACATCTAGTGGGTATTTGTACCCATTGCTACTGGTTTACTGTCCTTTCCCATAAATGCTCACTGTTGTATTATCTCCTGGCAGTACAGAAAATGTGCAAAGAAAAAAATTTATTACACCATGCAGACATCAACATCGCTTAGGTATTTTAATTACAAAGAAAGAGTTGTGGTCTTGGCTAGCGTGCTACTACTAATGTAATCTAGAAATTTGGACTATAAGAGAGCATTTTTATATAGTCCTCTTGCCAGGCATGTTCGATATTTATTGCTCTTACATTACATTTAATAGTGAATTTACTAATTTCCGAATGGACACTTTTGGTATCTTTATAATCCACAATTATTTAGTGTGAAGATGGGCATTTCTCTCACATCATATTGGTTTTGGAAGTTCACCTTTAAACTGTCTGAGATCCACCCTTTTTAGGCTCTTTCATTTTTATGTATTCTTTAACCATTTGCAAGTGTCCCCCCCCCAAAACCACTCCTCTTGAATTTCTCCTTTCAGGATCTACTTAAATTATGTACAGAGAAGTAAAAGGCATTATTGGATACTGCAGGATGCAGGATTTCTGGTTTTTTCATATTCTGCAGAGCAGTTACTCTTGCTTTAATGTTAATAAAAATGAAGGAGTGGTCTTTAATACATTCCTGATTTTCAGGGTTTTTTTCCTCTATTTCCTGTGACTACAGAATAATGCATAGAAGTTGTAAAGAAACTGTATCTGTTTCCAGCAGCTTTGTTGGCTTACAGAGGTCCTGATGATAAAAAGAATACATGAAAAGATAATGTGTGAAAATTTTCTTTCTACTGTATAATGTCATGGTATATAGAGCTGATAATCTTCCAGCCATAGGAGTGAATGGTAGCAGATGCATATACAGTAGTAATCTTTACATACTCACACTCTTATTTTTCTATGTATTCTGGTCTTATTCTATTCTTAAGAAGAAAAGTCTGTGTTTATTTCTCCACTGAGAAAACTAATCGCTTGTGCAGTGATTCTCAGGCTAACATGCTCATCCGTGGCACGCACAGTGATAACTGGGCACTGGATCAGCGAAGGCAGTGAGGGGTGATAGCCAAGGGGATACATGCCCAGGTGCCTATGGAAATCTGATGCCAAGTGCCACATGCAACCTGCTGTCAACAGTGGCTGCCTCCCATCACAGGCATCTTCAAAGTCATCTTTTCTTAATTTTTCTGTAAGCAATCTCTAGCTGTCGTAGGGGTGTGCTATAAATGGGTTGGGGAGGTTCTCATTTCTATAAGGATGTGATCCCTGCTATTAAAAAGCATCTGAAAGTCTGGGCTAGCGACACACGGCTCCTGCCCACTCACAGTACTCCTACTTCTGCCTCTCTAGTTACTTATGCTGTTCCCAGTTTTGTGGGTGTTTAGCACCTCAGAGTCTTAACTCCTCAAACACTCCTTCCAGAGAGGGAAAATATTATTGTCCACCCAGGCAATGATGTGGGGGGTCAGGAGGATGAGCCCCAAGTCAGCCTGGAATTGCATGGTGGAGCTGAACACACGTTGCCCTAAACCAGTGCCGCAGTCACGGGAATATCTTCCCTTTCCTCTTGTAAGCTGTTCTTCATAGTTAACCTCCCAGCCTGCTTCACAGCCCGGCCAGCCTTTGCAGAAATACCTGAAGCTTCACTCAGTGTCAATGGCATGCCACCTTATTGGGTTAGAGGAACTGCTTCCCTTGCTGTCTGTCCATAGCTAGAAAGTCCAATTCAAACCCACCTAGGATAAGTAGTAAACATCCTGCCTAACTTCAGCCATCTAAAGATAGGCATCTAGTCTGAGCTACCTCTCTAGGATTCTTCTGTTGTCAATGGGAAGGCATATGCATCTCCAAAAGCTGATTTATCTCACCTTTCTGAGATAAAACACTGTCTGGAGGTGCTTATCTCTTTCCATTAACTACAGAGGGAATCCAGATGACTAGCTTAGACTGGATGCTAGAAAGCTGAAATTAAGTCAAGTAAATCCCACCCATAGACAGGGAGTTGCATGAAAAATAAAGGTAGAAAGAGTGGTGTTTCCAAGGGGCCAGAAATCAGGCAGCTGCCTGACAGTCACTTCACTGCCAGCTCCCGAGTTTTCATTTAAACTCCAACCTAGCATTTCTACAGCAGACTACAATGACCTTAGAAAAATATCAGCATTTTAACAACCAAAAGTACACTGTCAAAAACTAAAACATAATAAATATCGCAGTAGACAAGCCTCTTTCTTAGGAGGAATCTACACAAAAATAAGAGCTTTTAAAGTTTTTATCTCAAAGGACTTTGAAACATTGCCTGTGTCTGCAGTTTTATAACAAATCTTACGCAGGGGTGTTCATCCTAAAGCCCCAGCTCTTTTAGCATGCAACACTGCAATATTTTTGGGAGGGAATAAGGAGGACTACTGGAAAAAAAAAAAAAAAATACTCCCCCCTCCCACTCCACTATCAGAAAGTTACAATGGGAAGATGCTAAATCTACTATGAATGTCAATATTTCAGGTTCAAAGGGCAAATAAGGAAAACTCCACACTCATTATTTGAAAGAATCTCATAACTTGTAACACAGTCTTCTTATACCAACACAGCTGCACAGCTGATTTATGATTTTTCTCATGCAACATTCGGAAAACTGTTTTACAGGTCTCAGAGGCCCCTTACTGGGCAAAGGCATGGATTATAATTTCTGACATGGATTATAATTTCTAATGTATCACTCGCAGTTATATTACTCTTAAATGGAGTCTATCTGCTCTAACTTCCAAGATTTGTTTACAGCTACTCACACGCTGCTGAAATTTATCCCCAAGAATATCAAACCACCTCCTTAGCAATGTTTTCATGAATGATTTTTGCAGTTATCCCAAGGCTTTAGCCCATACCCGCCCTAAGAATTTTTGCTCTCTCTGCTCACTTCATTGATTCTTCATAATTCATCATGTCTGTCGCTTAAGCACTAACTTCTAAAAACTGTATTTAGCCCAAGCCATCAGGACATCCCCTGGGCCTCCCTGAGGACTCCTACCACTAGCCTGGCAGGGCTGATGGGGGCCATTGGTGTGTTCAGGCAGCTTGTGACAGAGTTCTCTGCCTACACCGGCCTTTCTGAGTGAAAGCGCAAGCTAGTGTGGGTGCTGGCAGTTTTATGAGAGTCCTAGCCCTAATAATATACAATTAAAATCATGAACAGAAATACTAATACACGTTAAAATGGGACAGAATGCTGATAACCTGCCATAAAGAGCAAAGCGACTCGCGGGATTAGCCTGTGTCCTCAGTGCGCACATATGTCTGAGAAGGACTGTCACAGCATGTTTTAGCAAGAGATTTAGCAGATTTGGTGAAAGACATTCCCCACCTGTCCCCGTTTTAGCCACCACAAGGCACAGAGCTCTGTCGCGTGGCGTGCCATGCGGGGGTCAGTTTCTGCAAGAGGAGAGATGGCCTCTTTGCAGCAGTCATCCTTACAAATCAGAGCTCTTCAGAAGGATTCCAGGGGCCAAATTCAGGAGTGATGGGTAAAGTGGAATATGCCAGACCTCTTCTGAACTATTTATACCCTCTGACTGATATGCAAACTAATGCCAGGATCTCTGCAGTGGCAGAATTCACACAGGAGGGAGCTGGAAGAAAGACTACACTGCAACAGCAACCTACACCTTTAGTGTCAGTTTTCCCCCACGCACCCACACACACACTCCTCTTTTCTGCCCCATTACAATAAAATGGCTGTGTAGGCTTTTTTTTTTTTTTTAAACCATTTTCAAGATCCATGCAGCAACTCTGACTGGTCACTCAGGCTTCATATATCAGCCACCTAATAAAGTTAGAAAATTACACAAAAGGAATAACCTGCAATCAGCTAAAGCACAGCTGCAGAAATCTGTACTACATCCCTCACTGTGGCTTGTGCTACCTTTGCCTTCTTCATTTTCAGCTTAAATGATCTGCATTTTTTCCAAATCTTAATTTCAGCCTGGGATTCATACTTATCCTAGAAAGCTTTTAAAAGCTTATTTTCTCTGGCCTTCTGAACGATGTGGGTAGCCTCCCAACTCACCTCTGGTTCACCACAGCTAAAGGCACCCCAGTGAGTCACATCTGCAAGTCTTGCAACAGGCTGAACCGCATGTTTGGTTTGCTGTGGCAAAGCATCCAGACAGTAAAGGAAGCAAAAGAAAATACTTCATTGTTCTGCAGAGTGCATTGCTGCGAGCGTTGCTGAGGCACAGATGTTAAAACCAGTACGATTAAGTAAAGTCTTGTGGTTTATGCCATCCATCACTCACAAGCAAGAAAGATGTAGTCTGTTATGGGCAAGACTATGCAACAATTGTCTCTTTGGGAGTTTCTGGAATTGCTGCCCAAAGGCCTGGTTCTTGCCCTGCCATGGCAGCACCCTGTAACGAATGGACTGCTGGTTAGAACCGAGCATGAAGGTTCCTACTTTCCTAAATATGCATCTAAAAGCTTAACAGAGCATATTCGCAACATCTGCTCTCTTCTAGAAATCAACCCAGAAATACTGCAAACCTTCATTTCTTATGAGACTGTTCTGTACTTCTGGTTCTAGTAGGGCTAGAATTACTGTATCGCAAAAAATAGCTTTATAGTGGTAGAGGACAAGCTAATGAATTCTTTAAGGGTGCACACGTATACACATACCATAGCCCCAACTCATTCAGTGGTTAGGTGTCTTATTTTCAAAATTACTTGCGGGGCGGGGCGGGGGGGGGGGGAGGTGGGTGTCCAGAGAGAGAGAGAGCGCGCGCTGGACTAGAGATACCTGAGAACAGATGTTTGAAACAGAGAGTGTGCTACCACCAACAGCAGTCAATACAAGACTTAAGCAGTGACAAACTCTGGAAAGCATATCAATTGTTGAAATTCAGGCAAATTAAGCAGAAAAAAATTACGTAAAACGACGTTTCCTAAAACCTGGTTTACATCCACTTTTGCTTCCAAGTCCCTGTGTATTAAGCAGGTCATAAAAGCATGCTGGGAAGCTGTTTGAATTCCTCAGATGAGAAGTGCCAAAAGCTTTCTCCAAGCTCAGAACTAAAGCTAGTCGGAAAACAGGAAATGTTTTGCATAACATTTTTGCAAGCCAGGGAGCTGAACATTATCCATTATTAAGACAGCCATGAAACAAGTTTTTTTTACCTATAAGACAAGCAAATTTTTTGTACAGGACCATACCTTTAGGCTCAGGCCAAGAAAGAAAAGCTAAAGTACTGACTACAACTAGTTTCAGCCAAAATAATTTTTTTAGTCTACTCTAGTCCTATCCCTTGGTAATGGATTTTTTCCTGGGTCCCCAACTAGTCAGAAAGCATGAGCTTTGTTCTCTATTGTCACCTAAAGAAAGCTGAAAGGGCACAAAGCCAGGGCTTGCAAAGCCTCACCAACAGGGCTTTGCTCATCGCTTCTGGGCAGCAACTCTGCCTCTTTATGGACTCTTCAGTCTTTCTGATTTCCAAATACAATTTTACCTTACAAATATGTTACAGAAGAAATAATGACATAGATAATACACCAAGAACTTTGTTAAACTAAGTAGAGCATATGATGCTTGTTCTCTTGCAGCTAGTCACACTAAGGACAGGGAGAACTTCCAGCCCCAAAGACTGTCTCATCAGCAAGGACAACAACAAGGGAATAGTACAAATACTCCCCCTGAACCCTTCCACTCCCAGCAAGGTCTCAGCAACTACTGGAAACAACTGTCTTCATTCACAGCAGCATTATACCTTTTAGTTATTCTGCCAACCACATGGAAGAAAAGGCTTGGTTGCATAAGCACAAGTAAAAGCAGTGC